>NW_016814088.1:17307-151587 GCF_001698545.2 Rhinopithecus bieti
GTTCAAGCAATTCTCCTGCCTCAGCCTCCCAAGTAGCTGAGATTACAGGCACCCGTCACCACACTCAGCTAATTTTTGTATTTTAGTAGAGACGGGGTTTCATCACATTGGTCAGGCTGGTCTCAAACTCCTGACCTCAGGTGATCCGCCTGCCTTGGGACAGCTAAGCTTTTACAGCAAAACTGTACATTTATGATAGGGTGCAGGGAAGCCTGTTAGCAAAACAGGTGGTTGAGGGGGTTGTAGGTGGGATTCTAATTTCCTTGGATGGGATGAGATATTACAGAGGAGGCTCAAGGCAGAGCCCCAGGCCCAGAGGAACTGGTACCCTTGCAGGCAGCTCAGACCCAAAAGACAAGGAGTCCTCCTACCATATCTGAAGCCTAAGGTCAGGCTAGACCCAGAAATTGAAAAACCTGGATTGGAACCTACCAGTTTCTAGCCAAGTGACTCTGCAGAGTCATTTAATGTCTCTGTATCCCACTTTCTTAATCTTTAACATAGGGATAACCATACTTTATTCCTCACAGGGTTATGAGGATTAGATGAGCTAGTGCTTGTATCTGGCACATAATAATCCCATAAGTGATAGCTGTAATTATTATTTACACTGATCTGATTCCTCAGAGCTGCTTAGGAAGGTGATTTGTCACCATTTAATAAATGAATCCTGCAATTCATAATATCCATCCTGTGGCTTGATTTGCTTCTTATGGTTGAAACCACTATTTGTTATTTGGTTGATGGTTTCTTAGTCTGTGTGATCAGCAGATACCTAAGGCTGTCTTTTTGTTTCACAGTTTCAGTTGCTGAGTTTAAGATGACAAGCCCTCTTTTCAGGGTGTTCTCTAAGTTTTCCTGAAATTAATTTCTTATTAATTTTTGTAATTCATATTTAAGTCACAGCATCTCAGATACAACCACCAAATCTGGTGAAAACTTGTCTGGCCATTTTTAAGTGATGTGGCAAAAGAGAAACAGAAATCTTTGTTTCATTGTCAGTAATGTGAAAGAAAGTCTGTTGAGCTTCCTTGTCATTTTAAAATCTTTCCTGCCTAATGTCAGGCTTGGTCCCTGAGATTGAATAGACTTGGACTCAAGTCAAGTTTAACGATCCTCACTCTAAGCAGGGAAGGAATATCTAATCTTGGACTGCCAAACAGGGTCTGCCACATGTATTGATTAATTCAGTCAGTAAATAATCATTGAGCACCAGCTTTATTCTTGAATGGAGATATATGAAATAGTTCTAAGAACAGCATTATCTCTGCCTCCCAGGTTCAAGCAATTCTTCTGCCTCAGCTTCTCGAGTAGCTGAGATTACAGGTACATGCCACCACACCTGGCTAATTTTTATATTTTTAGTAGAGATAGGGTTTCACCATGTTGGCCAGGCTGGTCTAGAACTCCTGATCTCAGGTGATCCACCTGCCTCGGCCTCTCAAAATGCTGAGATTACAGGTGTAAGCCACTGTGCCCAGCCAGTCCTTGCGATCTTTCAAAGTCCATTTAAATTCTTACATCTACCATAAACCTATCCCTCAATTCTCCAGTTCACATTTGTCACGAAATAATTTAGCGCTTATAGTCAGAACCACAAACTAGGGAAGTCTATATGTCATCCACGTGTTGTTTTATCTGCCCAATAATATAAGCTTTTCAGCGGCAGGGAAGGTCTTTCTAACTTATTTTGTGTTAGCAGGTCAAGTTTTTTTTTTTTTTTTTTTTCTTTATACAAGATGGGGTCTCGCTATGTGGACCAGGCTGGTCTCGAACTCCTGGCCTCAAGCAGTCTTCCCATCTTGACCTCCCAAAGTGCTAGGATTACAGGCATGAGCCACCACACCCAATCATCATGTCAAGTTTTTAATGGTCAAATGTAACTAATATGTTTTTAGGTCTACAGCCTATAAGGTCCTTTGTTCCCAAGGAGTTTATAATCTGATAAGCCTCAACTGTTTGTGAGTTGATTGATTCAATGGATGTGTTTAAAAGCACACAACTCCTTTATTTAAGTCTGAACTAAGTGTTCATTGTGCATCTATAGCCCAGAATAATGTTTCTCAAACTTTAGAACTCACGAATCCCAGTGACAAAATCCTTGGGCTCAAGATTGGTAAATATTGAATTAAAAGTTAAACTGTCATTCTAGATGATTACTTGACATTTAGATGATTATAAATACAAAGGCAACCCCAGACACCCAATTCATGCTAGTTCTTGGTGATCAGGTTTATCTATCAGGAAAAATTAGACCATGCTGCTGTAATAAAAAATCCCCAAATCTCAGTGGCTTACAACAACAACAATTTCATTTCTTGCTTTTGCTACATGCCTAGCAGGAGGGCTCAGTTCAAGGTAGTCAGGACCTGGATGATGGCTGTTCTTACCTCAGTGAGTGCCTCCCCATCTCTGTGACTGGGAGAAGGGGGTATAGTGAATCCCCACTGGCTCTTAAATCTTCCACTTGGACTCAACTCACTTCCATTGACATGGCCACATCCAACCTCAAAGAGGGTAAAGAATATTCCCACCATGTGCCAGGATGGTGAGGAGGATCAAAATGTTTGTGAGCAGCTCCAGTGACCCCCACCTAAGGTGATCTAGATGACCCAGAATATTCTTATCTTGGGTAATCTTTTTAAAAATTATTGATGTAAAAGTATACATTTAGAAACCATCAGGGAGACTAGCAGACCTCTCAACTGGAGCCTGTGGAATTTGAGAAACATTGCCCAGAGCATGAAGTTGTTGCCATCAAGTTTAGCATCCAACCATTTATGCTCTGTAAACATTTCTCTGTGTGTCCGTGATTCTTAAACCTTAGGCTGCGTAATGATCCCCTGAAGAGTTTGCTAAAAAGGCAGGTTGCGATATAGTCCAGGGTGAGGCTCAGGAATTGGTATTTAAATAAGCATTTCAGGTAGTTCTGATGTGTATTTCAGGTAGTTCTGATGCAAGTGCTCTCCCAGATTTGGCACTTAGATGAATGGGATCGGATGCTCCACAGAGCCAAATGGACATGGTTCTCTAGGTTCAAAAATATATCCATTGAAATGAGAAGAATGCTAAAGGTCACAAGCAGCTGAGCAGACACACACAGATTAGATGTGGACTGTGTACGTGGAGGGGCAGGTGGTTTGGGGGTGATGAATCAATTAGGAAGCAGGGGGTTCGTCAAAGCGGTGATGGTGTCTGCCCTACCCACATCATGGATTTGTTGTGAGGTTTGTGTATGTGAGATGTTCACTGAGAAAACCCTCTAAAAACAATATGCAATTTTCAAGTGTAACCCAATTAATAGTAGCAATAAAAAGAGAGTCCTGAGGTTTGGATGTTTGAGCAGGGGCCATTTGAAACCAGAGATAAATTATTCTCTTTCAGTAATCAGAAAAGGCTGTACTGCCAATGGGTTTCTTCTTAAACTCATAGAATGCCTGATGACATATTTAAAACTTAGCTCCATATGGTGATTTTGTTGTGTTTTCATATGTTGTATGCACAGATGGTTGGAAAATAAAATTCCCCACCTCCCACCTCAGCAGGTCTCCCCAGCACCTTCTGGTCCAGAAGCCGGGTGATAAAAGCATCAAGGTGCCAAGTCCCCCTCACAGAGTTGGGCTTGGATTAATTTGTCTCAGGCAAAAAGCCACCAGGCATTGCCCAAGTAGAGGAGTTTTCTGCTTGGGCCTTTTTGTTATTCACTGTGGAGGAGGAAGAAAATTGAGGCTATGTGTCTGGCAGCTGCATAATCATAATGTAATTATCCACAAATATCAGGAAGCAAGGGAAGTTCTTAGCTAGTAAACGATAATGTACATTCCATCAGTTTTCAGTTTGCCAGTCAGTCAACAAGTGTTTATGAAGTGCCCGGAGAGTGCATAGCATGGCATTTAGTTTTCAGATTTGCAAATCTCTGTAGCATCCGAAAGTAGATAGTGAATTTCCAGGGCATATTGTCTCAGATGTCCTTCCAAGGAGAGAATGAACTGCTGGTCCAGTGCCTTGATTGGAAACTGGCTGGTTTATTTGCCTGACACATCCCTCCACATTCCCAGAGGAGGTCTGCTGCTTTGGGCCTAGGTACTGTCATTTGGTTTTTATAATCTGAAGTATTCACTTGATTTTTATCCCCAATCTGTAATAATGGTGAGTTATTACACTTGCTAAACAAAATTAAATATTGTGTTTCTCATTTCTTGGAAATAAGAAGTGTTGAACATACTCCAAAGACACCACGACAACCTAAAAATAGCAGTTTTTGGAGAAGCAGTAACCATGGTTGGTCTCAATTGGAAGCTGAATTGGTTTCAAATATAAAATTTTGTTTTGATGAAAGGCAGAGAAATCTGGTAATCCCTAGGGAACTGTTTGGCCCTTTCATAGTAACAGTTACATTACTTCCCTCTCTACTGGGAAGGCAGATGACCAGCTGCCTGGGCTTCCTTCTCTTCCATCTCCAAACTCTACTCAGTCTTACTTCTTGTGTCGGATGACAACTGTCTCTTGCCTCTTTAAAGTAATTCCTTCTTTTAAAAAATATATTTTAAAATTGTACATAAATTTCCATATTCCCCCTATAAGAAAAAGAAATACAACATAGATAAGGCTGTAGTCCCCTTTGGGCACCCATTTCTGCATCAAGCCCTCACACCAGGCAATAACCTCCGGCATTTTCCAGGTTATATGCCTTTAGAGCCTTCTCTGTATGTTATATGGAACTGTGTTTTCTCCTGCATCCCTTTCTTCTACTTCTTCTAGTTTGCTTGCTGTCCATCCTGCCTGCCAACTCCGAGACACAAGGCTCACCCTGGAGCAGGGCAGGGGAGGGCAGAAGGCCCCGCCAGGGTGTGCCATGGCCATGTGATTGCCAGGCCTTGCCCCCTGGCCAGGGCTCTGACCCCTGTGTTTCTGTCATCAGTAACTCCTGGTCTTCCATGGTAACAGCTGGCCCCCACTTCTCTCTGATCTCAAAGTGAGGCAGGTTATGCAGTCCTGTTAGTGTTCTTGTGCTGGTCCTTGACCAGTTTGCTGTTAGATCCATCCCTTGCTTTTTGTATGGCAGAAGGGCTGACTCCTGCAGGTCAGGTTCCCAAGCTGGCCCCCTCCTGGTTTTCAACAATAGGAAATCCTAGTAACATTGGAGGACAGGAGAAAGGGAGAGGCCAGAAAATTTCTCCCTCTCTTTATCTCTCTCTCTCTCTCTCTCTGCCCTGGTTTGGTCTTCGCTAATCTAGCTCCATCTGGGCAGTCCAGCCTGTTTGAGCTTCTGCAGCTGAGATCAGCCTTTGGGCTTTATTAACTCTGCTTTCTTACTTTGTCTCTGCAGTCCAGAGGTTGTGGTAATGTCCTGCCCTTCCAAATTGCTAGGTAGATTCACTCGTTTCCTTGGCTTCCCACTCAACTTTAAATATGTAGAGTATTTGTTATACGAACCAGGTGGAAATGATGCTTTCTCAGACTTCGGAAGTTTATTTTATGGATTTCCAAGTTATAGCTACTGGTACTTTTTCTTGATTCCGTCTCTGAGTAGTATTACATTTATTATTTCAAAATTATCATTAGCAGTCTTCTGCCACCCTCTGTGATGTCACATTCCTGTCTTTCCAAATTGACATGATATATATTTCAAAGTATATTTTCAGTAGATGTTTTTAAAAATACAATATGTGGAAAAAATGTTCTGAAGCTGCAGAATGCACTCATGTCCAAGAAGTTAACTTCTAGAAAGTTGAGAGGGTTCAGGTGGGCTCAAGCGTATAAATAGAGATGCCAATAATTTTTATTTTTATTTTTTTTTTAGGGAAATTGCCTAGTTAGCACATGTGAGCTGTAAGTTCAGTTCAGTTCAGTTACTTTTTCAACTGCGGATGGATTAAAATAAGTTACTGTGATAGAAAGAAAGGAATTGAAAATTTAAAACCTAAAAGGAGAGTTTGGAGTTCTTCCCAGTGAATTGACAGTCTTGGCCATAGAGAAATCAAGGGCAAGAAAGTGCACCATGTATCTAGAGGTATTTGATCCGAACATTGCACGAGACATGTACAAGGCTTGCAAAGGAAGCACCTGACCCATTGTCTTTCACGTAAATAGGCCATAACAACTTGACCAAAAAATAGAAGCTGCTCTCTGTGGGGGAAGAGACAAGCTTTGGTATTTTATAATCCTGTTGTAGGTCTTCACTTTGTTTCCCCCTTGACAGTGGTGAATCATCTTATAGAACAAAAGTGAGCTTTGCACTTGGTCACTGGGCTCTGGGAACCCAGGGTATAGAAACAAAGAGACCCTTTCCAATTTTGTGGAAATTTGGCTCACAGAGACATAATTCCAATGCTTTGGCTCATGGTGGAAAGAACAATTCTGATTTCAAGATGCAAAAAGGCCTTCCCACAATCTGATTCTGTTAATCTCTCTAGGGCAAACATTTGTTTTTTTGTTAATTTTGGTAAGAATCTGAAATATTAAGAAACTTTAAGATTTTTCTAACTTTATTTTCATAGACAGCTTAGATAACATGTAAGCTAAGAATATCTTTCCATGTTAATTCTATCTGAAAACAAAAATAGAAATGAATAAGTATATTATGTAAATCAAGGCTGGTTTTTGTGACAGTCTCTGTATTGCCTTTATTTAAAAATATGGACGGCACCTAACAGAATGTTAATAGGCAGAAACATTGAATTGGTGCCATTTTGGCAGTTCTGACAAAGAAACCAAGTGGTAATTAAGTTTCTCCCCTTTCTTGTGGAACAGTTACACAACAGTTAACATTATTCTGCCAGTGACACAGCCCTAGGAGAATTTAAAGCACAGCTGGAAGCTGCTCAGGTGTTGTCCTTGGAAGTATTGCAGAACTTTCTAGTATTCCCATATCCATATTCCCAGCAATGGATTCTTTTTTTTTTTTTTTTTGCTTTTGAAATTTAAAAGGAAAAGAAAAGAATTGCAGAACTTAGTAGCAAATTTGGAAGAATGTTTGTCATCTGTGGATATTCAAGTGAAAATTGTAGCCTAAACAGGGTTTGTTTTATTTATGATTCTTGTCTACCATGGACTAAAAACCCAGCTTAGACCAGCTTAAGCAAAAAGGGAGCCTTTTTTTTTTTTTTTTTTAACAGATCCTGAAACTCACAGAATCAAAGGAAATGTAGGAGCTGGGCCCAATGGGTATTGGGACTAGGTCCTTGATGTACACCAATTTCCCCAGTCTCTCTCTCCATTTCCTATTTCTGCTTCTCTCCACGTGCCAGCTTTATTTTCTCAGACATTTCTACAAGCTGGGGGGCAGAGCCACCTGAAGCCCTTATGGCTTCTGACCAAGGAGAAAAGAGAGTCCTCTCTTCCTCCAGCGTTCCGCTTTACTCCGTATAGCCTAGAGCTGTCTTGGGAAGGATTCAGGCACTTGCCTCTCTCTGTAGCGAGGGGGATGGGTTTTTAAGATTGGCAGTTTGCACTAACACTGTATTAAGTTGGATGCAGAACAGTTTCCTAGAAGGGGAAGATGCTGTTTGAGAGGGTGAAACACTTTGGGCCTGCCACATTTAGTAAGAGGAAAAGAGACCTCAAGTCTCGACTGAATTGGGATATGTCCAGTCAGTTTCATAAAACTGCATAGAATGGATATACTCAGGGAATATTAGAATTTTTAGAAAAGGCATATATGCACTGTGGGGGTTTAACCCACAGACCCTGACCTAGCAACAAATGAATAACCTACACTGACACAGATATTATGCCTGTCAGTCTGGCTGAGCATCTGGGCCACTTACAGACTCCAAGGAGAGTGCTGTAAAGACTTGCAGCCGAGGTCCTGACTCACTGGCCCTGCTAGCATTTATTCAGCATACATTTAATGACAAAAGCTTTGAGTAAACACCACTATAGGATAATTGACCTGGTTGCCAACACCCTGAGTAGAGAGCAAAGGTTGGTCTTAGGACCACATGAGTAAACAAGCTATTTAGATAAGCTGTTCTACATTCCTTTATACCTACTTTTAAGCCATTTACTCAAGGATTAGGCTGCTTTCAGCCATAACCCTATCCTGAGACTTTTGCAAAACCTTCCAGCCTTCCAAGAAGATTTGTGTCTATATCCTATAACTTCATCTTAAAGTTTTTCCCTCCAGCCTGACTGAGCTCCCACAATGTGCACGTACATATTTTGTACAGATGTCCCTGATATAGTGTTAAATGAAAAAAGCCCATAAAATAATGTGTATAATCATTTCTATTTCCTTTCTCTTTTAAAATAATCTTTTAACTTTAAAAAAAAATTTTTATTTTAGGTTTGGGAGTACATGTGCCGGTTATATAGGTATACTCATGCCAGAGTTTATACCTAGATTATTTTGTGACCCAGGTACTAAGCCTAGTACCCAATAGTTATTTTTTCTGCTCCTCTCCCTCCTCCCACCCACCACCCTCAGGTAGGCCCCAGTGTCTGTTGTTCCCCTTTGTGTCCATATGTTCTTATCATTTAACTCCCACTTGTAAGTGAGAACATGTGGTATTTGTTTTTTGGCCTGCATTAGTTTGCTGAGGATAATGGCCTCTAGCTCCATCCATGTTGCTGCAGAGGACATGATCTTGTTCTTTTTTTTTATGGCTGCATAGTATTCTATGCTGTAAATGTACCACATTTTCTTTATCCAGTCTACCATTGATGGGCATTTAGGTTGAGTCCAAGTCTTTGCTATTGTGAATAGCGTGGCAGTGAACATACGTGTGGATGTGTCTGTATGACAGAACAATTTATAATCCTTTGGGTATATACCCAGTAATGGGATTGCTGGGTCAAATGGTAATTCTGTTTTCAGCTTTTTGAAGAATCCCTACACTAGTTTCCACAGTGGTTGAACCAATTTACGCTCCCACCAAGAGTCTGTAAGCATTACCCTTTCTCTGCAAAGGTTTTATTTTCGTGAAAACAAATAAGCAGGCTCCTATGTATGTGTACATATATTTGTATATATGTATTTGAGTGGGGAGATAGATGTGGAAGGAAACAAAGGCTGGCATTATTGGTTACATCATTGACGAGTAGTGACCAGGAGTTAAAAATCAACTTTGCCTTTATTTATCATTGTATTGTGCCATTTCATTTGTTAAATTAAGCTTGTATTATGTTTGTAATTTGAAAAAAACATCAACTTATGTAAAAAGAAAAGCAGCCTAGTCTGACTGACCTCAGGATGGGTGTGGATGCAGAAATTGAAGATAGTAGCTTGGGATCATCCCAGCCTGGAAATCCAAGGTGTCCCAGATTCCCAAGACTGGGAAATGCAGCATAGGATGTGGCAAGCCAGCCTCCCCTGGGGCAACAGCAAGCTTGAGAGGTCCACAGGACTGCTTGTTCACTAAGCACATATCCCTTCCAGAAAGCAGTTGTGAGTGGGTCACATCCACCACCACCTTCAATATGGCAAAGTCTACTGTAGGGCAGAGTCTTTGCCTGGGGCAATTGGAAGCAGGCCCCGTCCTTCCAGTGCACAGATGGCTGCCTTCTGCTGATGGACTGCTTCTGGTCCAATCAGCTGTGGCAAGAACAGCCGGGCTGCTTTTAATCGAAGCACCTGATGTCAATCATTAATTATTCAGGAAAGAAGAACTGCTGGGCCTCTTTTACTGAAAAGGGGGCCAAGTACTTGACTGGCCCTTTGAGCCTGCGTGGTCTGTTTGGTTTGGGTAAGAACTTCCAATGCCCAGCACCAACTTTCTGCAGAGGCTTGTCAGAAGTAACCCACCCTTAGGAATGTACATGTATGTGTGAGGATCTGTGTGAGATTCAGGTATTAATATCTTCCATCCTCTTGTCAGAAAGCAACTATATTAAATGTGGCCAAAGAGATGGAGGCTGAAATTGTGGCAAGGTAATCAGTGATGTGCAATGCTGTGAGATGCTCAAGGTCAAGAAAGCAGACAGCCGCAGCGGCCACAGCAGCAAGTGCTGCCGTTTATTGGGTGCCTGTGCTGTGCTGGGCACCATGCTAGATGCGCCACGGACACCATGAACATATCATGCTCAATAATTCAATGTGGCTGCTTTCAGTCACCACTTACAGTTGAGACTCAGAATAAGTAATGTGCCTCAGGCTCCACTGATAGTAAATGGGCAGAGTTGGATTTAGGACCTTTGCCCTCAACAGGCTCCTGGAGAACAAGCCTTTGTTAGCATTTCCTGTGCACTAGCCAAAGGAGTAAGAGCAGGTCTATTTTAGAGAGATGGTCTCAGTTCTTTAGATGGAATTGTTTCATCAGACTACTAAAAAACAACTTAAAAATATTAATGTGCATAATGGAAGTATGCCTTTAAGGTAAGTGACTCCAACCACTGGAAGGGGTATGCGTGTTCTCTTATTGCTGCCTTCTAAGACAGGGGCTTAGAAGAGAACAGATCTGGTGACTGGGATTGCAAGATGCACCTAGGTTGGGACACTCTGAAGTGTAAGTGCTTATGGGACCTGAGGCAGAGGTGGCCAGTGGGTAGTACTAGTGTGTACCTTGGAGAGTCCTTGAGCTGGACATAAAGATGGAGGAAAACTCCAGGTGCTCATATGCATGTGGAAGTGTGGTTTGCTGCAGTCTTTCTGGGAATGTCATTTGGCTGTATATGTCAAACGTCTTAAAATTCTTCATACCCTTTTACCCTGTAGTTGCACTTCTAGAAATTTTTCTAAAGGAAATGTTAAGTGTATATACAAAGATTTATGCCCAAGAGTGTTCATCCTGGCCTTTTTTATAATGGTGAAAAATGGAAATAACTTTTAGGAAAACAAATATAGCTGGCCAAAGCAGTCACTAACAGAATGCATTGATAGCATGTACAGTGAAAAAACAGGAGATAAAAATACATATATAAATCATATATTCTCAATTTTTAAACATTGGATACAAATTGACCACATGTAACTGGTATGTATGGCTGTATGGTAGAATAACAGGTGAGTCTTATTTTCTTCTGTTTTTCTCTACTTACCAAATTATGGTGAATATATAATTATGGAAGAAAACAAGACCTATTTCTTTAGTTGAAAATGTCCCATTCCGATATGCGTGTGTGGTGAGGTGGTGCCAGTAAGTGCCTCTGAGTATTCGTCATTATTTTAAGGAAATGTGTGTGAACATAAGCCCAGCTTCTCTGCATGATCAAAAAGCAAAGTAAGGGACCGGGGGCAGTGGCTTATGCCTGTAATCCTGGCACTTTGGGAGGCAGAAGGATAGCTTGCAGCCAGGAGTTAGAGGTTACAGTGAGCTAATTGTGGCGCCACTGCACTCCAGCCTGGGCAACCAAACAAGACCCTGTCTCTTAAAAAAAAAAAAAGGCAGCAAAATAAAAACCCCAGGTTGACAGCCCATGAACTTGATAGGACATAAGAGGGTCAACTGGAATGGGCTGTTTTCTATAATAGAAATACGAGAGTCTTCTTGGTCAGTCCTTCCCCACAGGCAGGCTTCGGAAAGAAGTGGCGTCTGTGATTTTGTGGCTGGATTTAGTTTCAGAGAATGGCAGGGGACTGAATTTTGTAAACAGGGTGTCTTTCCTGATAGGGTCAGGGAGCCTGGCTTCCTGAGACTGTCCCCTGATGTCACAGCAGATGTGTCAAACCATTTTTCCTGCTCCTGGCACGTAGTTAGTTTGAGAGAACTTGATAGTGAGGCTGCCGGCTCAGCTGCAACTGACCACTCATTTGCAGACAAGAATGCCTTACTGGTCTGTGCTTGCTTAAGGTAATTGCTTCTAGGCTACTCACTCCTGCTGGGCCACAGTTGCTTGAACAGTCAAATAAGGGGTTGGGGGTAGAGGATATATCTCAAAAGCTTCTCTGTCTTGAAGATTTGTGATTCCTTGTTCTTTGGAGAATGAAAATATCTTCTAGAAGGTGATTAGAGAGCAGTATTCTTTAGAAATAATAATACTAGTGGCCTTACATACAGCACTTTACTGCGTGGCAGGCACTATTCCTGGCACTTTTCTTTTCTTTTTTTTTTTTTTTTTGAGACGGAGTCTTGCTCTGTTGCCCAGGCTGGAGTGTGGAGCGCAGTGGCGCAATCTTGGCTCACTGCAAGCTCCGCCTCCCAGGTTCATGCCATTCTCCTGCCTCAGCCTCCTGAGTAGCTGGGACTACAGGCATGTGCCACCGCGTCCGGCTAATTTTGTATTTTTAGTAGAGACAGGATTTCACCGTGTTAACCAGGATGGTCTCGATCTCCTGACCTCATGATCCGCCTGCCTTGGCCTCCCAAAGTGCTGGGATTACAGGTGTGAGCCATCGCGCGCGACCTGCTTTTCTTAAATTAACTCATTTAATCTTCACAGTAATCCAGTGAGGTAGTTATGCTATCATCCCCATTTTACAGATGACGAAACTGAGGAGAAAAGAGGAACCTACACATGGAACATTTCTTATACCAAAAGCATAGCTAGTGGTTTGCAATTAATTTTAAAATATTGGCTATTTTAGGCCGGGCTCAGTGGCCACTCCTGTAATCCCAGCACTTTGGGAGACCGAGGCAGGTGGATCACTTGAGGCCAGGAGTTCGAGACCAGCCTGGCCAACACAGTGGAACCCCATCTCTATTAAAAATACAAAAATTAGCCAGGCGTGGTGGTGTGTGCCTGTAATCCCAGCTACTAGGGAGGCTCAGGCAGGAGGATCACTTGAACCTGGGAGGCAGAGGTTACAGTGAGCTGAGATTGTGCCATTGCACTCCAGCCTGGGCAACAGAGCAAGACTCTGTCTAAAATATATATATATATTTATATATATAAATTTAGTGTAAATGCTGTATAGGGCTTGGTCCAAAACCTTACTTTTATCCGGTCTCAAAAGTAATTCTCTGGAATACCTTTTCTGCTGTGTTCCTGTGTATTTTTCTTAGCTTTCATTTATCTGGCTGTTTGGGTAGGGTGGAGGTTTCCGTTTCTTGCTGGTAGGGAAGAAAGGGATGAACTTCAGTAGCTGGGCATGGTGGTACACACCTGTAATCCCAGCTACTTGGGAGGCTGAGGAGGGAGAATTGCTTGAACCCAGGAGACGCTCCAACCTGAGTGACAGAGTGAGACATTGTCATGGTGGGGAAGGGAAAGAAAGGGATGAACTTCAGGAAGAAATGGGTAGTGGGCCATTCAAAAGAGTGTTGCCTCAATCGGGAGAGAAAGAGATAGAAGAAAGAAGCGTGAAATTCTCGTGTCTGGAGCAAAATGGAGCAGGGTGCTGAATGATGTACATTAAAGAGGGACTGTGTGCTAGATTCAGGCAAGC
Source organism: Rhinopithecus bieti (assembly GCF_001698545.2). Classification (NCBI taxonomy): domain Eukaryota; kingdom Metazoa; phylum Chordata; class Mammalia; order Primates; family Cercopithecidae; genus Rhinopithecus; species Rhinopithecus bieti. The sequence continues at coordinate 30,572 of NW_016814088.1, forward strand.
CATGAGAAAGGGACAGGCCCGGGCCGCTGAGGAGGGTTGGGATGGACTTTCTTAGGTCTGGGTAGAGCTGGGACTGCCTAGAGCCACCAGTGTGGTCATTATGCGTGTCCTCTGCAGCGCTGTCCAGTAGCGCTTTCTGCCATGATTTGAATATCCAATATCTGCACTATCTGGTTCAGAGTCCAACAGTCGCATGTGTCTGCTGCATACTTGAAAGGTGGCTGGTGAGACTGAAGAACTGCATTTTTAATTTTATTTAATTTTAATTAAGTTTAAATGTAATAGCTATGTGTGGCTAGTGGCTACCATATTGGACAGCACAGTTCCATAAATGAAAAATACTGACATGACGTGAGCATTTTGAAAGCCTATACTGTATATATATATATATGAAACTGAAAGAAACTCTTTATAATTTCAGAAAAACAATTTGGGTTCAATATAGAGACTATAGAAAAGAAGAAGCAAATAAAAAGTGCTCATGAAAACACTTCCTCAAAGGTAACTTATTGGTAGTTTGGCATATAACCTTCTAAATTGTCTTCTGTAGTTAGGTCATAGGTAGCCAGCTGGCTGTCAGATGCATAACCTGAAATTATGCAGCAAAGGATAAGGCATGTTAGCAGGAGAGAGTGCTGAGTTTGCCCTAGAAGAGAATACCAATGGAGTTCTTAGTGATTTGCCATGGTTGATGTTTCTCTTCTGGATCCTAGGTCATCAACCCCATGGGATGGGACGCTTTTGGATTGCCTGCTGAAAATGCTGCAATCGAGAGGAATCTACATCCAGAAAGTTGGACACAAAGGTAAATGTTAACAGGCATGCATATTCAAATACTTGCATACAAAAACCTTAAAAAAATTTTTTTTAACCTGTTCATAAAAAATAGAAAGCAAAGCAAAGAAAACACTGCAGCTTACCAAGAGATAAACAGGATTGTATATATTGGTGTTTGTCTCTTTTTTTTTTTTTTTTTTTTTGAGACAGAGTCTTGTTCTGTTGCCCAGGCTGGAGTGCAGTGGCGCCATCTCGGCTCACTGCAAGCTCCGCCTCCTGGGTTCACACCATTCTCCTGCCTCAGCCTCCTGAGTAGCTGGGACTACAGGCGCCCGCCACCACGCCCGGCTAATTTTTTTGTATTTTTAGTAGAGATGGGGTTTCACCGTGTTAGTCAGGATAGTCTCGACCTCCTGTCCTCGTAATCCACCCGTCTCGGCCTCCCAAAGTGCTGGGACTACAGGTGCCCGCCACCACGCCTGGCTAATTTTTTTGTATTTTTAGTAGGGATGGGGTTTCACCGTGTTATCTAGGATGTTCTTGATCTCCTGACCTCATGATCCACCTGCCTTGTCCTCTCAAAGTGCTGGGATTACAACCGTGAGCCACTGCGCCCAGCCTGGTGTTTGTCTTTTAACACATTGTATCCTTATCTAAGAAATATTCAAAGAGGGTTTTGGATATTTATTCATGTGTTCATTTTGATGCTTTGTTATTTACAGTTATTTTTCCTTTGAGTATTTACGTTCGGTAGGAAAAAGAAGAGGGTTGCATTTGTTAAATTTCTATAATGCTTCTGGTCTTCTTGACTGTAGTTTTACTATATCCAAATACTACATTATACTTTTCTCTGAAAATTCAGTTTGTTTTTTGCTTTCACCATTCAGAAGCAAGAGGAACTTAGGCATTCTGTGTAGAAATATATGGCCACTTTATTCTGGGCGTGGTTTTCTCGAAGGCGGAACACACTCCCAATCCCACCCAAGCCTCAGGCTTCCACTACACGTGGGCCAGCTGTGCTCTTTCCTCTCCCTCCTGCTAAAGTCCTGAGGTTCTCACCCTAGAACTTGGCAGAGTCCTCTGGGACCACTGCATCAGCTCATTTCACAAAGGCCTGGGACCCTTCCCCATGCCACCCCTTAGAGAGACAGAAGGGCAGTTTTAGGGCCTGTACCCAGTGTCTCTTACCTCTCTTTGTTCTAGTTTACCCAAGGATACATTGTAAAAATGTCTACTATACTTCTGTCCATACTCTGTCATCCAGGTCTCTTTTTTATTCCTAAACCCTAGCTTCTGCTTTTCTAGTAATGTTTAATTCTAGATTAATTAGTTTTATCACTAGATTTTATCTAGTGAGTGAAAAAAGAGGAGGAAATGATGATTCAAATAAAGTAGATCAAACATGGCTTATGTTTGATATAAGCTAGACCAGGAGTTGGCAAGCTATGGCCTGTGGGCTAAATTTGGCCTTACATGTTTCTGTAAATCTGTGTTTTATTGGAACACAGTCAAATCCATTTGTTTACATATTGTCCATGTCTGCTTTTGTGAGACAGTTGCAGGGCTGAGTAGTTGTGATAGAGATTGATTGGCTCACAAAACTGAAAGCATTCATCATCTGGCCCTTTTAAAGTTTGCCAGCCTCTCTACTAGGGAATAGTGGTTAAGATGATGGCCCCTGAGCCAGGCTACCTAGGTGCAAATCCTGCCTTCCCTTCTTGCCAGCAGATCACCTTGAGCAAATTACTTAACTTCTCTTTACTTATCTGTGCTTTGGTTTACTTATCTGTAAAAGAGGGATAGTCATAGTTCCTATCTCATGTGATTGGATGAAGATTAAGCACTTCTCTGCAAAGTGCTTAGCATAGGGCCTTGGATTAAATAAGCTGTCATTAGCTAATCAGAGATTACACAGAGGACTTTTCATGGTTTTCATATTTTAGTCTGCTAGAAACTAAAAGAGGATGCGGTAGAAATGACAAACAAACAAAAGTAGTCCTTTTGTTTAAAAAAAGAAAGAGAAAAAGATTTATTTCTTTATTCCGTGTTATATTATAAGTTGGTTTACCCGTTTATCTCCCTATTTCTCAGTGGTGGATAGTTTTAGGTTTTAGGATTTACATTTTGATTAACAAAGCAGTGTGGTTTCTTTTGGATTCCCACAATTTATACATTAAGCCTTTTGTTTTCAGCCACTTTTAAACTTATAAATGCTTGGCTTAAATAATGTGGCTTAAATGCTTGCAGAATATTGACATCTGGATGGCCCAGCAGTGCACATCTCAAAGGGGTTGCCTATTTGAATGGCCAGGGGAGGGGGCAGTCCTCAAGGCTAGAGACCATTGTGGTTTCTAATGGATTGTGTATGTGTCCAAATAATGGGTGTCTTCTAATCTGTTGGTATTTTTTGCTGATTCTTAGTGGTTGATTTTTCTGCTAGGGGAAAGCAACACTTAAAGCCCATTTGTGTAATTTAGACTTTTCAGTTTTCCTTTGTGTTCTCAAAGTGTAGTTTGTGTATGGCTTTAATCCTCCCTCTAAAAACCAAACCTTTTTCCTATTGTTTCACAGTAATATTAAACACATGAGGAAACAGCTTGATCGACTGGGACTGTGTTTCAGCTGGGATAGGGTAAGTCAACTCTTTTTCCTGAAAGGTCGTTATTTTAAGGACGGTCCTGATGGCATGGAGCACTCCTCTTCCTCTTTGAGTTGGGAGAAGGCAAGGGTGGGAGGCAGGAAGCAGGAGGGAAGGATTAGCACTCCTCAAAAAAGTGTCCTGAGTGGATAATTTGCTTGAAAACAAGTAATTTTCTGTGGGATTAAACTGAGAGTTAACTTCCTATTTAAGTTTAGAGTTGGCCATGATTTCTGTGTGGCAAAAGCTTTGCACAAGGATTTCTCTAGTTCTAAGCAGTAGTTCTAAAAGACTGTTGGAATCTATGTTTAAGTGATTAAATATCAATCCATCTGGTCCTTGTGGTAAATAGATATTGATTGACCATTTATTTATCTTTTGTTCCAAGTTCAGAAGTGAGGCTCATAACAGCCCATAATTATTCTGTCACATATAATCATTTGATGTTAGACACTTTCAAACTGTACATTAAATCAGTGGAGAATTCCAGACCCACCAGGAGTTCATGGAAAACCACCCGGCTGTTTGGAACACTCATGTGTTGCAAACATATTGTGAACTGGGCCCTTCAAAGCTCTGGCCCAAGGCCCGGCCTTTAGACGTTGAAGAATAGTCTGTTGGGTAGGATGGACTGTTGCTTGTCTCCTCCACAAAGGGCCCCTTCCAATGCCACAGTTCCTCTTAACATCCCATTTACTCCACAAAACAATTGGGATTTTCATTGCTGGGCCTGTCAAGTTTGTATCATTTTCTTTATGAGAAGCAGGGGAACAAATCCAAATGAGGGCTCCTCATCCTTCCCCCAACAATTTCTTAAATGATTGAAATTTGATGAGTACAGTGAAAAAGAACAAAAGTCAAACACATTTGAATAAGCCCTGAATTATTGTTTCCTCACGCCAGAGTCAAGTTGTCCTGAGGTGCCAATAGGGAATCGCTCATAGAGATGAAATACAGTCACAGGCAGAGAGAACTGAGTATTGGCCAGAGCTCTTTCAGGATGAGAGCGTTGATTCCTTGAGGGCAAAAGTGGACTCAGTAACCCTCTAGAATGATAACTAGCCTAGTCCTGCACAGGAATATCAACCACAAGTGACTTAAAAGTTGTTAGATTGTTTTCCTAATCCTCATAGAGGATTAGAAAATACAGAAAAGTATAAAGAACATATTGTGGCTAATTTAACAATTTGCAGTCTTTTATTTTGGAATTATAAACGTTTATATAATTTACAAAGTTCAAATCAATATGCATATATTTTTTGTCTTGAACATTTTTATATCTCATTAACTATTTGAAAAAATGACTTTCTATGAATATATCATAATGTATTTAAGCTATCTCTTACTATACATTTAGATAGATTCTAATGTTTCTCTATTATAAATGCAGATTCTCAATCCTTCTTGTGCAAATCCAAAGTCCAGAAAGCTCTGAAAACTGAAAGTTTTCTCGTAATTTATTTGACTGTAAAACCTGAACTGAACTGATATTTCTCACTAAAAATGAATATTCATATATTTTACTGTAAGAATAGTAAGATTACCAAGTAATATCCCAGACCTAGTTAGATAAATGCACTATTTTCTTTTAATTTCCAAAAAGATCTTAATTCTGAAGCACATTTGGCTGACACCATTTCAGATAAGGGATTTTGAACCCCTATTGCAATGATGTAGATATATATCACCACTTCTACTACCATTGTCTGTTACTGAACACTTACCATGGGCCAGGTACAGAGTAGGTATGACCTTATTATCTCTTTGGATCCCTAGAAAGCTCTAAAAGTCAGTTACTTTTATTGACATTATTTTATTGCTGGTCACCCAAGTGGCAAGGCTGGGCTGATCCATTGGCCAAGTTATGACTGCTGTGCTCCTCCGCCACACTTAAGGGAGAAATCTTAGTGCAGATGATCCTGGACTTAGAATGGGGTTATCCTAAAATGAATAAGCCCATCCTAAATTGAAAATATTGTAGGCATGTAATACATCTAACTATCATAGCTTCACCTAGCCTACCTTAAATGTACTCAGGACACTTACATTAACCTCCAGTTGGGCAAAATCATCTGACAACAGTCTTTTGCAGAGTATCGGTTGTTTACCCTCTTGATTGCACGGCTAACTGCGAGCCATGGCTCAGGGCTGATGCCCAGCATCTCAAGAGTATCATACTGCTTTCTACTGAATGCGTATCTCTTTCACACCATTGCACCACTGTAAAGTCGAAAAATTGTTAAGGCAAGCCATCGTAAGTTGGGAACCATCTATATACATATTTTATTATTTCCTTAAAATGAATTCTCAAGTCAAGAACAGTTTAGTATTTATTGCCAAATTATCCTCCATAAAGGCTATACAAATTTCCTTTCTGAAGTTATACAGTTGTTTTCATGTGTATTTCCTTTATTGTTAGTGATTATGAGGTTTTTTCATGTGTTTAATGAATGTTTGAATTTGAACGGGGTTAGTATGTGAATGGTCTAATCATGTATTTTCCCATATAGGTAGGACGTGTTTGTCCTTTTTTTAATGATTTCTGTTACAAATATTTTTCCTCGGTCTGTCATTTGCCTTGCATTTTGTTTATAGTGGAATATTATTAGCACACAGATATGTGCTTAGAAAGACCCTCTTTGAGATAGAACAAATAACATATTTTCTTCTGATCCTTTGTGATTTAAGTTTTACACTTAACTGGAATTATTTTAGTATTTGAGATAAGACAAGGAATTACTACTTTTTCTAAATCACCAGTTGATTTAAAAAATTTTTTCAAACAATCCTTTCTCCTTGTTGATTTAAAAGGCAAACTTTATAGTAGACCAAGTTATTTCATCCGATTATTATACACCAAGTTCTGTTTGTGTTCATTTGATCCATTTATTATTTCATGACTAAACTCGTTTTAATTACAATTGCTTTTAATACTTGGCAACAGAAGTTTTCTCTCATTGTCTGATATTAGCAGTGCCATCTCCACTTTCTGTTGTTTGTTTTTCTGATATGTTTGTCCATTTAAAAAAAAAAGCTTTTAGCCTTTACTTGTTGACTTCTATTGGTACACCATTTATAGATACAATTAATTTAAAAAATTAAAAGATGGGCAAATATATGAGGGAACCCTTCTTTGGGACAATTTGGAGTCTTTGTGTTTAATAGGAAAGTGAAAAGCTATTTGTGTTTATTTTCATAACTGGTACTTATTTTCTAATTAAACTTTTAAAACATAGTTTAAGAGTTCTTTTGTAAATGATGTCTTGCCTTTGGATTTTGTTTTCTTTTATCTACAGAGACTTGAAAATATTAATTCTATTATTCGATCTGCTAAAAGATAGCTTTCAGAGTGCTTTTAAAAAATAATTTATATCAGCATAAAAAATAAAACAGTGTATTTCTCTTGACCCTCGTGTATGATAAGAAAAGTAGCAGGTAATTGACATTTCCCATTTTCTAAATCTATTTTCCAGGGATTTTTTTGTTGTTGGTTTTATGGGGTATATCCTGAGATGTTAGTCCTGATTTACTATTTCATTGTTTTTGTTTTTGTTTTTTAAACAGAGTCTCAGTCTGTCACCCAGGCTGGAGTGCAGTGGTGCAATCTCAGCTCATTGTAACCTCCGCCTCCTGGGTTCAAGCTATTCTTGTGCCTCAGCCTCCCCAGTAGCAGGGATTACAGGCACGTACCACTACACCTGGCTAATTTTTATACTGTTGAAGAGATGGAGTTTTGCCCATGTTGTCCAGGCTGGTCTCAAATTCCTGGCCTCAAGTGATCCACTGTGCTTGGCCGATTTACTGTTACATTGCAATTTTTCTAATCATGTATCATTTCTTTTTTTTCTTTTGAGTCAGAATGTCGCTCTGTCGCCCAGGCTGGAGTGCAGTGGCGCCGTCTTGGCTCACTGCAAACTCCACCGCCATTCTCCTGCCCCAGCCTCCTGAGTAGCTGGGAGTATAGGCGCCCGCCACCACGCCCAGCTAATGTTTTTAAAATATATTTTTAGTAGAGATGGCATTTCACCATGTTAGCCAGGATGGTCTCGATCTCCTGACCTTGTGATCCGCCTGCCTCGGCCTCCCAAAGTGCTGGGATTGCAGGCGTGAGCCACCGTGCCTGGCCATGTATCATTTCTTAACCATTACATTTGATATTCGTTTCCAGTTTTACAATCATATTCATAGCAATTATTTAAATTTTAATGCTCTTTAATTTCAGAGTTTATGAGGAGATCTTTTAAAGGACAACTGTTCATTTAAAATTTTTTCATTTATGAACATTTTTAGAACTTTGTTTTAACTCTTGGTTTGGTGTGATCTTTGCCCAGGTGTCACAGACTACTTTTATAACTAAGAATGACTGCTGCTTTCATCTACAAACAGCAACTTACTGGGATATAGAATCCTTCATTCATGATCTTTTTTCTTTCATATCTCTGTAGTAGACTTTGATCTATTGTCTTTTTAAAAAATACTTACAGGCTCACAGGAAGTTGCCAGGATAGTACAGAGAGATCCTGTGTGCTCTTTACCCAGCTTTGCCCAGTGATAACATTTTACATAACTGTAATAGAATATCAAATGAGGAAGCTGCCTTCGGTACAATACTGTTATTAATAAGTAGAGTGCAAGTCTTATTCAGATTTCACCAGTTTTTAGATGTAATCATTTGTGTCTATTTGTGTGTGTATAGTAGTATAGGTTCTCCTTAACTTGCAGTGAGGTTACATCACAATAAACACATTGTAAGTTGAAAATATCATAGAGTTGAAAATACATTTAATACCCATAACCTAATGAACATAATACTTGAGCCTACCTTAAATAGGCTCAGAACACCTATATTAGCCTACAGTTGGACAAAATCATCTAGCACAAAGCCTATTTTGTAATAATAGTGAATATTGAATGTTGAATATCTTATGTAATTTATTGGTGTTCTATTCAATGTGTATCACTTCCACACTATTGTAAAGTCAAAATATAGGTCTAACCATTGTACGTCAAGGACTATTAGTAGTAGTAGTAGTAGCAGCAGCAGCAGCAGCAGTAGTAGTAGTTCTACATGATTTAATTACATGTGTAGTTTAATTACATGTGTAGTTAAGTACTACATGATTTAATTACCACCACCACCTGATCCATTGCATTTTGATGGAGAAGTCTGAGGCCGGCCAGAATTGTCTCTGTTCATATAGTAATCTTTCTATCTGTATTTTGATGCTTGTTTTTTTATTCGTTTTTTCTTTGCCCTTGCCATTTTCCATTTTTCATCAGAGTGTATCTCAGTGTCAATTCATTTACTTTAATTTTGCCTGGTGCTCAGTGACCACTTCTGATGCACAGTTGTAGGTCTTTCATTGTGACGGTTTCAGAGGAGCGCTTTCTCAACAACACCGTCCGTATACTGATTGCGTTGTCTTCCATTGTTACCACTATCTCTCATGATTTTGGTCTCCTTTTTCTTCTCTCCCTTCTGGAAGAACTTTTCATGTTTGCTTTTTATACCACTGATTCTATTTCTGTAGAATCAGTGTGGTTTTCTATGGTTTCTAGTACAAATACTAATTTTGTATTTTTAGATTTATTATTATTTTTCCTTGTCTCATTCAGTTCCCATTTTTTTTCTGAATCCTCTTGGCCAGATGCCCTATTTTCCTTCTTGTTTTCCTATCTTATTTATCTTCGTAGACCTTATATGTTCAGAAATTTTCCTAAATACTAGGAGATGCCCTTGAAGATTTATTTTTGTTTCCTGTAATAAATGTTTTTTACAACTTTGGTATGCTGTGTTCTTGTCTGTTTTGGAATCTTTTCGTAGGTACCTGTAGATTTTCCCTCATTTCCTGATTGAGGGGGACTAGTGTATCCATGTGGAGCTTTATCAGCCGGAGGGAGTGTAGTAGAAGCTGCCCCCTAAGGCCGTTTTTCACTGAAACAAACTCAAAACGCGAGGTCACGCTCTTCCCTGCAAGCCATGTGGGCTAAGAGCGATGTAGAGTGTGGTTATCCGCAGAGCTGCAGAAGAGTTTGTGAATGGAAGTGGTCAGCAGCACAGCCACATCAGAGCCATGCTCTATTAGAATTTTTACTGGGACAGGCTTTTGGTGACTTCAGGCCCTTCCAAGTTTTGTCCATTAGTGCCTCATAGCCTGTATCAAGTAGGGTGCACATTGAGGGGTTCGTGATGTTCGCCACCATATATCTTTGCTTCTATTTCTTTATCTTCATCATGTAATTTTCATCTGTAAAGAATGTGGTGTTGCTGAATAGACAATATATAGCAGCATGTAGCTTTTAAGATGAAGGCTCTTGTCTGTCTGGCTTGCTTGCTTTCGTGTAATCACAATTCCATCATCACACCTAAAACACTTAATGAGAATGCCTTAGCATCACAGAATCTCAGTTTGCAAATTTCTCTGGTTTTCTTGTGTCTTTTTTTTTTCTTTCTTTTTTTTTTTTTTTAATATTGTGGGTTTGATTGGCTGCACTTCTCTTAGCCTTCTCTTCCCACCGTCATGTTGTTACAGTAGTTTAGGAGCAGTGCTCTCTTTCCATCCAAAACATATAGACTCTGAATCATGTCTGCCTCAGTTTATTTTAAAAGACAGCATGATTTGTATGATTACAAAGTGAAAATTATTATTACTTCAAAGCCGTTACTACCTTGACACCTTATTTACATGGAGGACTGGACCTCTGATAGGAGGCTTGAACTAATAACGAAGCCTCCAGAATAATAGAAAGACATTATTGTTTTTTATCTTAAAAGAATTTAAAGAATAGCTTAAAACAAAAAGAACTTAAGGGCAAGTGAATGCATGAAAACTCAGTGGGGAAGATTCCCTTTGCAAGAGCTTGGAGCCCTGGTTGCCTTGACAACGTGTCACAGACACCCGAAGTGTTTGATCTGCCCAGTCCTCTTTCAAGTGCTCACGGAGGTGAGACAGTTTGTCTGGCAGATCTCCGGCTCTGGATGACTTGTTTTCCCTCAGAGTCAGAAATTAACCTTTTCCTAAAGGTTTGTCCTTTAGTTCAGAGGGGAAAGGCAGTACCTTTGTTTTAGCTGAAATGATTTGGCAGCTTACCTATTTTTAAGATGGTTGGTGTTGACACACAAGGGGTAGTGTAGTCCGTCACCTTGAGGCCAGGGACCACATCTCGTTAATAGATGGTACACTTGCAGTTGACCTCATGAGGAGCTGTGCCCGCTTTGTGCCAGTCAAAAAACATGTGAGATGTGCTTTTTATCGCTTCAGCCAGGATAGTGTTCTCGTAGCCTTCAGCCTTAACTAAAGAGGGATGTCTCCTGGGGCTGCCCAGCAAATGTAGCTATTCAAGGAAGTTACTTGTTTTGTCCGCAGTCCCAGCTGGTGATCATGAGCCCAGTCAGGTCGTCCCTATCAAGGATGTACACTCTGGCTAATGGAATAGAATTTCCCGACGTAATGCTTGTTGAGTGCTTTCAGGAGACAGGATCTTTGCTCATCTTGGAGACCTCAGTTTTGATGATGGATCTGGCTATTAACATTTGGTGGGCATGGTCTGTTGCCCCTCTCAGCTTCAGCTTCTTGCAAGGGAATGCTTCTTGTCATAAGATTAGATTACTTTTTAAATGCCTTAGAAAATAAGGGTACAAAATCTCTCTCTTCCTGACTGAATCCAGCCTCCAGCTCAGTCTTGTACATCAGCCAGGTACAACATTTGATAGAATGGGAGACCACAGTTATACAGATACGATGGGGTTTAAGTGCATCAGGAGCAGTATTTAAAAGGTCTTGAAGATGAGGTTGTTACTCCATGAAAACAACAAGGATTATTTTTACATATACTTACAGCAGTGGTTCTCAAACTTTGGCAAGCATCAGAATCACCAAGAGGGCTTGTTAAAGTGCAGATCTCTGGCCCCATCTTCAGAGTTTCTGAATGCGTAGGTCTATGATTTTGTTTTTCTATTCAGGAAAAGGAACCTTAGGAATGATCATGCTTCCAAACCTTATTAGATAGGAATCAAAGTACAGGCCCATCGTCAATTCTTTCTGACATAAGATAGAACATACATGAATAATAAAACAAATTTCGGAAAACTAGGTAATGTTTTGCAAATACAAGACTTACTTTTAATAACTTCCTTTTACTGTGAAATATTAGACATAAATAGACACAGAATAAAACATGCATGTATAACTAAATATAATGTAGTAACGTATAGCTACTACCTACATTGAGAAATAAAACATCTGCACCCAGAGGCTCAACATGTGTCCTCCTCCAGTCACAACTCTGTCTCTTCTTTCTATAGGTAACCACTATTCTGACATTTATGATCATTACTGCCTTTTTTTCTTTTCTTTCTTTTTTTTTTTTTTTTTCCGAGGCGGAGTTTTGCTCTTCTTGCTCAGGCTGGAGTACAATGGCACGATCTTGGCTCATTGCAACCTCTGTCTCCCGTGTTCAAGCGATTCTCCTGCCTCAGCCTCCCAAGTAGCTGGGATTACAGGTGTGCACTGCCACAGCCAGCTAATTTTGTATTTTTAGTACAGATGGGGTTTCACCATGTTGGCCAGGCTGGTCTCGAACTCCTGACCTCAAGTGATCCACCCGCCTTGGCCTCCCAAAGTGCTGGGATTACAGGCGTGAGCCACCACGCCTGGCCACTGCCTTGTTTTCAATGTAGTTTTACACTACATATGCGTTTGGGTTTTTTGGTTCTTTTTCTAGGTGATTTTTAAATTATGGTAATGTTCACATAACAAAAATGTACTATCTTACCTTTTTTTTTTTTTTTTTTTGAGACGGAATCTCTTGCTCTGTCACCCAGGCTGGAGTGCAGTGACTCAATCTCGGCTCACTGCAAGCTCCGCCTCCCGGGTTCATGCCATTCTCCTGCCTCAGCCTCCCGAGTAGCTGGGACTACAGGTGCCTGCCACCACAGCCAGATAATTTTTTTTGAATTTTTAGTAGAGATAGGGTTTCACCGTGTTAGCTAGGATGGTCTCAATCTCCTGACCTCGTGATCCGCCCGTCTTGGCCTCCCAAAGTGCTGGGATTACAGGCGTGAGCCACCACGCATGGCCTACCTTAACCATTTTTAAGTGCCAGTTCATTGCTATTAAGTACGTTCACATTGTGGTGCAACCATTATCACTGTTCATCTCCAGATGAACTCCTTACCTACACATAGTTTTTAAAGTTACATCAATGGAATAACATAGTATGTGTTCTTTGGTGTCTAGCTTTAACTCAACACTTTTTCCCCTCTATTTTTTATTATAACAATACAAATTTTCAAACACTTAGAAAGATTGAAAGAATAGTACAATAAACATTCATATACCTTTCACCTAGATTCAATAATTGTTGCTGTATTCGCTTTATCTTTTTATTTATAAGTATTATATATATATACACACATACATTTTCCCCCTGAATTATTTGAGTATGTATTGCAGACATCATGGCTCTTGACCCCAAAGTATTTCAGCATTCCTATCTGAGTAAGAAGTTTTCTTACACAACCACAATACCATTTTGAAAACTAAGAAAATTAACAGTAATTCCATAACGTTATTTATAATCCAGTTTATATGGGAATTTCCCACTTGCCCCAAGAATGTCTTTTATAGTTGTTTTTACTATAAATAAGTCCCCTGCATTAGTTTTCTGCTGCTACCATGACAAATTATTGCAAACTTAGCATCTTAAAACAACATCAGTATATTATCTGACAGTTTCTGTAAGTCAGAAGTTTGAGTGAGCTTGATAGGGTCCTCTACTAGGGTCTTACCAGGCCAAAATCAAGGTGTTGCTAGAGCTGTGTTCCTTACTGGATCCTCTGGGGAAAAATCCACTTGTGAGATCATTTAGATTGTTGGTTGAATTCACTTCCTTGGCGACTGTAGGACAGATCCGTTTCCATACTGGTCATCAGGCAGGGATTGGTCTTTGCTTCTAGAGGCTGCTTGCATTTCTTCTCAAGCCTTCCACGTGGCCCCCTCCAGCAGTGCATTCCCTCTCATGCTTCAGATCTCTCCCATTCCAGCCAGAGGAAGATTTCTGCTTTTGCATACCCATTTGATTACATTGGGCCACCTGGATAATTTAGGATACCCATCTTATTTTAATTACATCTACAAAATTCCTTTTGCCATTTAACTAACATATTCAGAGGTTCGAGGGATTAGGGCATGGACATCTTTGAGATGGTGATTCAGCCTACCACATCCTTCTACTTTTTTTTTTTTTTTTTTTTTTTTTTTTTTTTGAGATAGGGTTTTGCTTGGTCGCCCAGGCTGGAGTGCAGTTTCGCGATCTCGGCTAACTACAAATGCTGCTTCCTGGGCTTAAGTGATCCTCCCAAGTAGCTGGGATTACAGGCACCTGCCACCACACCCAGCTAATTTCTGTATTTTTTGTGGAGATGGGGTTTTGCCATGTTTTCCAGGCTGGTCTTAAACTAGTGAGGTCAAGTGATCCACCTGCCTTGGGCTCCCAAAGTGCTGGACTTACAGGCATGAGCCACCATGCCCAGCCTCTTTTTTTTTTTTTTTTTGAGACAGAGTCTCGCTCTGCCACCCAGGCTGGAGTGCAGCGGCGCCATCTCGGCTCCCTGCAAGCTCCGCCTCCTGGGTTCATGTCATTCTCCTGCCTCAGCCTCTCAAGTAGCTGGGACTACAGGCGCTGGCCACCATGCCCTAATTTGCTAATTTTTTTTTTTTTTTTTTTGTATTTTTAGTAGAGACGGGGTTTCACCATGTTAGCCAGGATGGTCTCAATCTCCTGACCTTGTGATCCGCCCGCCTCAGCCTCCCAAAGTGCTAGGATTACAGGCTTGAGCCATCGCACCCGGCCCAATTTTTGTTTTTTAATGGTTGTCATGGACTGAATGTATCCTTCTAAAATTCATATGTTGAATCTCTAATCCCCAATGTGGTGATACTAGGAAGTAAGAGCCTTCAGGAGATAATTAGGTTTAGATGAGGACATGAGGATGGCATCCTTATGATGAAATTAGTACCCTTATATCAAGACACCACATAGCCCTCCCCGCAAGTCCCCATTTCTCCCTGCCATGTAAGGACACAGCAGTACGATAGACTTCCACAAGTCAAGAAGAGGGTCCACCAAGAACCCAATTGGCTAGCCCGTTGGTCTTGGTTTCCCAACCTTCAGAACTGTGCAAAATAAATATTTGTTGTTTAAGCCACCTAGTCTGTACTATTTTGTTATAGCAACCCAAGCTGACTAAGATAAATCGTTTGTGCCTCCACTTTTTGTTTTCTATACAATTTAAGAGACTAATACATTTTAAAAAATTATTAACCTGAAAGCTATTGTTGCAACTTTGGTTTGAAACTCCACATTTTGTTTTCTGCATAATTTAAGAGAAGAATACATTATAAAAAACAACTATTACTTTATGTTTTTGCACACACAGTGTATAAAGATGTAATTTTGTGACGTCAGTAACTGAAAAGGTTATAGAGCTGTACAGAGCTATATAGAGGCAGTTCATGTACGTTACTGAAGTTGAGCTGGTATAAATTCAAATGGGAATGTTATAACTTTTGGGTGTTAAATATAATCCCCATGACAAAGAAAATAGTTATAGAATATACACAGAAGGAAATGAAAAGGGAATCACAACATTTTACTACCAAAAATCAGTTAAATACAAAGACAGTAATGCAGGAAATGAGGAACAAAAAAGCTACAAGGCATATGAAAAACAAACAGCAAAATGACAGAAGTCTCTCCCTATCAGTAATTACTTTAAAAATAAATGGCTCAAACTCTTCAGTCAAAAGACAGATACTGAAAAAATGTATTAAAAAGCATGATCCATCTATATGCTATCTCCAACAGAGTCATTTTAGATCTAAAGACACAAATAAGCTGAACGTGAAAGGCTGAAAAAAAGATATTTCATGCAAATAGTAATCAAAAGAGAACAAGGGTAACTGTAGTGATCAGACAAAATAGACTTTAAATGAGAAAAGGTTACAAAAGACAAAGAAGAGCATTATAAATAAAAGGCTCAATACAATAAGGTCTATTATAAGTGTTTATGTACCTAATAATAGGCCATCAAAATAACTGAATCAAAAATGGACAGAATTGAAGAGAGAAATAGACAGTTCCACAGTAATAGTTGGAGACTTTTGTAGCCCACTCTCAATGGATAGAACAACCAGACAGAAAATACGTAGGAAACAGGGGACTTGAAAAACGCAATAAACAAACTAGGTCTAACAGACACCAGAACGCTCTGCACGACAAGAGAGTACACATTTTTCTCAAGTGCACATGGGACATTCTCCAGGATAAACCATCTATTAGGCCACAAATTAAGTCTAAATAGGTTTTAAAAGATATATAAAGCATCTTCTCAGACCACAATGGTATGAAGTTAAAAATCAGTAACAGAGGGAAGACTAGAAAATTTGCGAATTTGTGTAAACAACACACTCTTAAACAATAAATGGATTAAAAAATCACAAGGGAAATTAGAAAATACTTAGAGATGAATGAAAATGAAAACAACATACAGTCTTATGGAATACAGCATAAAAATACTAAGTGGCAAATTTATAATTATAAATGTTTACATTAAAAAACAAAGATGTCGGGCCGGGCGCGGTGGCTCAAGCCTGTAATCCCAGCACTTTGGGAGGCCGAGACGGGCGGATCACGAGGTCAGGAGATCGAGACCATCCTGGCTAACACGGTGAAACCCCGTCTCTACTAAAAAAATACAAAAAAACTAGCCGGGCGAGGTGGCGGGCGCCTGTAGTCCCAGCTACTGGGGAGGCTGAGGCAGGAGAATGGCGTGAACCCGAAAGGCGGAGCTTGCAGTGAGCTGAGATCCGGCCACTGCACTCCAGTTTGGGTGACAGAGCGAGACTCCGTCTCAAAAAACAAACAAACAAACAAACAAACAAAAAAAAAACAAAAAAAAAAAACAAAGATGTCAAACAACTTTACTACTTATGAAACTAAAAGAGAAGAACAAAGTAAACGCAAAGCCAGCAGAGGAAGGAAGTTGGTTCTTTGAAAAAATCAACAAAATCGACGGATTTAGGATTGCTGTGTCTTCTTGGTGATTTACCCATATATAATTGTATAATGTCTGTCACTAGTAATTTTCTTTGGTCTGAAGTCTATTTTATGGTATTTTACTATGAAGCATATATGAAATATATTTTACTTGGAAGTGTACATGAAGTGTACTTTATGATATCTTTTTTTTTTTTTTTTTTAGACGGAGTCTCACTCTGTCGCCCAGGCTGGAGTGCAGTGGCCGGATCTCAGCTCACTGCAAGCTCCACCTCCCGGGTTTACGCCACCTGCGTCAGCCTCCCGAGTAGCTGGGACTACAGGCGCCCGCCACCACGCCCGGCTAGTTTTTTTTTTTTTTTTTTTTTTTTTTTAGTAGAGACGGGGTTTCACCGTGTTAGCCAGGATGGTCTCGATCTCCTGACCTCGTGATCCGCCCATCTCGGCCTCCCAAAGTGCTGAGATTACAGGCTTGAGCCACCATGCCCGGCCCTTTTATGATATGTTAATACAGCCACTTCTCTTAACTTACTTCATCTTACATTAATATAGCCACTCTTTTCTTTTTATTAATTTTTGCCTACTATGTCTTGTCATCTTTTTACTTTCAACCCACTTACTATATTTGAAGTGGGTTTTTTGGAAATTGAAAATAGTTGGGTCATTTTTAAAATACATTCTTCCAATCTCTTTTAATTGGCATATGTAGACCATTTACATGTAATATAATTATTGATATATTAAGACTTAAGTCTAGCATTCATTTGTTTTCTAGTATCTCCTTTTTTTGTTTCTGTTTTCTTTTTCTGCATTTCTGTGAGTAACTTGAACTTTTTTTAGAATTCCATTTTGATTTATCTATAGTGTGTTTTAGTATCCCATTGTGTAGCTTTTTTATTAGTTGCTTAGGTGTTACATTATAATGTACTACAATCTACTGGTATGATCATTTTACCAGTTTAAATAAAGTGTAGAGACCTTACTTCCCTTTGCATGCCTTTACTTACTCTTTCCCATTTGTAACATAATTGTTTTAAATGTTTCTTCTATGTACATTGGAAACCACATAGACAGTGTTATAATTCTTGCTTCAACCATCAAATATAATTTGGAAAACTCAAGAGAAAGAAGGTCTATTGTATATACCCGTATTTTTGCATCTCTCATTGCTCTTTTTTTATTCTTAATATTCTAAGGTTCCTTCTTTTATTATTTTTCTTCTGCATAGAGAACTTTCTTTAGCCATTCCTTTAGAGTAGACCTGCTTATGACAAATTCTGTTTGTTTTTCTTTATCTTAGAATGCTTGATTTCCCCTTCATTTCTGAAGGATATTTTCATGGGATATAGAATTTTGGGTTAACAGTTCTTTTCTTTTAGTACTTGAAAAATGTGCCACTTCTTTCTGGCCTCTGGTTTCTGATAAATCTACTGTCTTTGAATTTTATTCCTATAGGTATTGCATTATTTCTCTCTGGCTGCTTTCAATATTTTTTTCTTTGTCTTTAATTTTCAGAAGTTTGATTATGATGTGTTTTGGAGTAGATTTCTTTGAGTTAATCTTGACTGGTGTTTGCTTAGCTTCTTGCATCTGTATGTTTATGTTGTTGCCAAATTTGAGAGAATTCCAGCAATTATTTTTTTGAATAGTTTTTCAACTCTACTCTTTTTATCCTTACCTTAGGAGACTCTGATGACATGTATGTCAGATCTTTTGTTATAGTTCCATGTGTCCCTAAGCTCTATTCATTTTTTTTTTCCAGTCTGTTTTCTCTCTGCTGTTCATTCAGATTAGGCACATTCAGTTGTTTGGTCTTCAAGTTCACTGATTCCTCTGTCTCCTCCATTCAGCTGGTAAGCCCATCTACTGAGCTTTTATTTGTGTTACTTTATTTGTTAGTTCTGAAATGTTCATTTGGTGGTTCTTTATAACTTTCTTTGCTGGGACTTTCTATTTTCTCATTTGATTCAAGTGTGTTCATAATTGCTTGTTGAAGCATTTTTATGCTGTCTGCATAAAATCCTTGTCAGATAGTTTTGACATTTGGGTCATGATGGTGTTGGTGTACGTCAATAATCTTTTCTCATTCAGTTTGAAATCTTCCTGGTTTTAGGTATGGCTAATGATTTTCTATCAAAACCAAGATATTTGGGGATTATTTTAAGACTGAATTTTATTTAAACCTTATATTTTAGCAGGCCGCCTCTGATATTGCTATGGCAGGTGAAAGGGGCCACTATCTCTTTACTTCCACGTGGATATGGAAGTCCAGGATCTCCACATGTTCATCACTTATACTTGGGGGAAGAGAGGGTCTCCTTGTTGCTGCTGGGCAAGGATAGAAGCACAAGCTCTCCACTAGCCTTCCACCAGCATCACCCTGACTCTGAATGGAAAAGCCACTTGTTACTGTGCCTGTGGGTACAGCTGCCCAAGCTATAATTGTTCTATTTTTCTGGAAGAAAAATAACATTAATTTTATCTGCAGCATCCTTGAAAATGTTAGGATCAACAGGACAGACTCATCTAAAAGATGCTTTTGTGATGCCAGTTCTCTAGGTTTCCTGAATAATGTAAAGGCTGTTAGATACAGACATGGATCCCCACAGGGACTCCGCTGACATGATGGAGAGCACTGAGCTGTGTGGAATTCCTGCTTCTCCATTCCACCTCCTCTGACATTGTCTTATCAGGGAGAGGGAGGTGTACCTCATTCCTGCTAGTTAGGGGTAGAAGTCCAGACTTCTCCTGTGGGCTCCACTGATACCACCAAGAGGGGGATAGGTTGTTCACTAATGCCCAATAGAGCTAGAAGTCCTAGCTTTTCCCTCAGCTTCTTGTGACACCACCCTGGGAACGTGGTTGCAGCGCCTTATTATTGCCCCTTAAGGGTCTAAGTCTAGGCTCTTCGCGAAGCCTTTGCTTGTGGAACTGCAGTTTTTTCTGTGGTATTGACTGAAGTAGAATGGTTATTGTCTAAAAGTTTTCTGTCTTGGCTAGGTTAACCTTTCCTGGTACTTTATCTAGATAGAGCAGTTTAGTCTTTCTTTTCTTATTTTTTCCCCTCCCTCCCTCCCTTCCTTTTCTGTTTTCCTTTCTTTCTCTCCTCTCTCTTCTTTCTTTTTCTTTCCTCTGTACTCATTGGCATTTCTGGGTTACTGGCTTTGTTAGCTCCAATTCTGGGACTTACTGGGCATTTAAAAAGTCAACAGGACTTACCATTGTCATTCCTTAGGTACTCACGTCCCTAACCTGCCTTCTCTTCTTCACCATTTAGAGTCTTATTTCATTCATATATATATTCCAGAGTTTTTAGTTGCATTTAGAGAGAATCGGGAAAAGTACATTTACTCCATATTCCCAGAAGTAGAAGATCAGCATGTGTAGTTTCAAAAATCCCTCACCTCTGGTGAGATTCTGATCAGTGTTTCCCCAACCCATCTCTTAAAAATCACTGGACTATCAAAATGATTTTCTATGAGTTTTCTAAATTTAGAGTTTTATTTCTTGTCTGTGTCACATACAAAATAGTTCAGGTCATGGCATGTTTCTACTACTCATTGTTTATGGAATTTGCAGGCAGCAAAATGGCTCATTTTGGGCACTGCTGCCACTGTTTGCATCTGTGAAATTGATGATTGATATTTCCTCTTCCTCTGGATCCATGCCTGTGTCTAACAAATAGCCCTTATATTATTCAGGAAGCCTAGAGAACTGGCATCACAAAAACATGTTCCAGATGATTCTGTCCTGTTGATTCTGAAATTTTCAAGGATGTTGTAGATAAGATTAATGTTCTTTCTTTCCAAAAAAAAAAAAAAAAAAAAAAAGGAACATTTCTGGTTTGGGCAGCTTTATGGCATCTGCCCAACTAGACTAATAACAAATTGCAACTCAAACCAATTAATCTCATCTGTAGTTTAATGGAGGGTTTTCTCTTCCCAACTGTCTAGTTAGAAAAGCTGTTTGTATTGTTAGTATGCCTTGATGAAATTCTTGTAAGCTGGCAAAGAGCAATTACCAAGAAATTAAGAGAATTGTTGCCTCTTGTCTGATTATGGATTATTTGTAGAATCTTGTGTAGTTTGTAACAGGGGACAGCTTTCAGGTTACCATAAAAATGATAGTGCTCAAAAAATATTGGCCAAGAAAATAGAAAACAAAGGGGAGCTTACTGATCAAGCTGTTTTTGGTTAAAAAAGAGTGTGAGATGTCTTTAAAACTGCAGAGACCATGATTTCCTTGCCATCAACACTCATTCTCTAAGTTGGCTTCAAGAGCACTTAATTAGAACATGAACATGAACCTGTCAGATGCTTAAGAATTTAACTTTTAGGCCGGGCGCGGTGGCTCAAGCCTGTAATCCCAGCACTTTGGGAGGCCGAGACGGGTGGATCACGAGGTCAGGAGATCGAGACCATCCTGGTCTACACGGTGAAACCTCGTCTCTACTAAAAAATACAAAAAACTAGCTGGGCAAGATGGCGGGCGCCTGTAGTCCCAGCTACTCGGGAGGCTGAGGCAGGAGAATGGCATAAACCTGGGAGGCGGAGCTTGCAGTGAGCCGAGATCTCGCCACTGCACTCCAGCCTGGGCGACAGAGAGAGACTCCGTCTCAAAAAAACAACAACAACAAAAAAAGAATTTAACTTTTAGCCCTAGATTTGAAAAATAAGACCCTTAAGAATAAAATGCATGCCCTGTAAAAAGTGTCTAGCATTTGTCATTTCCAATTTTCATTAAATGCTCATTTTCAGCCTAAAGTTAGTCCTAAGATAAAGGAACATATTGCATAAAAATGAGTTCTTAGACAAACGTTAGGCTCAAGATTAATTAATTACCCTGATATTAACACCTGTTCCCTCAATTCTGCAAAAAAGAGAACAGGAAAGATAAAGGAGGTTAGAGACAGAACCTTGGCAAAGATGGAATTTGACAGATGGTTGAAGGAAAAGGAATTTAGGAGAAGAGGCTGAGAGGAAGCAGTCAGTAAGGCTGAGGAAGCCTGGGCAGTGGGAGTCATGAGGAATCACAGTTCAGGAAGGAGGAAGACGTGGCTATGTGGTCTAGCGGAGAGCCACTGGCTGGGCCTATAGATGACAAGAAATCATTTGTAGTGGTACAAGTACTAGGTGACTTATGCTTGGATTCTAATTTTGCCTCTGAGTGGCTGTGTGACCTTAAACAAGTTACTTTGCATCTCGATTCTCTGATCAGTAAAATGGCGACTTACTCATTCAACATTTATTAAGCATCCTTTGTACCAGGCAGTCTCCTAAGTACTTGGAAACATCAGTGGGGAGAAAAAGACAAAACCCTTTCTTTCACAGGGAGACCTTACCATTTACAGTTTCAGGAGGGGATGAAGACAGACAATAAACATAATAAATAAGAAAATAATATAGTATATTAGGAGGCTATAAGTGGTATGGAAAGAAAAAGAGGTAGAGTAGGGTAAGGGGAGAGCAGGAGGGCCAGGGATAAATTGCAATTTTAAATTCAGAGGTCAAGCCCACTTTTGGTAATAACTACCTCCTGGGATTGCAATGAGAAGGACATGAGAGGCCCCTCAACTGCCAGTGCTGGACCCAGTACTTTGTCAGCCCCTGGTAAGCATTAGCCGTTATTGTTATTATTACTGTTGTCATTCCTAAAAGAATATTCACCATGCGGTTCCTTTATCTAGGAGTACTCCAGTTCACTCATGTTGCTTGGTTACTGGCACCTCCTCAGAGCATACGTGTTTAAGCCAGTCCAGTCATAGCTGGGCTGCACTTACCATGGTGCCATGTCACTGCTTGATGTCCCTCTGAATCCAGAGACGTGGGTACTAGTTTTGCTTCTGCTACCCAGGAGCTGGGCAGCTTTGGGTGAGTTTCCTTGTGTATAAAGCAGCGCTCACCATGCCTGCCTCTCAGACCATTCCCACAGTGGTCTGAGAGGCAGGGATGGTGAGCGCTGCTTTATACACGAGAATGTATAAAGATGAGAGGATGGGCTGGGCGCAGTGGTGCATGCCTGTAATCCCAGCACTTTGGGAGGCTGAGGCAGGCAGATCACCTGAGGTCAGGAGTTTGAGACCAGCCTGGGCAACGTGGAGAAACCCCGTCTCTACTAAATACCAAAAAAAAAAAAAAAAAATTTAGCCGGGCATGGGGGTGGGCTCTTGTAATCCCAGCTACTCAGGAGGCTAAGACGTGAAAATCACTTGAACGTGGGAGGGGGAGGTTGCAGTAAGCTGAGATCGCGCCACTGCACTCCAGCCTGGGTGACAGAGTGAGACCCTGTCTCAAAAAACAAAAACAAGAACAAAAAAAACAAAATGATGAGAGGATGGAGGAAAGAGCAATTTGGGAAGCCTAGAGCTGGATCCCAACGTGTCCTATCATTTGTAAATTGCTGAGGGATTTGTTAGATACAGGAAGGGCTAATTCAGACTCAAAGTCAGGGCTGTACTGAGTGTCTGATCTTCACTCTCTGTCCCTCTCCTGCATGAGGACCATTTAGGAGCATCTAAGTGAGGAACTAGCCCTGTTCCCCACTTCCTCCTCTGTTGAAGCCCTGTTGGGAGTTGTGGGAGGGGAAGGCCATTCTCATTAGGTTTTCCGCAGCTTCCTCTTCCAGAATCATTTCTCTTCCAGCAAGAGAAATGAGCTGTCAGAAGCTCTGACTTTGTTTTTTTGTTGTTTGTTTTGGTTTTGGTTTTTTTTTTTTTGAGACAGAGTCTCACTCTGTTGCCCAGTCTAGGGTGCAGTGATGTGATCTTGGCTCACTGCAACCTCTGCCTCCTGGGTTCAAGCAACTCCCTGCCTCAGCCTCCCGGTAGCTGGGATTACAGGCGCCCGCCACCATGCCTGGCTAGTTTTTGTTTTAGTAAAGACAGGGTTTCTTTCACATGTTGGCCAGGCTGGTCTTGAACTCCTGACCTCGTTATCCACCCGCCTCAGCCTCCCAAAGGGCTGGGATTACAGGTGTGAACCACCATGCCCAGCCAACTGGCATTTTTATTTTTTATTTATTCATTAAATTGTACTTTATGTTCTAGGGTACATGTGCACAACGTGCAGGTTTGTTTCATAAGTATACATGTGCCATGTTGGTGTGCTGCACCCATTAACTTGTCATTTACATTAGGTATATCTCCTAATGCTATCCTTCCCAGCTCCCCCCTCCCCAAAATAGGCCCCAGTGTGTGATGTTCCCCTTCCCGTGTCCATGTGATCTCATTGTTCAATTCCCACCTATGAGTGAGAACATACTGTGTTTGGTTTTCTGTTCTTGCAATAGTTTGCTGAGAATGATGGTTTCTAGCTGCATCCACGTCCTTACAAAGGACACGAACTCATCCTTTTTTATGGCTGCATAGTATTCCATGGTGTATATGTGCCACATTGTCTTAATCCAGTCTGTCATTGATGGACATTTGGGTTGGTTCCAAGTCTTTGCTATTGTGAATAGTGCTGCAATAAACATACGTGTGCATGTGTCTTTAGAGCAGCATGATTTATAATCCTTTGGGTATATACCCAGTAATGGGATGGCTGGGTCATATGGTNCATAGTATTCCATGGTGTATATGTGCCACATTTTCTTAATCCAGTCTGTCATTGATGGACATTTGGGTTGGTTCCAAGTCTTTGCTATTGTGAATAGTGCTGCAATAAACATACGTGTGCATGTGTCTTTAGAGCAGCATGATTTATAATCCTTTGGGTATATACCCAGTAATGGGATGACTGGGTCAAATGATATTTCTAGTTCTAGATCCTTGAGGAATCACCATACTGTTTTCCATAATGGTTGAACTAGTTTACAATCCCACCAACAGTGTAAAAGTGTTCCTTTTTCTCCACATCCTCTCTAGCACCTGTTGTTTCCTGACTTTTTAATGATTGCCATTCTAACTGGTGTGAGATGGTATCTCATTGTGGTTTTGATTTGCATTTCTCTGATGGCTAGTGATGATGAGCAATTTTTCATGTGTCTTTTGGCTGCATAAATGTCTTCTTTTGAGAAGTGTCTGTTCATATCCTTTGTCCACTTTTTGATGGGTTTTTTTTTTCTTGTACATTTGTTTGAGTTCTTTGTAGGTTCTGGAAATTAGCCCTTTGTTAGATGAGTAGATTGCAAAAATTTTCTCCCATTCTGTAGGTTCCAAATGGCATTGTTAAACAGCTGGTCATTGAGCACAGGTAGCTGCCTAATGAAGTTTATGTATCTGTTGCCACGAAGGTGGGTGGAAAGTTGTTATTTTTTACTGTTTTTTTGTTTTTTGTTTTTTGTTTTTAAGTTTGTTTTGTGAAAACACAGGACTGAATGTAAGGACTAAAGAGAATCTGTGTTGGGGTGGGACTGAGGCGTGCAGGGAGGATTTGAATCAAGAGCAGGCTTATGAGAGATCCCCTTTAGCACAGTCATCGGAGTACCCTGATAGAAATTTCATACTAACCAAATCATACTCTTAGCTCCTATTGAAGTCTGTTTCATTAGGTTCTGTGAAGACATAAAGGCAGGACAGGACCCTGCCTTTCACACAGTATCTGGGAAAGAGATGTATTTGGGAGGAACTTCTTTGCAGTGGTTTTCAACCCTGGCCCCATGTTAAATTTCTAGAGGTGGGGCCTAGGCATTAGTAACTTTTAAAGTTCAATTCCAGGTGTAACCAAGTTTGAGAACCAGTGCTTAGTATAGAGGACTTAGAGGAAAGTGGCCGTCAGTGTCCTGATTCTGGCAGATTTTCTCATGAGCCTCTCTCTTCCCTCTTCCAACACAGCAGATGTACAGAGCTGTGAACTGGAACCTTGAACCATCATCAGTGAGAATCATCTGATGGAGCCTGGATTGTTATTTTCTCTTTTAAGCTGCACAATAGGAATGCCAAGGCTAGTTTCTCTGCCTTTGAGCTGTATTATGCTTTTAGAACCCCTCCCCTTTAGAATTAAAGGACCTGGGAATGCATAAAAGACAAAGCCATCACTAAACATGTGTTTCCTTTTGATCTGTTGCAAATGACAAAAGTGCACAATACAAGAGATCATTTGTTTAAAAAGCATGTGAACAGCTCTCCTGTTTCCAAGACTCATTGTTCTGAAGGCAGGAGGCTCACAGTGAGACTTGGGGAGGTGAAGTGATGCCTTGTTGCTGGAAACTGTGATGTGCAGTGGCCGCTCACCTTTCTGATGTGCTTACAGGGCCGCTGGATGATTGACTTGATAAACATATTGCCTCAGGTTTTTTGTTTTGTTTTGTTAAATTCCTGGTAACTAACCTAAATATCATGAGGTTGTGATGCCAATGGAATACATGACGGCTTTGAATGAGCTGTTCTGAAATCTAGGGTCAATCACTGTCAAAGATGCAAGTGGACCGAGAAACCAAGACTAAATCCTGCCCAAGCAGCAGTGTGGGGGTGGAGGCAACCTAGCAGGCCCTCCTGGCCAGAGCTGACTGGGAGCAGCCTAGTGTGGATTTCTCCATCTGGTCATGTGTTTTGGTCTTTCCCTAATAAACACCATCTCTTTTTAGTTGAAAAGCCAGTATTTGTTAAGGAGTAGAGCACTGTTTTTTACCCAGTTCTTTCCTCTCCCTTGTGCCTTACTCCAGTAGGCTGATGGGTGTATCAGCCCACCTCTGAGTGGTGTAGTAATGAAGCCAGCCTCACCCACCCCTGCTATCACACGTTCTTTTTGTTTTTAGACAGAGTCTTGCTGCGTTGCCCAGGCTGGAGTGCAGTGGCACAGTCTTGGCTCACTGCAACCTCTACCTCCAGGTTCAAGCGATTCTTCTGCCTCAGCGTCCAAGTAGCTGGGATTACCAGCACATGCCACCATGCCTGGCTACTTTTTGTATTTTTAGTAGAGACAGGGTTTCACCATGTTGATAGGCTGGTCTCTAACTTCTGACCTCAGGCGATCCGCCCCTCTTGGCCTCCCAAAGTGCTGGGATTACAGGCGTGAGCCGTCGCACCCGGCCCATCACACACTCTGAGTAAAGCCAAGGGATGTAGTACTTGTTGATTTTTCTTGCAAGCCCAGCCTTATGCTTTGCACACATTATTGCCTTTTAACCTCACAGCAACCCTCTAAGATGTGTTTCATTGCTTCTGTTTTCTAATAGGGAAATGTGGTGTGGCCACAAACTAGTGATACAAGGACTTGAACCCAAGTCAGATGGCTCCAGGGTCTTTCCTGAGATCATGCTCTCCCAGGCTCTTTTCCTGGAGCAAGTGAGCCTTAGGAGACTTCAGTGGGGTACATGGAAGGTGGCCAAGTGCTGTGATTCTTCCTTTACAGACCAAGTGTTATTTTATAGCAGGAACAGTATAGGCTTCCGTGGCTCAGCCTTCTTGGACTTTATCATTGATGAATCGCTGTGTCTCAGGAGCTGCTGGCCAGACTGGCTTAGTTGTTAATTTGTGCAGGCAGTCATTGAGGTATGGGCGGCAGGTCTCAAAAGATGGTATTTTGAGCCTCACTTGTGTTCTGAGAGAACTCAGGTTGTGTGTTGGGCTCTGTGGTTGCTTGTGAATGTGCAAAATATTTTTAATGCCAAAAACCAGGTATTATAGAATGTAGAAATGCAGCTTAGAGGAACAATTCTAGTTGGAATCCCAGATTCGTAAATTTGGTCTCTTGGCAGCTAGATTGCACTTTCTAGAGCTCAGGAAGATATAAAAGTTGACATTTTTATGTAGATTTATGTGGAGTGTGGCTGAATTGCCAATGCTTTTGTAGCTGTAACTTTGAATTGCCTGACTTTTGTATTAAAAACAATGGTACATTAACGTAGGTGTTGGCTTATTGGAAAAACAGGCCGAAGGAAACCCCTTTAACTTGTTATTTGACTTCTGTGGTGGTCTCCCTAAGGAGTCTTACCAGTTGGTGCTATCCCACAGCTTGTGGGCAGATGTGAGCAACAGGAAGCCCTACCCCACAGACTCTGGGTTCCCCCTTGGAGTTGCAGGCAGGGTTCCGTCTGGAATTTGGGTGCTGTGGGGCAGATTCTCATGGATGATCTTTAAACATTTATTTGTTCAACAACTATTTTATGGAAAGGGATAAACTCATGTATCAAGAAAAACTGTATGCATCTCTAACTTCAAAATAGGAAATTTATTACACAAATTTATTATGTAGATTTTCCAAGTCAGACAACTACTTGGAGGCATATTAAATGATTTAAAATTTAGATAGTAAAATCAACCACTTATTACCAGTGAATAGCATTATGCACGCATAATAGAGTTTCAGAATTTTAGCTGCCTGCAACCCCAGACTTGACATGTCCCTTCCTCTGGTTGGTCTCCGAAATGGTAGAAGGCTTGGTGGTCACATCATGCAGCATTCCTGTGTGCACTGCAAGTCGTGCTCAGCAGAGATGGGGCTACCCCCGATGGAGAAGGGAAACTCACTTAACCGCCTCCATGTTTCCACTTTTGCTCATTGATGTTTAACAAGTTATCAGTATGTATAGAATGGCCACTAGAGAGTTGTTTGATAGATGCTTCTTTAATCAGCCTGTGATTATAACTCAAACTGAAGAAATCTGAATTCATAGATCGGGGTTTCTCCACCTTGGCACTGTTGATTGACATTTGGGACTGGGTGATTATTTTGTTCTGGGGACTGTCTTGTTCACTACAGGTTTTTAAAACAGCATCCCTGGCCTCTATCCACTAGATGCCAGTAGCACACACACAACATACACACCTCAGTTGTGACAAACAAAAATATCTCCAGTCAGTGCCAGATGGTCTCTGGGTAATAAAATTTTCCCAGTTGAGCTCTCTTGCTTTACAGAAGGGAAGAAAGGACTGTTAACATCACCTCTGTGGGTGCTGAGACCCCTAGAAGACCCTTGTCTACAGAACTGGGTTTTGAGTAGGCACGTCCCAGTGAAAATATGAAAATAGACTCTTGATTTCTAGCCAGTTGACTAAAATAAAAGCTTTTCAGCAGTTTAATTTCAGAACGATGGCTTTGATTATTTTGATTGAGATAAAGCATTAGAAGACTCAAAATAGTTGTTTTTGTTTTGCTTTGTTTTAATGAGCAAATCAGGGAAGGTTCCAGAGGGCTCTATGACTTTCAGGAGATGTATTTCTAAGTGATGTCTGTTCCCAACCGTATTTATGATCCGTGTGAGAATGAACTCCTGGTGAGCCTTGCAAGTGTCTGTTCTGGCATTTCTTCATGGAGTGGACATTACTGAGGGTCAGTCAGTGGCTGGGCCCTGTGTGCAGCAGATGGGAATAAAAAGGACAGGAGCACAGTCTTCCTCAGGGCACTCCCAGCCTCCTCTGGGCAGGTGAGTCACGCACTTCAGTACAATGGAACTTTTGAGTGCTGTGAATATGCCTGGAAATGAAACCACCAGTGATTGGAATAATGGTCCTGGAGCAGTGGTTTTCAAGCTGTACTCTTTTAGCAGTTGAGGTTGCTTTTTCTTCAAATGACATGTGCAGAAATGTAATATAAATAAAATAGATCAGACCCACATTTGAAGCCAGGATGAAAGCAGGGGCCTGTAATTCCCCACCCCTCCCTTTACCTCAGAGCTGACACTTCCAAAGAGAATGACCTTTAGTTGCAGGTTTGACTGAAAGTAGGCTAATGCTTGGTTGGATGAAGATCATTGTTTTTCCTGACTAGATCTATCCTCTTTTTGCTACTTTAGGTAAAAGTGATTTTCAGAACCATCAACCTAAATGAAGATAACAATGCTGTTTCATGACTGTGTAATTTTTACTCTCACTCTGTGGAAGCAGATTCACGGGCTTAGAGAAAAAAACACATACTTGTATATTTTATATATATGTGTATATATAAAATATGTTGTATATATGTTACATATATAATATATAATGTGTTACATATTTACTAAAAGAATTTTGATATGAACCACTCAAATAATAGAAAAATAGAGAAAATAAAATATTGAACCTCTATCCTTTAGATTTAACAATTCTCATTATTTTCTCAAAATTATTTCACATACTTCTGTAAACCTCTAGTGGGTAAAGATTTTTTAAAAATAAAAAGATATATCCACAATGACCAAGTCTTGGGAATATTTTTTCTATACTACCTCCACCCCTTACCCACATCCCCTATCCCAGTTCATCTTGGGGACCACAATGTAATAATTTGAATTTTGTTGTGAAACCTGCATGAAGGAATCAAACTTGATTCAATGTGCAGTAGTTCATATCTCTACTTTATTCTTCCTTCAACAACAATTTTGGGTGCCTCAATGTGCCGGGACCTGAGCATATAACAATGAGCAAATGAAATAGACCAAATGTAACTCCTGCCCTGGGTTTCGTTAACAATGGAAGTTTTTAAGTTGCTTGGCTAGAAAACTGAGGAGAACAAGTTCTGTGCCATGCTAGCTGGAGGGGTAGCTGGAGAGGAAAAGATGATGGATAAGGATGAATTTGGAGGTTTGGGGAAGCAAGCCCATTGGCAGAGTGCTGGTTAGGTTCTTGAGTTGGTGAAGATCTTTGTGCATGACGTCCCTGTAGACATCTGTGAAGCTGGAAGCCAGAGCAGGCTGCATTGTATGTGTGCCTCAGAAATTATGGCTCTTGTGTTGTGGAAGCTGGCCTAGGCGGACAGCTACAATGTGGGCAAAGCCTTTGACTGGCTGGTGGTTCACTAGTTGCCTTGAAGTGGGAAGGTAGAGCCAATAGTCAGAGTTGAGTTATTTTCTCTCTAAAAGAATTGTTTTCTAATAGTTATTACTCGCTACTTTCATAAAACAGCACAAAAAAAAGGACTCAGGAATCCTACATAAGAAAAACAGCCCACTGGGAGCACAGATGTTTACCTGATACCTTGCTTAGTTCCTACCACATGCCCAAAGTCCAGGTTTGAAGCTGTCTCATTTATTCACCTTAAGGAAGACTGAGTTGTTTGCACTTTTGGTAAAAGTATGCCTTCTATCGAAAGTTTATTACAAGGCATGGTGGCACACACCTGTAGTCTCTGCTACTGGGGAGGCTGAGGAGGGAGGGTCGTTTGAGCCCAGGAGTTCGAGACTACAGTGAGGCACGATCACACCACTGCACTTCAGCCTTGGCGACACAGCAAGACTTCTGTCTCTTAAAAATAAAGTCTGTTACAAATGGAATCATTTGAAACATTTAAAGAGCACTAGAAAAGAAACGTGACAGTGGAGGTTTTATGCTTATTTGACTTTATCAATCATAAATTGTGTTTTTCAGAATTCTATAACAAATGTGTTTTTAGGACGGAAAGTAAATTTTGGGAACCTTTGATTTAGACTTGGAAATATAAACCAAGTGGTTTCTTACTAAGTTTAATGTTTTTAGTTGTTCTTCCTAAGTAGACAATGGCCTGATTCACATAATGGAATAAGTGGAATATACGGAGTCTAAAGGAGCCACAAAGCCCCAGTTATATGTGGAAACACAGGATGTATTTTCAAATGAGGATCATACTGAGGCAGGCAAATATTCCTCTTGAATTTTGTGATTGCTTTCAAAATGAACTACGTTTGTGAATAAGCATCAGGGCCCCAGTGTATGTTTGTGTGACAAAAATGTTAATACCCAATTTTGTACAGTGTAATTCACTTGTTAGTGCCATAGATGAGTGGGCAGGAGGTGTGCAAAAGATTTGACGTTGAGTTTCTCATTGAACATGCCCTCAGAAAGGTGTAGGTGGCATTTCAATAACATGCCTTTCCAGAATAAATTGCAGCTCTCCTTACTTTACAATTGATGAAAATATTTTGAGCTGATAAATATTTTTGTGATTTCATTACTTTTCAAAATTCAGTTGCAAGACTGATGCATGCATGGCAGGGGGGATGTTTATAATGGCCTGTACATTATTTTTCTTCTTTGTTGGCAGGAAATAACTACGTGCTTGCCAGATTACTACAAGTGGACTCAGTATCTCTTTGTTAAACTGTATGAGGCTGGGCTGGCCTATCAAAAGGAGGTGAGTTAAAATTAGCCACACTTTTAAAATTTAGTGAATATCTTTAGGATATGTCATTGTAAAATAAGAAGCAAGTAAACCCTGTTTGCACAGTAGCAGTTAAATGAATGCTACCTCAAGTTCATAAATTCAGTCACAGCAGACCCAGAAAGTGACTACTTCCTAGTTCAGTTTAGTGTCATCAAGACAGGGTCTGGGCTTCTTTCACTCTTGAATTCTTACCACATAACCTACTCTCTGGTTCCTGTAATGAGATCAAGGAGGGGGTGTAAGAAGAAAGAATACAGCTTCTCAAATCCTAGCTCAGCTCCCTTTCCCAGCTGTGTGACCAGCTGGGTAACTTAACCTCTAGGAAACATGGTTTTGTATCTGCTGAATGGGAATGGGCACATTTTCCTTATGGGGTACTATGGTTTGGATGCCCTCTCCAAAACTCATATTGAAATTTAATTGCCATTGTGATGGGTTTAAGAAGAGGAACCTTTAAGAAGTCAGTGGGTCATGAGAGCCCTGTCCTAATAAATGGATTAATGTTATTATTGTGGGAATGAGCTCCCAATAAAAGGATGAGTTCAGCCAAATTCTCTGTGCGTGTGTGTCATACACTCACTTGCTATTCTACTTACTGCCATGGGATAATGCAGCACAGAGGCCCTTGCAGATGTTGGCACCATGCTCTTGGACTTCCTGACCTCCAGAATCAGCCAAATAAACTTCTATTAATAAATCATCCAGTCTGTGTTATTCTGTTACAGTAGCAGAAAATGGATGAAGACACAGGGTTCTTGGAAAGATTAAAGGTAATAGTTAAAGAACAGCGATCACAGTGGTCTCCTGAGAAATGGAAGTGTTTGTTATGGTGGGAGCTCAATAATGGTAGATAAGACTTGGAATGGTAGGAGATAAGCCAAGAGCATCATAGTGTGATGTAGAACTGTCCAGGATGATAGCCACTAGCCACATGTGAATTTAAGTTTAAAATAATTAAAATTAAATAGTATTTAAAAAGTCAGAGCTGGGCACAGTGGCTCACATCTGTAATCCCAGAACTTTGGGAGATTCACACAGGAGGATTGCTGGAGGCCAGGAGTTCAAGACCAGCCTGGGCAACACAGTGACCCTGTCTCTACAAAAAATGGGAAAAAATTAGTCCCAGTTACTCAAGTATCAAGATGGTGAGACAAGAGGATACTTTGAGCCCATCAGCCTACTGGGGTAAGGCACAAGGGAGAGGAAAGAACTGAGGTAAAAAATAGTGTTCTATTCTTTAACAAATATTGACTTTTTGACTAAAAAGAGATGGTGTTTATGAGGGAAAGACCAAAACACATGACCAGATGGAGAAATCCACACTAGGCTGCTCCCAGTCAGCTCTGGCTGGGAGGGCCTGCTAGGTTGCCTCCACCCCCACACTGCTACTTGGGCAGGATTTAGTCTTGGTTTTTTTCCAGGTAGCTCTCTGTCTTAGTTGGTTTGTACTGCTACACTAGAATACTTGAGACTGGGTAATTTATAAACAACAGAAATGTATTTCCTCGTAGTTCTGGAGGCTGGGAAGTCCAATATCAAGGTGCCGGCCTCTGGCAAGGGCCTTCTTGCTGCATCATCCTACAGTGGAAGGTGAGAGGGCAAGAGAGAGTGAGAGAGTGAGGGAGGGAGCAAGGGGGAGCTGAACTCACTGTTTTTTTTTTGTTTTTGAGACAGAGTCTTGCTGTTGTTGCCCAGGCTGGAGTGCAATGGTGTGATCTCAGCTTACTGTAACCTCTGCCTCCCAGGTTCAAGCAATTCTCCT
This sequence comes from Rhinopithecus bieti, assembly GCF_001698545.2. Lineage (NCBI taxonomy): Eukaryota > Metazoa > Chordata > Mammalia > Primates > Cercopithecidae > Rhinopithecus > Rhinopithecus bieti. The sequence continues at coordinate 63,804 of NW_016814088.1, forward strand.
GCCTCAGCCTCCCGAGTAGCTGGAATTACAGGCATGCGCCACCATGCCCAGCTAATTTTTGTATTTTTAGTAGAGACGGGGTTTCTCCATGTTGGTCAGACTAGTCTCGAACTCCCAACCTCGGGTAATCTGCCCGCCTCGGCCTCCCAAAGTGCTGAGATTACAGGCGTGAGCTACCATGCCCAGCTGAACACACTTTTATAACAAGCCCACTCTTGATAACTAACCTACACTCGTGATAGCAACATCCATTTATTCATGAGAGCAGAGACCTCATGACCTAATCACCTCTGAAATGTCCCACCTCTTAACACTGTTGCATTAGGGATTAAGTTTCCAACACATGAACTTTGGGGGACACATTCAGACCACAGCAATCTCCTTTTATTGGATAGCTATTTTCGAATTGACCTTGAAACAGAAAACATTGCTATTAGCATTCTATTTCTGTGGTTTATTTCAAAATACAAATTTTTGGAATAAACTTTATAAAGTTAACCGACTTTAGAAATATACTTTGTAAAGCATATTTAACCAAAATAACTCAGGTAAATGAGCATTTAGGAATAGTATTCGAGCAGAGCATTACTAAACATAGCTGGAGTGTTTAAGTCTTTTGTTCTTAACAAGCACTGTCCACCAAATGTTCAGTTCTGTTGCAAAAAGAATCTGTTGTTGCTTTCACAAAACAAAGTATTTTCAGCTGCAAATATGAACATAAAGACCTATACTTGGCAGAACATTAATTTGACCTTTTGAAAACATTTTCTTAAAACTCTTTTTTAAAAAGTTCTATTCCGTCGATGTAGTTTTAGAGGGTTTTGTTGTTGTGGGTTTTTTTTTTTGATTAATATATCATAGTTGTACATATTTTACATGTGATATTTGATACATGTATACAATGTGTCATGATCAAATCAGGGTAATTGGGATATCCATCACCTCAAACATTTATCTTTTCTTTGTGTTGGAAATAATTAGATTTCTTCTAAATATTTTGAAACATGCAATAAATTATTGTTAACTATAATTTCCCTACTATATTATCAAATGCTAGAACTTATTCCTTTTATCTACCTGTGTTTTTGTACCCATTAACCACTGTCTTTTTATCCCCCCTCTCTCCCCTTCCTTTCCCAGCCCCTGGCCACCACTATTCTACACTCTACCTCCATGAGATCCACTTTTTTAAGCTCTCACATATAAGTGAGAACATTTGATATTTGTCTTTCTGTGCCTGGCTTATGTCACCTGGTAACCTCCAGTTCCATTCATGTTAATGTAAATGAGAGGATTTTATTCTTTTTTATGGATGAATAATATTCCATAGTGTGTATATACCACATTTTTAAAATCCATTAATCCACTGATGGACACTTGGGTTGATTGGATATCTTGTCTATTGTGAATAGTGCCACAATAAGCATAGGAGTGGAGGTATCTCTTCGATAATACTGATTTCAGTTCCTTTGGGTATATACCCAGCAGTGGGATTGCTGAATCATATGTTAGTTTTATTTTTAATTTTACGAGGACCCTCCTTACTGTTTTTCATACAGTGTATGAGGATTCCCCTTTCTCCATATTCTCACCAGCATCCATTACTCTGTCTTTTAATAGAAGCCATTTTAACTGAGTGAAATTATGTTTCATTGCGGTTTTGATTTACACTTCCCTGATGATTAATGATGTTAAACTCTTTTTTTTCTTCCATATGCTTCTTAGCCATTTGTATGTCTTCTTTTGAGAAATGTCTATACAGGTCTTTTGCCCACTTGCTAATTGGAGTATTTGGATTTTTGGTTTTTGCTATTGAGTTGTTTGGATTCCTTATATATTCTGGTTATTAATCCCTCATCAGATGAATAATTTGCAAATGTTTTTCCCCTTCTGTAGGCTATCTCTTCATTTTGTTTATTGCTTCCTTTGCTGTGCAGAAGCTTTTTTGCTTGATGTGATCCCATTTGTCGATTTTTGCTTTTATTGCTTGTGCTTTTGTGATCTTACCCAAAAAAAATATTTCCCAATCCAATGTCCTGTAGCATTTCCCCAATGTTTTGTTCTAGTAGTTTCATAGTTTTTGGTCTTACAGTTAAGTCTTTAATCTATTTTGAGTTTATTTTTTTATGTGGTAAAAAATGGGGATTTAGTTTCATTCCTCTGTATATGGATATCCAGTTTTCCCAGCAACATTTATTAAAGAGACTGTCTTTTTTCCCAATGTATGTTCTTAGAACCTTTGTCAAAAATGAGTTGACTGTATAAGTTCATGGATTTATATCTGGGTTCTCTGTTTCATTTCATTGGTCTGTGTGTCTCCTTTTATGCCAGTACCATGCTGTTTGGGTTACTATAGTTTTTTAGTATAATTTGAAATCAGGTAGTGTGATGCTTTCAGCTTTGTTCTGTTTTTGCTCAGGATTGCTTTGGCTATTCAGGGTCTTTTGTGGTTCCATACAGATTTTAGGCTTGTTTTTCTATTTCTGTAAAGAATGTCATTGATATTTTGATAGGGATTGCATTGAATCTGTGGATCACTTTGTGTAGTATGTGCATTTTAACAATATTAATTCTTCTAGTCCATGAACATAGTATATTTTTCCACTTTTTGTGTGTCCTTTTCAATTTCTATCATCAATGTTTTATAGTTTTCCTTAGAGATCTTTCACTTAGCTTAAATTTATTCCTAGGTATTTTATTTGTAACTTTTATAAATGGGATTACTTGCTTGATTTCTTTTTCAGATTGATCATTATTAACATATAGAAATGCTGCTGATTTCTGTGTGTTGATTTTGTATCCTGCAACTTTACTAAATTCATTTATCGAGTCTAAGTTTTTTGGTTAGAATCTTTAGGTTTTTCTAAATATAAAATCATGTTGTCTACAAACAAGAATAATTTGACTTCTTCCTTTCCAGTTTAGTTGCCCTTTATTTGTTTCTCTTGCCTACTTGCCCTAGCTAGGACTTCCAGTACTGTGTTGAATAAAAGTGTTGAAAGTGGTAATCCTTGTCTTGTTCCAGATCTTAGTGGAAAGGCTTTCAATTTTTTCCCATTCAGTGTGATATTAGCTATAGGCTTGTCATATATGGCCTTTATTGTGTTGAGGTATGTTCCTACTATACCTGATTTGTTGAGGTGTTTTATTTTTATTTTTATCACGAAGGATGTTGAATTTTATTGAATGCTTTTTTAGCATCTATGGAAATTATGTATTTCGGTCCTTGGTTTTCTCATATGATATGACATTTGTTGATTTATGTATGTTGAACCATCCTTGCATCCCTGAGATGAATCCCTGTTGATCATGGTGAATGATCTTTTTAATGTGTTGTTGAATTCTGTTTACTACTATTTTGTTGAGGATTTTTGCATCTCTATTTATTAGGGATATTGGCCTATAGCTTTCTTTTTTGTTATATCTTTGTCTGGTTTAGATATCAGGGTAATGCTGGCTTTATAGAATGAGTCTAGAAGAATTACCTCTTTCTAGAAGAGTTTGAGAAGAATGAGTATTAGTTAGAATTCAGCAGTGAATCCATCAGGTCCTGGTCTTTTCTTTGATGGAAGACTTTGTATTACTGCTATGAACTCATTACTTGTTCTATTCAGGTTTTTGATTACTTCATGGTTCGATCTTGGTAGGTTGTGTGTGTGTCAGGAATTCATCCATTTCTTCTAGGTTTTCCCATTTGTTGATGTATAGTTGTTCATGATAGTTCGAATGATCCTTTGTATTTCTGTGGTAAAAGTTGTAATGTTTCTTTTTCTGTGTGATTTTATTTCTTTGGCTCTTTTTTTCCTAGTCTAGGTAAAAAGTTGTTGATTTTGTGTGACTTTTCAAAAACCAAATTTTTTATTTTGTTGGTCTTTTTTTTTTTTTTTCAGCCTCAATTTCATTTACTTCTACTCTGATCTTTATTATTTCGTTCCTTCTACTAATTTTGGGTTTGGTTTGTTCTTGCTTTTCTAGTTCCTTGTGCATTTTTTTGTCTGGAGTTACTTATCTGGAGTCCTGTTGATCTCTCTTCAAAGTTCTTTTTCTTGTATGGTACTCGTTGATTATCAGTCTTGTGCTGGTATTTAGCCTTGGATGGTGGATATAGTTATTAGAAAGAATAATGGTTTATTATGCTTGGACATTCTAGGGAATGATAGAGAGTCCCCTAATTTATGAGTCTGTCTTTAGCTGTCTACATGAATTTAATAGCAGCTGGTGATGGTGCTAATTTACCCACTAGGTAAAGCTAAGTTTGCAGTGTGGCCTTGGCTTCAGGAAGCATACTGAAAGAATTGCTACGTACTGGCACCTCTTCCACTGTGCCTCCTTGTGGCTTTGGAATGTGGTGACAGTAACAAACGGTAGCTTTGTGGGCTCCCCCTGGACTTAGTCCAAATTCAGGCCTATTCTGGATGGAATGGAGCAAGGTTGATTTTCAGAGCCACTTTATAAGACCTATGTGATGTTCCTTAGTTAAGCATGCTTTGTCAAGAAGGAAGCTAATAGACCTTGAAAAAAATCAGTACTCTAAAATATATATTTTACTAGCATTCTGGAACCTGAAGCTGGCAGTATATTCAGAAAAGGTCTTTGATAGTATTAAAAAAAAGAAAAAGAAAGAATAGAAAAGAAAGAAAAGAAAAGCAGAGCTTGAGGAGAGAGAGGCGGGGAAAACAATGGAGAGTAGACAAGGGCCTGAGGAGTGATATGCTGGCCAAGAGACAAAAGCATGCTGATGGTGGGTATGATCTAGAACGGACAGGCACCTTGTGTGAAGGGCGAGGCAGGGAGGCAAGGCAAGGAGAATCTGAGGGAAGAGGAGAAATGGTAACGAGATAAGAGGCGTAAGGGTTTGAAACAGTAGGACTGGCTGGGGCAGCAAGCCCCAGAGCTGCTGTGTCACAGATAGGAAAGCTGATAAACACAAAATTAGGAGAATACTGCCCACATAATCCCCAAGGGAGCCCAAAGTCACCTACAACTCCAAGAGCCTAATGGCAAAGAAGAGTAGAGAGAAGAGACAAAAATCCCAGCTCCGACTAATCACTGTGCAGATTTGACCCTTTATGAACATGGCTCCTTTGTGTTTGTAATTGTGTTATGAGGTGCATTTCTAAAATGCTTCCTAAAAGCTTCCCACAAATCACTCAAGCAAAAAATATTAGTCCTAATGTTTAACCCTTTAATAAGCAGGGAAATTACCTTCTTTGGAATGTCCAATTCTGTGATATTCCCAGATAACTATTGCGAGGGAAGCAGTGGGTAAAATCGACCCAGAGCTCAGTGTGTTTGCAAGTGTTTTAATGATTTCAGTGTTAATTTAAGGTTCATTTCAATACAGGCTTGACTTTATTTTACAAATAAGGCTAGTTAACTACAAGGGAACAAGGAATTGGCTTCCGTAGGTGATAGATAACATAAATGCCAACCAGGGAAATGAATAGAGTCAGTGAAGTTGCCCAGAAATTATATCCTATTCATAAGACTGTGCTTGCTTAAAAATCAGCATGTTCATCCAAGTAAATGTTCAAAATGTGGAAATCCAGGATTGCTGGATAAGGGAAGCTATTGATAGAGACAGTTGTCCAAGAGAGGAGACATGAGCAAAGGGATTTAGGAAGCAACTCCAGGGCTTCAAGGGGTTGCAGGTGCTGTGCTCCCTGAGCCCCAGGGCCCTGGATTTTGATGACTCCTAATTTAACTGCTTTTGGAAAGTCTGAGCCAGAATCTGCAACTCTGTGGCTGAGGTGGATTGGAGTTCTAGAAAGAAATCACGGGGATTCTCACAGCTGATGCATCTTTTGAGACACTATTTCTTTTGGTGTTTTCCCCCTTCCCCCCAAGTCTTTCACTAGGGGGAGAAATTGCCTTTGTGTTTTGCTTTTTTTGTTTTTGTTTTGTTTTGTCTTTCATTTGATACCTGGGTTTTATTATGATGTGCAAACCTCTTAGGAACACACCTTCCTCGTTGTATTTTGAACCTAGAACCTGAGAGATGCTAGGCCATGTGGGAAATGTCGATAAGAAAATACAGTCCTATTTGTTCTTGCAATCTGCAGTACCAAGTGTTCACTTCTTCCAAATCCTCTGAGGTTTGCCGGGGACAAGAGACGGAGGTGGAGGGATATGGGGTGCTCTTTTTCTACTTTTTTTTTTTTTTTTTATATTTCATACAGTTTTAGTTGTGCATGGGTTGTCTGGAGTGGGGAGATGCCTCTTGAATGAACTGTCTACATTCCTAAGCAGTACTTGGTCCTTTCTACCTGTTATTTTAAGTGGAACCCTTCCAGAACCTGTGTACACTGTGGGTAGAAATGTAAATTGCTATAGCCATTATGGAAAACAGTATGGAGGTTCCTCAGAAAATGAAAAATATGATCCAGCAATCCCACCTCTGGGAGTATATCCAAAGGAATTGAAATCAGTGTGTCGGAGGGATATCTGTACACCCATGTTAACTGCAGTACTATTCACAGTAGCCAAGATGTGGAATCAACCTAAGTGTCCATCAACGGACGAATGAATAAGGAAAACGTGGAGTATATACACAATGGAATAGTATTCAGCTTCAAAAAACAATAAAATTCTGTCATTTGGGAATGACAGAAATGAATCTAGAAGACATTATGCTAAGTGAAATAATCCAGGGACAAAAAGGCAAATTCCATGTGATCTCACTTATATGTGGAATCCTAAAAAACGGTGAATTCATAGAAGTAGAGAGTAGAATGATAGTTACTAGAGGCTGGAGGGGTAGGGGTGGAGCAAGGGAATGGGAAGTACTGTCAGGAGTACAAAGTTTCAGCTAGACGCAGGAATACATTTTGAGATCTGCACAGGAGGGTGACTCTAGTCAGTCATAATGTTTTGTGTATTTCAAGATAACTGAAAGAGTAAATTTATCACCACAAAAAATGTTTTATTAGCTTAATTATTCTACATTGTGTACATACATCAAAATATCACACTGTATTCCATAAATACAATTATGATTTTTCAATTAATAATTTTTTAAAAAGAAATAATTAAGACTGGGTACGGTGACTCATGCCCGTAATCCCAGCACTTTGAGAGACCAAGGCAGGCAGATCACCTGAGGTCAGGAGTTCGAGACCAGCCTGGCCAACACGGTGAAACCTTGTCTCTACTAAAAAATACAAAAATTAGCTGGGCGTGGTGGTGGGCACCTAGAGTCCCCGCTACTTGGAAGGCTGAGGCAGGAGAATCGCTTGAACCCAGGAGGTGGAGGTTGCAGTGAGCCGAGATTGTGCCACTATACTCCTGCCTAGGTGACAGAGTGAAACCCTGTCTCAAAAAAAAGAAGAAATAATTAAGTGGTGCCCTTCTCTCCAACCCCCTAATACAGGCAGGAATAATAGATAAGGAAATGGACCTTTGGTTTATTAAAGTTTTTAGGTCTAAAGTACTTTTGTCCCATATTTTGTCTCTATGTACTTATTAAGTCAAGGCTTTTGGGAACCCTGTCTTAGAAGGGAAACAAATGCATGTCTTTCCCACCCAACTCTGAACTTCACATAGTTAAATTTTTCAATGGAGGTACTGCTTCTAGTTGTAAAATTGCAGCCACAGATGGGTTAGCCTCCCCTCATCCCTACTTTTTATGTAACTTTTAGACATATCTCTGGATCAGTCAGGGTCCCAGCAAGAAAGAGAGAGCACACCTGAAAGGAGTCATTGAAGAAAATTTGATAGAGGACTATTTGTGTGGAGTTCAGGGAAACTCAGAAGAGATGGCGATGCATTTGACCCTGGCAGCAGAAGGATGCCTTTGCCACCTCTAGGCTGCAGGGGCAACGTTAGGGAGCAGTTAGTGGAACATGGGAGAGCAGTAGCTGTAGCAGCAGGGGAGACCTGCCCAACAGAGGTGATGACCTTCAGTAGAGGCACGTGACCCCTGCCAGCCCGTCGCCAGGAAGCAGCCAGTGTGCCTGTGGTCGATCGAACCCAACCGGAAGGCAAGGGTCCAAGGGAATGCAGGTCACAGAGGTCACCTTCTTGGGCCACAGAACAGGGCAGGAAGAGGGTCTAGAGGGGCAAATGGGTAATAGTGAACACAATCTCTTATTAGAATTGCTTATTAAAATTTTTACAGCCAGGCATGGTGGCTCATGCCTGTAATCCCAACAGTTTGGGAGGCCAAGGTGGGTGGATCACCTGAGGTCAGGAGTTCAAGACCAGCCTGACCAACATGGTGAAATCCCATCTCTACTAAAAATACAAAATTAGCTGGACTTGGTGGCACATGCCTGTAATCCAGCTACCCAAGAGGCTGAGGCAGGAAAATCGCTTGAACCCAGGAGGCGGAGGTTACAGTGAGCCAAGATCGCAACCATTGCGCTCCAGCCTGGACAATAAGAGCAAAACTCTGTCTCAAAGAAAAAAAAAATTACAAAAAAATGTATATGAAGTCAGGATATTTTAAGTCCCCAACACATCTCTTTGTACTCATTCCCTTCTTTGTACCAACTGGTACCTGAATGTCATAAAGGTGTGAATGTAGATGACAGAGGTATTTATTTTAAATGAAGATAAACACTAACTAGGACTCTATGGAGAGAATGAATCTTCATAATAGTTAAGACTACATGTTTTATGTGTTCTATCAGCTGAATGAATCCATGGAGACAGAGCTCAGAAGAGCTACCATTGTGGGGGCAGGTATTGATTGGTAGAAGGCACAACAGTTTTCTAGGGTGCTGGAAATGTGCTTTATCTTGAAATGAGTGATGGTTACATGAGTATATAACTGTAAAAATTTATCGAGTTGTACACTGAAGATTTATTTCCCTAAAATAATCCTATTCTGTTTAAATTTTAAATAGGTACCATTTTTTCTTCTTTTATTCTTCTTGCTAAGATTTTCCATCCTAAAAGTTCATCCTTTCATATAAGATACCAAAGTTAAGTTAGACACATCCTTAAAGGCTTCTTTCCCAAGCCTGTTCTAATAAGATGGAAGCACAGAGGAAATCAGTGTGTTCTTTGTACAACTTGCAAGTGGTTTCTTTACCAACCAGTACTCCACGGAGCAGAGCCATTGCATTTGCAGGCCTTCTCCCATGTAAGAAACCTTAGGATGGTCTCATTAAATGAGTAGTCACCTATGCGATGGCCCACGCCTGTAATCCCAGCACTTTGGGAGGCCAAGACAGGTGGATCAGCTGTAGGTGGATCAGCCTGTAGGTGGATCAGCCTGGCCAACATAGTGAAACCCCATCTCTACTGAAAATACAAAAATTAGCCAGGTGTGATGGTAGGCACCTGTAATCCCAGCTACTCGGGAGGCTGAGGCAGGAGAATCACTTAAACCTAGGAGGCAGAGGTTGCAATGAGCTGAGATCATCACTGCACTGTAGCCCAGGCGACAGTGTGACACTCTGTATCAAAAAAAAAAAGAGTACTCACCAGATTGTGCCACTTTGTTTCATGAATTATACAGGCCCTGGTTAACTGGGACCCAGTGGATCAAACAGTGCTCGCCAATGAGCAGGTGGACGAACATGGCTGTTCATGGCGTTCTGGAGCAAAGGTGGAACAGAAGTACCTCAGACAGTGGTTTATTAAGACAACTGCTTATGCAAAGGTGAGTGTCAGCCTGGAGGCTCCCCACTAATGCCTTACATGCTGGCAGGCAACACCAAAGGCTTCTGGGTAGGAGAGAGCCTCACTGTGGGGGGTGAACTCTAGGAGGGGCTCAGAGCCATGGGTGTACAGACAGGAAGCAGCAGCTGAGCCTCATCACTCACTTTGCTGGTGATGGGCTGGTATCTTCAATTGTAAGTCAAGTATAGCACCTAGAGGTCATTGTAGGCCATTGTTTGCTGACCTTTCAACTCACTGCCACAGAGGTCAAAAGTCATCCATAATTGTATCAGTGATAAAGCTTTAAAAAAGAGAGAGGTAGCCTTTAAAAAAAGAGAGAGAGAAAAGTGTCTTCAACTGTGTAGTTCTGACGAGACCTCAGTCTGATGAGACCTCCAGAAAGATAGAATGGAATCTCAGATAAGTAAATGGACCTTTGGTTTATTAACTTTGGTGCATGTCTTTCCCACCCAACTCTAGACTTCACATTCTTAAATTTTTCAGTGGAGGTCCAGAAGAGATTATCTAAAAGAAGTGAAGAGATGGCTGGCCTCCATCAGGGAAGGCCAAGTGAAAATGAACTAAGGCAGGTGCTAAAGCTTGATAACTGGTTCCTGGGCCTTAGTTTTCTCATCAATACAATGAGCAGGTTGGACCAAGCAGTCTTTAAGGTGCCTTCTAGCTCTTTCCTGTTCAGAGATTCAAGTCAAAACCAATCATTGAAAGTAGGGGCTTGCTTATTAAATCACTAAGAACCTGGGCAAAAAATCGGTTCTGTACGTATTGGGACCACTCTGTGCAATGTGCTCTTTGAGCTTACCATGTTTCAAGGTGCTGGAGTTGAGGGGTCACTCCCTGAAACTCCAGAGAGAAATGATTAAAGGAAATTAGGGACATTCCCATGGCAATTTGGTGACCTTTGTATTCTTATGCATGCATGAGACTGGATGTAAGGTAGGGTCTGAAAAGGTAAGGGCATCATGAAGGACTACTTATGGTATGTCATGTTGTTCTTCCCCCGTGGTAGTCACCATAAGAAGGACAGTTGTCCCCTTTCTTGGTGGCCTGTGAGTTGCTTTGTGGGTATTGACTGAAATGCCCTTGGGTTAGATCCAATACTGTCGTTCTTATATACAAAGAAAGCACAAGGTTCTTAATTACCCGTGGTCACTACAAAACTCTGTGAATTAGAATTGTAGGACACCAACTCACAATACCAGTGCCATACAGAAATATGACCTCTAGTTTCCTCATGCAAAAGACATGTCTTAAATGAGGCTGTTTTTCCATTTTCATTTATTCTGAATGCAGCAGAGAATAGCATATGGATTTGGAGAAGTGCTCATTAGAACTTGCTAACATGGTGCCTTGTTCCTTTTAAGCACAGCAATATTGGAGACTGAATGTGAAGAACAAAGCTGAGGATGTTGCATTCTCTATCACCTCAAGCAGTGGGAACCCCCATCTGCTGACAGTTGGGGTCCACTACATTACCAGGAGGGATGCTTGGTTACCTCTTGGACCTGTCAGATGATTCTGTTACAGGCATTGTTGGAGAGGCCACCTAATTAGCTCTTTTGTTTTGACCTCTGCCTCTAGTTGGAAATGTAATAACCTAACTGAGGAGCATTATTCTTTAAATTGTCAGCTGTGAATTTTCAACTGTTCAGTGGAAATGGTTAGTTACCATGGTGACTCACCTGTTTCTTGCTGAACTCCTGTGTAGATGTATTGAAAAAACTGTCTTTGAGGTCAGCACTCGGTTTGCTCTGAAAATCTGGAGAAGAGGGAGAGCAAGACTCCATGAAGCCTAACAGAGATCAATGCTATGGGGCGGAGAACAGAACAGAGACACAGACATGAGGGGGCTGTGCAGTACTGGAAAACATTGGCATTATGACTCAGCTAAGGGTATATAGTAGAGACCCCCAAAAAGGCCATGCATTAGAGTAGGGATGACACCCTAAGACTTATGACAAAATCAAAATAGACTCATTTTAATAAAAAATAAAATAAGCCTGAGTGTTTCAAAAGGAACTTCCAGAACATAACTCCACATCTTTAAAGGGAGACAGTGTAATCCAGACTCCCAAGGTTGTATCTGCAATGTACAACATATAATTAAAATTACTAGACTTGTAAAGAAGCGGGAAATTATGGCCTAAAATCAAGGGGGGGAAAAGGCATTCCAATAGAAATAGACCCTGAGATGACCCAGATGTTGGAATTAGTAAATAAAGTCAAAGACATTTATCATATAAATTGTCTGGGACTTAAAGGAAAACATGGTCATAATGAATGAACAGATGGAGAATCTCAGGAGACAGTGGAAACTTAAAAAAAAAATGAATCAGTTGGAAATCTAGAATATGAAAGTTTAATATCTGAAATGAAAAATCCACTCTTTGGGCTACAGAGGGTAAATAAGGGTTAGGTAGACATAAAACTTCAGGGAAGCTCCCCCCTCACACACCTATGTAGTGAACAGCATGTGTAATGGCCTTAAAACAGAGAGGTTTATGATGGGTTTGAAAAACTGAAAGGACACTGTAGCTTAAACTAAAAGAGCCAAGCAGAAAGGCTCAAGATAGGGCTGGAGAGATGTTTAGGGGCTAGATCAGGCAAGGTCTTTAGGTCTTGAGGAATTTGCACTTTAACCATGGGGACCATAGGAAACCACTAAAGGATTCTAAGGAAGGGAATGGCATGGTCAGATTTATGTTTTTATAAGATCACTGTGGAAGGAAGGGCAAGTGTGGATGCAGAGAGACCAGTTAGAAGGCTATTGCAATGGTCCAGGCATGCAAAATTTAGACATGGGTGAGAATAGTAGAGATAAGTAAGTAGGTTAGAAAAATACTCAGGTGGCAAAATCCATAGAGCTTGGTAATATATTGGAAGACAGTATGTAGGAGATGGTAACATTGAGGAAACCCTGGCTTGAATAGCACGGGAATGGTTAAGCTGCTTACTGGGATAGGGAGTCCTGGAAGAGACATAGTCCTGACCCTTTTAAGTTTGAAATGGCCAGGAGATATTTGAGTAGATATAGGAAATAATAGGGAAATTATTATTTGGATTATTTGGAAAATTATTTGGGAAATTAAGTCCAAAACTTCAAAGATTGAGTGAGGTAGGACATCTGTTTTAAAACCTGGTAAGTTAAAAATCGTCTTGAGTTAGTGAAGAAGTCCTCCTATATAGATAAGGATGAGATGTTGAATCAGTTAGTAATGCTTTCAGCTGCAAGCAACTGGAAACCTGAGATACGGTGGCTTAAACGAATGGGAAATTACTGTACCCACATAACAGTCTGCCAAGACTGAACTGGGATAGGGTTCTGAGTTGTCATCTCAGTAGTTCTCTTGGCCCTGTCTTCTGTCACCTTATGGAGAGATGGTTGCTGCAGCTCCAGACATTGCGTCTCCATTTAAGACAGAAAGAAAAGGGCCGGGCCCAGTGGCTCATGCCTGTAATCTCAGCACTTTGGGAGGCTGAAGTGGGAGGATCACTTGAGCCTAGGACTTCAAGACCAGCTTAGGCAATATTGAGACCCCCATTTCTACAAAAAAAGAAAAGAAAAGAAAAGAAAAGAAGCAGAAAGGGCAGTGCCAAAAACTGTTCCTTTTATCTGGAAAACAAAACTTTCTCAAAATCCCCAGTAGAATTCCACTGATGTCCTGTTAGCCCCAGGTGTGTTTTGGCCACCCCCAGCTTCAAGGGAGACTAGGAAAGCAGGCTTGGGCTTTTTAGCTTCTGTAGTTGAGCTGGAGGGGGGAAGAGGCTGGGCAGTGGGTGCTGGGATAGTCAGTGAGCTGTGCCTGCAGTTATCTTTAGAGCTTTGTATTTGCATCTCGTTTTGCAGCTCTGCGGGCTGCCTCTGTGATGTATGGCTGTGGTCTTCTTGGGAGCATGGCTGTGAAGGAGCCCTCCTTTCATTCACTTAACTTCCTAATTTTAAAGACAATGCCTGATGTGAAAATTACAGAGAACCCAGTAATATAAAGATGCTTTATTCAGGCTGTTCTGTGTTATATTTGATTTTTCTCCTCTTACCCCCCACCCAGTCTTCCTAGGATTGTTTGCTTTGTGAAACATTAAAAGTGATTTCAGCCACTCATTCTGTGAAAAAGAAAACTTGCAGTAGGAGTATCTGAAGAACATGAATTAGTCTTGGCAGAGCTGTGTGGGTGGTGTCTTGTGGGCAGCACTGCTGAGGTGAGAGCAAGGAAAGGAGGATGGATTGGAGCCTTATATACAGCAAGCAAAAGGGATTCAGAGTCTGATGGAATGCCTCAGTTCCTGACAGCAGAGTGACAACTGGAAGGAGAGGCAAATAGAGAGAAGGTCTCACATTTGAACTTCTCTATTAGAGTTGTGATTTTGATATCTCCTGCTGACTCTGCTGGCCCCTCTTGGCTGCAGTGCAGGCTCTCAGCCCCTGGGCATCATGCACGCGCCCCTCCTTGGTGTTAAATGGACATAACCATGCCCTCATGGTGCTTAGTCAACCCCCACACCAAATTGGTGGTTATGTTTTCCCGGTTTTCAGGAGTTATATGGCAACTGCTGTAATACAAACAAAGTCTGCATTTGCCTCTCATTTCCTACCTGATTATCTCAGATCAGAGCTCAGGCCTTTCTTTGTATCATCTTACTGAACCCTTGTTGCAACGCCTTGCGTTACTGCCCCCAGACAACCGTGTTATTCCCCCCAAAGAAGACACACCCAGAGTCCAGAGTCAAAGCCAAAGCGACCAAAGGACTCTTTAATGCATAGCTTCGACTTGGTCCCTCCGTTCTTTACAACATACACAAGGAGGGCCCCCGAAGATCATGGCGTGCCCGCTTTTTATAGCCCCGATGCCATTTATAGGAATATGTAAGAGAGGTGGTACAGAGGTACCACAACGGAATTCCCTTTTGGTTTGCAGCAACCACAACTGGTAAATTGGTAATATTTTGAAGCTTATACAATAACAGTGTTTTATTTGTTTTCCCATTTAGTAAAACTACAAATGGTTGTGACCTTATCAGGGGCTCTCTAGGTGGTGTTTCTGAGATGTGTGGGGCGGGGGGGATGTGTTTTTGTTGGGCTCAGGAAGTTGGGACAAAATAGAGGATTGTGTTTGTACTGGGCCCAGGACTAAGATGTATGGCAGACGCCGGTAATTAGAACAGAACAGAGCAGGACAGAGACTTTCACAACGTTTGTCCTTACAATGTCTGGAGTCTATAGATAACCTAATCGGTTAGGTCCGGGGTCGATCTTTAACTAGCTCAGGGCGCCGCCCGGGCTGTCAGGGCGCCGCCCAGGCTGTCAGGGCGCCGCCCAGGCTGTTTGCCTGCAGACTTCATTTCTGTCTTTTAGTTTTTTTCATTTGATCTCTTTCACCCTCACTTTAATCTTTTGAGGGTAGGTACTCCTCTTATCTTCATTTTACTGTGAGCAGACTGAGGCTCATACTAGTAATAAGTAACAGCATGGGGATTCAAATCTGAGCGGCTGAGCTGTTAAACCAGCAGTCTCTCCTTCTCCGTGGTCTGAATTAATTCATTTTTTTTTTCCTGAGATGTTATTGAGTGCCTGGCCAGACCCTAGGTGGGGTGCTAAGAATACAGACAGAGCAGCTGAGGTCTCTGCTCTTAAGGAGCTTAGACTCTAGTGCCACAGACAGTGGTGGACATGAGCCGTCACATCCCCTGCAGGAGAGTGCAGGAGGAGGAGGAGCCCCAGATCTGCCCCAGTCCAAGGAGGCATCACTGGGGAAGTGGTGAAAGATGGGAAGCGCAGAATGTCTGCAAGGGAGCATCTTATTGCCCTGCAGATGTGCAGGAAACCTTCTTCTTCATGGAGTATTTCTGACTAGGATGAATTTCTGCTGGTGAGAAGCAGATGGGCAACAGTGAGCCATTATGAAATCAGTGGGCACTGGAGGCAATAAGCGCCCATTTCCCGGCCCTCTTTGTTCCTGTCCTCCTGATTTTACCTGTGAACTTGTGAGTAAAGCAGAAGTACCTTTACCAGAACACACTGGTCTTGTTTTACCCTGCAGAGCATGCAAACACGGGGCTGGAGGAGAGAGGAGGTAAGGGGAGAGAAGGGAAATTTGTGCCAGGAGTTCTTTGGGGAGGTGGCGGAGGACGTTAGAGCCAAGAGACAGGCTCACAGAAGCAGTGAGGCAGGGTCCAGCCTCCAAGAGTCACTTGAACTGTGGAATGAAGACCGTTAGGGGACCTTTGTTCCAACTCTGAGGCACTGGGATGCTTATGGAAGCATTTGGCTGCCCCCTGGAAATTGGGCCTCTTGCCTGGCTTTCTGCTCCTAACTTCAGATCCTGTCTCAGCCCCAGAACAGAGGCTGGGTCACGGGTAGCACCAGGAAGTGCCTCTCCAGTCACATTGCCCCCTTAATCCCCTTCACCCCTGTCACCCCTGTGTTGCTCTGGAAGCTTTGCAAAGGAATTGTTGGAGAAGTTTGGTAACTTGACCCTACTCTGCCCTCTGACCTCAAGAAAGTGTCTCTTCCTGTTTGTGCGTCAAAGCGCTTCCTCCTCTTGTGTGTGCATTCTGTGCCTTCTAAGGGAGTGGGGTGGGGGTGGGGGGCACAAATTAGATGTTGGTAGAAGAGGCAAAATGACAGAACTGAGAGGAGCAAGTGAGAAATGTTTAGCAAACTGTCAGCTTCTCTGCAGGGCTCTGAGGACGAGGCCAGGGCTGGGATTTGGTGATGATGATGATGCTTGGGTTTATCTACGACAAGGGCTTTCTCTTAAAAGCTCTATGGCTTCGAAGCTCTTACTGCATTTATCCCCACCATGCCCCTCTGTGGTCAGACAAGGCTGCGGGTGGCCTTATCCCTCCTCACTTTAAAAAAGATTAGATACTGTCGGGTAGGAGGCCAGAGCCCATGCCGGCTCTTAACTCCTGTTCTCAGACCAGTGCTCAGCCACACCCTCAGAGCCCCCAGCCTCCCTGTCAGGATTCTCCCCCACTCCATGGCTGTCTCTTCTCTTGGCTACAGTAGATTCTGCTCCCAGTCCCAGGGATCTGGTTTTGACTCCCTGTCTCACAAAGCTAATTAATAGTTAAATTCTGCTCCTTCTTACATAATATCTCCTGCTTCTGTTTTCTGTTTTCCCTGCCTCTCCAACATCTTTTCTCTCCTAAGCTATTCTAAGTTGAACTCCCTTCTACCCTCCATCCGTTGCTCTCAGCCCTTCTCAGCATGATTGCTGGCCAGAGTGGCCAGTGCCACAGGGACCAGGTGGAAGTTGTTACTGGGAGAGCCAGCCCCTCAGAAGTCCTTTTAGGGATGGGACTGGGCAGGGGTGGGAATGGCACAAAGGCCACAGAAAAGTAAACAACTTGAGGTTGGCTTTTCCCTGGCACTTCCCAGGCAAGCGAAAAGCTGCCTGAATAGAGGGAGTAAAATCTTTAATAACAGCTTGGGGCCTAGGCGAGATGCTGGGAGGAGGCAAGTGGCTGGCTCTCAGCAGGCCGGAGAGGGAACTTCCTCCAGGAAAGGTCCGCCAGGGGTTGCTACAGGACTGGGCCCTCGCTCTGGGATTCCGAAACCAGTAGTGTTTCTAAATGGTACAGAGACAGTGCAGGCCATCAGGTTTCCCTCCTTGAATGCAGGGCCTTCCTGCTGACCTCCCAAGTGTCCCCACCGAGTGCCTAGTCACATCTGTTTTAGTCTCTTATTAGGTCAATTCTCTACCATCATCTCATTTCCCTTAGCCCTGACTTCTTGCCCACACTCCACTGTCCCTCCCTGTCAGTGAAATAAAGACAGCTATGCTTGGCACACATACTCCAGAGTGTATGAGAATAAAAGAAAACTTCTGCAGGAAGCGCGATGTCTGGGTCAGCAACCTGCTCTGCAAAGAAAAAGGTTTTCATGTTTTGTTTCTAAGATGGAATGACTGCAAAGGAAAAATGGAAGAAATAATTTAATAGTATACTTCTTCTGGTATATGGACAATGAAATAAATTGTAAATTTGCTCAGGAAACAATAAAAATAGAGAAGCATTGTGTGTTCCTTCTGAACCCTGAGTGGCCTTTTTGAGCTCCTGTTTTTTGGGTGTACAGGTCTTCTTGAGGTGTCAGCCTGGACTCCATGGGAAGAGGTGTATTTAGCCTCGTGTTGAGGGGTCTCAGGGATCGCTGCAGAAGCCTGGTGAGTGTCACCAATGAACCTCTTTAGCTTAGAGAGTTATTTGAACTTCAAAGCTAGAAGAAACTTGAGAGAGCATTTCGTTCAGGGTCCCTTTTTAATCCCTGCCCTGATCTGAAAAACATAAAAGCAAATAAACAGAAAACCCCTCATGCCTGCTTTTACTGCTGCTTGAAATTGCAAAATCAATATAATGTCTGAAAAGAAATTAAAATAAATGAATAAGGTGTTGCTTTATTTTGAGCAGCCCACATCATGTCCTCCTCACCCCTTCCCAGGGGGCTGATTGCCATCCTGAGGTGTGTGTCCCATTCTTGAAAATTGCTGACCCAGCCCACATCTTATTTTATAATCGAGGTACCAAGACCAGGGAAGGGCCAGAACCCAACTTGGGTCTCCTCAGTCCCAGTCCTACATTCTTTTTTATTATTATTATTTGAGACCGAATCTCACTCTGTCTCCCAGGCTGGAGTGCAGTGGTACAGTCTCGGCTTACTGCAACCTCCACCTCCCAGATTCAAGTGATTCTCCTCCTTCAGCCTCCTGAGTAGCTGGGATTACAAGCAGCTGCCACCATGCCCAGCTAATTTTTGCGTTTTTAGTAGAGACAGGGTTTCACCTGCACTCTTTACCCCTGCTCTTGGGGACAATTCCCAAGCAACTGAGTATTTCTGAGAATCATATGCAGACAATAGCCAGTTAGCATGTGTTGCAGGAAGGCAGGGCATTTGCAATAGGAAATGCAATAAGTGAGTACAGAGAGGGCACAAATGGCCAGGTAATGGAAAATGTGGTGATTAGAGGTTTTCTGGTTTGTTCTTGATGGAATTGACCTATTGTCCTTTCTGTCTTGCTTTTGTCATTATTTACTCCAATGCTCTGTCCTTACCCTGACTTCTTCTGAGCCCAGCTGCACAGAGACCAGTAAAGACCCATCCGGTGGCTGCTGCTATGAAGGAAGCAAATAGTCATGAACACATACATGCATGTCAATACTGTGTTTTTCAAAATAACCATTCTCTTATGCAGAGAGACGCTTTTCCACAGCACCTTTCCACTTCTCTGTATATTTGCTTGCTGTTCCCGGATGGCTAGCTCTAAGTGTCAGATTTGCTCAAAATAGAGACTTAGTAGAGCTGTAATAAGTTGAAAACTCAGGTAAAATGCATTCTGTAGTTTTAAAAGAGTATATTAACAAGATGCTTTTAACTATGCAAAAGCATATATACAAACGTACTAGATTTTATCAATCCTGACATGATTAGTTTTACATTGAATGCTCCATTAAGAAAGAAAAATGCTATCAATATATTGTAAGATACCACTGATTGTAAGACATGTCCCAATGTCAGAGTTTTTGGGAAAATGTATATCTTAGAATGAATAGAAGGTACGATATAAGTAGGATGGAAGGATATAGAACAAAATATTAATAGTTATCTCCCTGGGTATTTTGACCAATTGTGGGTAATTGTTAATTTTCTTCTTCTCTTACAAAATTTCCATAAAAACGTTATTGCTAGGCAAGGTGGCTCATGCTGTAATCCCAGCAGTCCTTTGGGAGGCCAAGGCAGGTAGATCGCTTGAGGCCAGGAGTTCAAGACCAGCCTGGGCAACTGGCGAAACCTCATCTCTACAAAAAAATACAAAAATTAACTGCGTGTGCTGGTGTTCACCTATAGTATGCGCCTATAGTCCCAGCTACTCAGGAGGCTGAGGTGAGCCGAGATCACCAACTTCAGCCTGGGCGACAGAGTGAGACCCTGTCTCAGAAAAAAAAAAAAAAAAAGATTATCATTTTGATAACTATAAAAGAAAACAGCATAATATCAGGACTATATCATAATTTATTTACACATCTTCTTTAGACCTGAGTGTCTTAGAAAGGGATGGTCTTATGTTCTTGCAAATATTCAGTCTATAGGGAGGCTTCCAACTTGAAGGCAAGTGAGTAGAATGTCCCCTGGGATGGCTGTTACCATTTTGTTTTTCATGATTAGACCAGTAAAAGCTTTCAGACTTGCCGTCAAGACTCCCCTTTCCTGGAATGAGACCACCTTTTCAGGCAAGGATAGTCTAATGCCACAGATTAGACTGAGGACAATTTTCAAGTTGTAGCTATTTGACTACTCCCTCCCTCTCCTGTGGGAGCCTCTCTCTTATCTTGTAGACCCAGGGGCAGGGAGGTGACATAGGTGGCTCTGTGAATCAGAAGCAATCTCATCAGACAGGTGGCTCTGTCGTTAGGAGAGTTTGGCCTTCGTCATCTGCATTCTTAGGACTGTGGTGGTGACATTTCAGAACCTGTAGTTACCTTCTCTCCAAAGTTAGTGGAGTTAGAATTGTTCTGCTGCTGAAATGGTGGGTTAGAGCGGGGAAGAAAAGATGGATAAGTGTAACCTGAGTGGATATATGGATAAGAAGAGATTAGTCAAATTGGCTGCCGCCATACTTCCTGGTTCCCTTTACTGCATCCTTTTCCACAGAGCATGTACATGGGGCTGTGTAATGCAGTCCCCAGGGCATTCCCTGATGGGCATACCTAGAAAGCACATCCTTCTTTTCTAGCACCCGTGACACCGTTTACATGTACACGAGTCATTTTATTGGAAGCTATTCTATAGCACTTAGTTTGTGCCTCACTTTCCCGTAGCTCTGGGCTGTGCACTTCTATGTGTGGCTGTGTGGTTCCTCTTTTCCTCTTCCCCTGAAATCCCACGAAACCACACCTTGTTGGCAAGTCATATGTCATTAGCAGGATGCCTTGCTCGGAATGGATTATTTCCCTGCTGGGTTAACAGCACTTTCATTGGAATTGAGACTTTCGGATACTACAATGGTATTTGCAAATAAATGTTTTGCATTGTGATGCTACAACAAATGGATTTTGCTTGGAATACATATCACATTCCAACGAGAGGTTGACGCAGAGCTATCATAGAGAGGCTTTATTATATTTATGTATTTGTCATGTCCTCAAAAGTCAAACAAGGTAGTCATCATGCCAAATGGGTTTTTTTGGTTTTTGTTTTTTGCTTTTTTGAGACAGAGTCTTACTGTCGCCCAGTCTGGAGTACAGTGGTGCTATATAGGCTCATTGCAACCTCTGCCATCTGGGTTCAAGCGGTGCTTCTGCCTCAGCCTCCTGAGCAGCTGGGATTACAGGCGCCCGCCACCATGCCCAGCTAATTTTTGTATTTTTATTAGAGACGGTGTTTCACCATGTTAGTCAGGCTGGTCTCGAACTCCTGACCTCGTGATCTGCCTGCCTTGGCCTCCCAAAGTGCTGGGATTATAGGAGTGAGCCCCCGCGCCCGGCCAGGTTTTTTTAATGTATAAATTGTCATGCCAGAGTCTAGTCAGGGGACTAGAGTGTGAGAGAGGTCATTCCTCCAGAATATTCTAGAGGAAATATCTCTATTTTTAAACATTTTGCTGCCTTCAGAATTGATTTTCCTTTTTTAGAACTTAAATATATATTGTGCCTTTAAAGTGATTGCATTGAAATGATTCCCCCCTTCCCCACCCCAAAAAAAGAATAAAGAAATTTTGGCAACAAGAATAAGTTTTAGAAAATATATATAAGTCATAATTCAAAATAATTGCAAATCAAATCACACTGATTTATAAGTATGCTAAGTGTCAAGCTTTTAAAAAGTGTACATTTTAATTAGATGTTGTTCAATCTTGTGTCTTCCATTCTCTCAAATCTGTGTCCAGCTCTTAAGGTTTTTGATTATCCACCCTCCCCTTAGTAGCTAATACATCCACTTGTTTTAAAGGGTCTGTACTTCTCAGTTTGCTTGCACTTTTTTTTAACCTGGGTCTTCTAAAGTGTGTCATGTTTTCAACCCACTTTTTCTAGAATTCTCATTTGTGGTCGCGTCGTACCTTGTTCTTAATGCTTCAGTTCAACTTTCCCTCTTGGAAAGTATGGATTTATTCCTAGCATTATTTCTGCTTCTTTGAAGAGAAAGTCATATTAGCCATGTTATATTTAATCTTCTTTTATCCCCAGCTTTTAGTTTTAATCTTTCTCTCTCTTATTCCTGATTATATTTTGTATTACTAAAACCTTTTTGATTGGATGTTACTTCAGCCCATCTTTTATTGGTGCATGTTCTTAAACACTGGCTCATCTTGACTCATGAATGCCTAGTTCTGTTTCAATTTCTTCAAACATCTTCGTTCAGATGGTGTACCCTAGAGTGACAGTGGCAGTCTTTTCAGACATATCCTGGCACAAACGGATTTAAGGCCCCTTTGCAAACCACATTACTTCTATATAGGCCAAATAGCAACCACAGGGAAACTTTATAATCAGAAGATCTGGATAATTCATTATCTTGGATCTGCTGCTGACTGACTGAGTTTAGGGAAATCACATGACCTCTCAACCCCATTTTTAAAATTTATTAAATGAGAGGTGTTAAATAAGTTAATGATTTCCAAAGTGTTTCAAAGCCTTGGGAGTCGATAGCGAGGAATTGAGGAATTAGAGGAGAGAAAGGGCATTTCTTTCAGCTCTTACATATTGGGTTCCCTCAGATTTGATTTGAAAAGGGTTTCATAGCACTTTTAAAGAGAATCTAAAAACCTGCCATTTTCCCAGGTTTTTGGATTCTGTGAGCCAGTGGGATTTCTATAAATTAAGATTGGCCAGTATAGGGAAGAGGTACACATACCAGTCCTGTCTGCCAGATGTAAAGACATGAAATGAGGTGACTACCATCTACTATCACTGTGATTACAACACTAAAAAAAAGGGGGGGGAGGGGGAGGATATAAACTCAACAAAAACCCCAAACAAACAAAAATAGCTCTTTAAACAGCTATAGCACTGTAACTACTCACATCATTCTTATTCTGGGGGAGCCCTGGTCTGGGCCAGCCCAGAGTCGAAGGAGAGGTTATCAGCAGTATTGGACAAGGTATTTTCTGAAGCCCTGTTCATCAGAAAACAGTCCTGAATCACGTGTTTATTATACAAAGAGCTTGCAGAGTTGTTCGAGATGTTGATTTCATTTAGTTAATTTTAAAATTTCTTTTGGTTTTAAAATATTCATAGATTTGGTTAGGTTTTAAGCAGGCATTGTTCCAGAATTAGCATATGAAAGCATTCACATTTCGTCCTATTTGAATCTGTCATCCTCATCAAGATCTGAATATTTTAAGCTAGCTCCCTCCATAAAAAGTTTCCCAGCCTTGACGATTAAATCTAGAAGAAAAAGCACAATGAGAGGGCTAATACACTAGTGGCTCAGTAATATTGGTAAAGGAATGGATGTAAAGTGCTATCAGAATTGGACCCAGTCAGGGAGATAGAGCCGATTTTCAGACCATATAATGTGGATTTGATATGATGGAAAGATATCAGATCCCATTAGACCACATATGGGTTTGCTTGGAGGTTAAATGGAGCCTCATCTGTCTTTGGAGAGGAAAAGCTATTGGTCATTTTCAAAGTTTATAATATACTTGCATGCTTGTTGACATTTAAGACCCCTAAATTGCTCTAAAATTGAAAAGCGGCCGGGCGCGGTGGCTCAAGCCTGTAATCCCAGCACTTTGGGAGGCCGAGACGGGCGGATCACAAGGTCAGGAGATCGAGACCATCCTGGCGAACACAGTGAAACCCCGTCTCTACTAAAATACAAAAAACTAGCCGGGCGAGGTGGCGGGCGCCTATAGTCCCAGCTACTTGGGAGGCTGAGGCAGGAGAATGGCGGGAACCCGGGAGGCGGAGCTTGCAGTGAGCTGAGATCTGGCCACCGCACTCCAGCCTGGGCGACAGAGCAAGACTCCGCCAAAAAAAAAAAAAAAAAAAATTGAAAAGCATTCTAGAGTACTTAATTTTGTCAGAAGATTAATTGTTTATTAACATGTTGTATTAGTATATAATTAACATATTCAAGATCTACTTTTGCTATAGAGACATCGAGGCATTACTATATTCGCTAATATAGATATATATGTGTCAGGATATTGAAATTTTTATAATCCATTGATGTTAGTTAGGAAACTTGGTTGCAAACAACATAAAGTTACTCTGGTTACCTTAAGCCAAAGAGGAATTGATTAGAAGAGAATCAGGTTACTCATAATTGAATGAGAAAGCCGGAGATCCAAGCTCGGACAGAAATGAGGGGAGAACAAGGGCACAGCCACAATCTTTTCCCAAAAAGGGTCTGGTTAAGCGATTGCTGCCATTGGTACCAGCATCTCCAGCCTCTGAATCTGGTATGGCATTTTAGCCAGTTGATCCTGTGCCTCTGGGTCACCCCATAGTGTTCTGAAACCGTACTGAGCCTATGACTGGTTATACTCCTTAGTGTCAGTGGGGAAGGGAGTGGGATGTGGTGGCAAGTTTGTCCCCTTTCAAGCTGAGTAATAAACCAAGAGACCTGAGTACAGTGGTCTCAGGCCTGGCTCCAATTAGCTAAGTGATATGGGGCAGATTGCTCTCTGGGCCTGTGTGTCCTCATCTATAAAGAGAGGGGATTTTGATGACATCAGCCCTATGGCTCTATGACCAGAGTCTTCCTTCTAGGAAGAAAATAAAAATATAAGTAAGATAATAGAAGCAGATGGATCTCTAATTACATGCCTTTTAGTTAGAGTATGATAAGCTGAAACTGTCTGAAATACAGATATGGGAAAGCTGAATTTAAGGACTGTTGTTATAAAGTAGTAATTGCATAGCAGAGTATCAGACTGAATATGGACTTGGGAGTCAGCTACATCTTGCTTCAAGTGTTGCTTCCACAGCTCCATCCCATACTTACGGAGTGACTTAGGGAAAAGTTCTGAGACTTGTTTCCTCATCTGGGACATGGACTTGACTTGTGCTGTTGATGTGAAGATTAAATGAGGCAACATACATAAAGGTGCCTAGTATTTAGGAATTATTCTGCAAAGGTTACTACTTCCCTTCTCAGATGCCTGGGGATCTGCTTCTGTGGTACTGCTCTCTAATTCTCTCCCTTGAGTACAGGGAATTAAATGGTACTTTAATGAGCATTTGCCCAAGATAAGGCACAGTTCTAGGCTTTGGGCCAGGCCCTGTGTGGAATATAAAGAAAAATCAGAGTTTGCAGTTGAGCCATAGAGATCACAGGCCAACATTTCCCTATGCCATACTCTCTGAATTCAGATCAGGAGCACTGCGGGGTTAAGAATTGCAGCCTACACAATACCAAACTTAGCAGTTATGTTTTTGTCGTTGTTGTTGCTTTACATTTTTATTGGAAAATGAAATATGGGTGATCATATAAAACAAGTATATAGCCTATTGAATTATTTTAAAGCGATAGTTTGCGTAGATAGATGACAAATATGGAAAATGCTTTGGGTGTGTGTGTGTGTGTGTGTGTGTGTGTTTTTAAAGACAAAGTCTCGCTCTGTCACCCAGGCTGGAGTACAGTGGTGTAATCTTGGCTCACTGCAACCTCTGCCTCCTGGGTTCAAGCAATTCTCTTGCCTCAGCCTCCCAAGTACCTGGGACTACAGGCAAGCACCACCACACCTGGCTAATTTTTGTATTTTTAGTAGAGACAGGGTTTCACCATGTTGGCCAGGTTGGCCTCGAACACCTGACCTCAGGTGATCTGCCCGCCTCAGCCTCCCAAAGTGCTGATATTACAGGCATGAGCCACTGCACCTGGCCTGTTGTTTTGTTTTATTTTTTTTATCATACATTGACATAAGAATCTTTGTGCTGTAGCAGAAAGAACACTGTTAGTAAATCTAGGTTCTAGTCCTGGCTCATTAATTCCTGTGATCTTCCATGGGCCACATAACCTGTTATAACATAAGTTTATTCATCTGAAAATGAGCTACCATACCAGAGTGTGGGAAGAGATATATGAAAAGCACTTTATGAATTATAAAACACCAAACAAAGCATCATTATATTGCCTCTATTAACCGTCATGTAAAGGAATTTAAAATTGGGATCTTCACATTACAAATAATGATTGACTTTTAAATCCATCTGTTAAAGGAACACATCTCATTATCAAATAAGGGCTGGTATGTGCTTGAGGCCATAGAGAATAATTTATATAAAGACCTCCATTTTAAAGGAATTTAGGATTAAAAGTAGACAAGAAGAAAATCAATGTACGTTTCTAATGGCAAATGTTTATACAAATTAATCTCATGTTTCCCTTATATATTTATAAAATTAGTATTTTTTAAATGCAAAGATAAACTTTATAATGTCCTATGTATGATATTGTTTAGTTGTGGAACATTTATGAATGACTTAGAATTTCAAAATGCATAAACTTGAACTTAATTTTTTTAGTTCCTAGACTGTGGGAAAGAATGTACTAAACACATTTGCCAAAGATGTGAATTATGACCTTTGTGAATTTTCTTCTTTCTATGAAACCTTGACTCACTTGGGACAGCAAAATCGGTCAAACCCATCTCACTGAACTGAGTCATAATGAATGCATCTGTTTCTAACCTTTCCTGGCTTCCCCTGACTTAGTGAACAAGGAGAGAGCTAAATCCTGAATCTCCTTTAATGTCCCTGCTTTTCCTGCCTTAACAAGCTGCAAATCATTTGCTTCTTTTTAAATAAGCCTTGTGCCTCTACTTCTTTGTTCTCCTTTCTTTTGCACAGGCCATGCAGGACGCGTTGGCAGACCTTCCAGAATGGTATGGAATAAAAGGCATGCAAGCCCACTGGATCGGGGACTGTGTGGGCTGCCACCTGGACTTCACATTAAAGGTGATCAAGTGATAGCAGCTCCAGCAATTCATGCTTACAAATCTCCTCTACATTTGGGACTCATTGAGTAAACCTGCAACTTGGGACTCCCCAGCAGCACAGTCCAAACATGCACAATTTTAAATTTTCTAGTAGCCACATTTTTTAAAAGTGCAAAGAACAGGTGAAATGAATTTTAATAACATTTTATTTAACCCATTATAATGAAAATGATTCCGTTTCACGATGGGCTCAATAAAAAATGATTTATTAAAGAGTTTACATTTTAGTACAGTCTTTGAAATCCATATTCTACATTTATAGTACATACTAGCCATATTTCAGGTGCTGTGATTCATAGCCACATATTGCTACTGGCTACCATATTGGACAGCACAGACACAGAGGGTCTTTAGGGGTCCATGAACTCCCTGAAATTTTATGTACAAAGTGTTTGTGTGGGCATTTTCCTGAGCAATGGGTCCATTACTCTCATTGTAGTCTCCAAGGGGATCATGTCACAAAGCAGATTAAAAGCCAAGGAAGCAGAAGCTAACTGTAGCACCATTTCAAAACTAGATGGACATAGAGCTTAGGGATTGTGTTTGAAACTGCTGTGGAAACACTGCTGAAAGGTCACAATATAGGGCCCACCTGTTCTGGAAGGGGCCCCTAAAACTTCTCTCTTTGTCTCTAATGACAAGAGAGTTGTTCTATTGCTCTTTTTTACCTGGGTGTTCTTTTTTTTATCGTTCGGATTTCTCCTTCTGTCATAAAGATTTTCTGCTCTGTTCATTTAGCGCCAAACCTGCCCTCACCTTTGTTTCAGTCAAAAACCTTTAGGAGGAGGAAGCAGCAGCTGAGACAAAGTTGGCCTTCCTTTCTAGACTCTTGCATACTGACAGCCGTACCTGGTGTCTGCAAGCACCTGCCGCTTGCCACTGAGCTCATAATTCCCCGTGCAACCTCCTCACAAAAGTGATCCAACGTACTCCAACTGCAAACATGGAAAGCCTCCCATAAGGGAGTGTGTACTTTGGAAACATTTCAGTAACAAATCCTGGACTGAGCTTTTCCTCTTACTGCTTTCCCAAGAAGGTGACGAGAGTTCTGAAATTCAGTCCTGCTGTGACTTTTGTTTAAATGTGCAAGGCCATCTCTTTCAGGGCCTTTGCATTAGCCTGAGTCTGGTCCTCATGTCAAAGGCCTTTGCTTCTTAACTAGCGTTTGGTGTGGGTCTCTGGGCCTGCCGGCTACTACGTGTGGAATATCTTCTACACTTTCTTCTTTGCCCAACATTTTACTATGAACATGTTTTTATCTCCATTCCTGGACCCACCTGAAAATGAGATGGGGCAACATAGTGTCTCAGGAAGGAAGCATCTCAGTCCTACAGGGTAGGCCACATCTATGCCTCTGTGCCCCAATTCTGACTCCATAGGTGACACCTAATTGGCACTTAGGCCATGTGGTAGACTGTATTTAGCTCATCACTGGCACTCTGTCAATGTGTTTGAATAAATGAAGGAAGTAGCACCTGTCCATTCTGTGTCCTCCATGTCTGTCATATTAATTGGCACTCAGTAGATGGCTAATGTGTGCGTCTTTCTTAGAAGGCGTTTTAACTAGCTCTTGGGACTCATAGTCATGAACTCAGCTCAGGCCATCTTTTCTCTCTTCAAAACAGTAATAACCTTGGCACCTGTTTTTCTTGTTAGAAAAGTAGATGCCTTTATTTTTTTTTTCTACTCTACCCTTATATCCTTGAAGAAAATACAGCTTCTTTCTCAGAACACAAACAATGTAACACTAATAGTTATTTTTGATTTGTGAACAAAGGAGCCAGAAAAGCCAGGAAAGTGTCTTTCTGAGCATTCTTGGACCACCTTCAACTTGGGAATGCCTGCATGCCCGGTGTGGGGCAAGTGGTAGGAGGTGTTTCTGAAAAAGGAACTGTGATCCTCTTCTCAGCTTCTGCCAGGCACCATCTCAATCCCCACACCCCTAGCCCAGTGGTCAGAGCTGTGGTCGCTGTTGGGGAATGAGGAGGGAAGGGGAAGGGGATACAGTTAGGGAGCAACACAGCCCAAAGGGAGGACTGAGAAATAACGTCACTCTTCTTTCCTACCACCAGGTTCATGGTCAAGCCACGGGAGAAAAGCTGACTGCCTATACGGCCACCCCTGAAGCCATTTATGGCACCTCCCATGTGGCCATCTCGCCCAGCCACAGACTCCTACATGGGCACAGCTCTCTGAAGGAAGCCTTGAGGATGGCTCTTGTCCCTGGCAAAGGTGAGTTGGCAAGTTACGGCTCAAGTGGTAGTATTGCTGCCTTACATTTGGATGGCGCCTCCCAGAGTTCAAGGTCCTTTCCTGTATATCATATTGCGTGGGTCGTTCTTTGCCTTAGCCTTACTTTTGTTTTATTTTGAAACATGAGGATAAAAAAGAGCTCTGAAAATCTTTTTATTACCCCTGGTTTCTCCATGAGTTACTAGTTTGTCTGTGTCTTGAGCTTCTGATTGAAAGCGCAGCTCTCTCCCTTTCAATATAATCTAAAGTTCTTTTCTCCTAGTTATAAATTAGGAAAAGATATAGGAATCTATTCTATTAGGAATAGAATCTTCTCCTAATTTATAATTTCACCATCAAATAAAGCTACACTGTCAGAGACCAGAGGGAAGCCAGTAAGAATGAGAGCAAACTTTTCAAACTTAATTTTATTGTTTTAAAGAATTCATGTGGTCATCTGAGCAGCGTCTTGCTCCATACAGATTTTTAACGTACCTGCTTTCTGAATGGATCAAGCTGACTTAGAATCGGCATATCAAGTTGTACTTGGTCCCTGAAGATTTGAAGATTCTGTGGTTGCAAGCAACAGAATCCATCTCTGACTACCCAGAGGAAAAGGGGAACACATTGGAAGGCTGTGGGAAAGACCGTTGCTAGAGGAACAGCTGAAGAGCCAGTCCGAAAGAAGACTTGGAGAGTGCAGCCCTGAGAGTTTGGGGAGCAGGAACTCACAGACAGTCCCCTGAATGCCACTGTCAGTAATTCTGCTCTAACCCCACCTTCAGTGCCTGAAGCACTTGGTTCAAGACTCCTCTCGCAGGGAAAGGTGTTTGACTGGTGTAACGGGGGCCCCCAGCCTCTTTCTTGGCAAAGGGAGGCCAGGCACCTTCCTTGGTAGACCACAAAGATTGTCCCCAGGGAGGGAGGGGGAGTTCTCCAAAACAAACTTGAGGGCTATTACCAGAGAAAGGGATATGAAGCCTGGGTAGGTGAAAAGAAGTCCATTCTAAGTTAGAAATAAGTCTCTGCAGTAATTTAAATATTTCCACAAATATCTCATCCCTATTCTCTTTCATGACTATAAACTTCAACCTAAAGTATACAATCTGAATTATTGGGGTCTGAAATAGCATTTGACTAAAAAAATGTTTTGGATGATGATATTAAGTTGCCATCTTTGAAATGACCAGAATGAAACACTGCCTAATACTAGGTTGGAGAGATAGACAATGTCATCCCAATTTCTCTCTGCTTATGACTTTAATTGTTTACTTAGACCATTAAAGCCGGATTCAAAT
This sequence comes from Rhinopithecus bieti, assembly GCF_001698545.2. Taxonomy (NCBI): domain Eukaryota; kingdom Metazoa; phylum Chordata; class Mammalia; order Primates; family Cercopithecidae; genus Rhinopithecus; species Rhinopithecus bieti. The sequence goes on from NW_016814088.1 coordinate 93,901, forward strand.
CAGTGAGCACTTTCTAAAGAGCCTGCTGCGTGCACTCTTGGTGGGACATAGATGAGACATTCCAGTCTTAACTGGATGCCCCTGGGAGGCAGAACAGAGGACAGCCAGATGCTTATGCCACTCACCCCACACAAGGCAGATGTCACCCCTCAGTTTCACCTCTTTGTGATATGCATTGAAATAGAGAAAAGAGTCTTTTGAGTTAAAATTTCTATGTGTGCTTATAAAGCCCAATATAGCTATCTCTCTCAGGTTTATTTTCTCTACTTGCTCAAAAGAAAAACTGGATACTTTTCAACTGTTTAGTTTAAAGGGAAATCTCATAGTTTTTACTCTCATGAGCAATTTGATATTCCTTGAGGGGTATGGTGGCTGAATAATATCTAAAATTGAAGAACTAAAACATGGAAACATCTCTAGCCCTTACATTTTCTCTTATGGCTAATTTGGGGACACAAATGAAAATAAGGGAATATTAATAGAGGAGCTATAATTTGTTAAGGAGCTAGCAAATTATAGAGGTTGGAGTTCCTGAGATGAAAGGCACTGTATACCTTCAAAACATTTTCATATGTAGGAAATTGAGACTTTTTTTAGTACATGCAGACAGCACTGTTTTCATGACCACATGGATGTCGACACACCCGACCTGGCCTCGTCATTTCATTTTGGCAAATTTAGTGCCAAGTGTAATGTTCCATTTGAAGGGCTCATTATTTTCTCCCCTCTTTTTAATAATCTCTGAAATTGTTCCAAATGGAACATTACACTTGGCAATAAAATTTTCCAATTCTAATTTTCAGAGTAGAAATATTCTTTTTGCAGATGTCAATGTATTCAAAATCTCTGGATTAATTTGCACATCAAGTCCCTGGATTTTGACATCGTAGTCACAGAAGGCCAGTACAGTGCATTGAGTGTAATTCACCAAAAGGTGAATTCAGATTACCCTAGGAATGTATGATTTATGCCTCTTCTGGCTTTTGGGATTACATTTTAAACCAGGATGTTGTGTCACTGCTGTCATTTACCATTGCTGACCACCTCAGTTTTTTCATCGAATGTCAGGTTTTAAGGATGATTTGTGTTAAAGCAGTGACCACTGAGTGTCATGGAAGTGCACAGTTGTGACTAAATTTATCATTTGCAGGAGTTTCAGTTCTCAGTCATGAGCTCCTGTTGTTGCTATGTTTATTTCTACATATCAGCTCCTGATTTGGCCCAAGATGACCAAGATTCTGGTCCTAGATCCATCCATGTGACTTAAGGAAGGTCACATAAGCTTTGTAAGTTTAGCCTTCTTGGCAGAGCACATAATGGGGCTGCCAGCTAAGGTGGTCTTGGAGGACCTTGTGGGTAGAGAAGGAGCCATGAGGGGCCCTGTGGAGGCGAGTGACCCATGTGGCCAGGGCAATGCTAGAGTGGCAGGCCGGCTGACCCCATTAATTGTGGAAAGAGATGGCGAGGCCCCCAGAACATCAGGGGTCAGGATGGAGGGAGGGAACCGATCTGAGAGGTCTGTGGAAAGCTGCGAGGGTGGAGGATCCCCAGATGATTCCTTGATTTCTAGCCTGGCCAACTGGGTTGCCGATGTTATTGTTCTAAATGAACTGTTTTTACTTAGCATCCTTAATTTGGCACAGATTCCTTTAAGAGAGGAAAAAAAGCAAGGTGTTCCCCTAGAGCTCTTGAAATTTAGTTTATTTCCATAATCATTGACGTCGCCTCCTTTTCTCAGCTGACCAAATCTGACTTAAGTCATGTTATGTAAGCTCTGATTTGATAGGAACTAGAAACCATAAAAGGCATCAATGGGGAAATATCATCAGAGTTCTAGAAGCTGTTCTGTCTTTTCCTGAAATCTTTTCTTACATTCCTAATATTAAAATATTCAAACCCTGGGGCTTTTGAACCACACATTTTAGCTCTGAGTCACCGACTATCTACACAATATATTTTTTGCTGAAAGGGCAGATGAGGTCTCTCTAAAGGACAACTTGGAACTCTGTTGTTATTGACACATTACAGGCACATTAGAGAGCAAGAGCCTCCCTGGATGCCCCAGGACATTAAGTAATAATTAATTGCTCACTGTTGTTTTGCTCTTGTCTGCATAGCATCGGTATGAGGTGAGGACAAAGGGTGAGAGCAGATCTGTAATTCTGGGGTAATGGTTTGGTTTTCCATCAAACTGTTTCAAGTAGAATTCTTTGATGTTATGTGAAGGGAAAAGCTTGTGTGCTCAAAAAATCTGGAATAAACAAAAATAAATGGGTATCTTTGCTTTGGACTTCTCAGAATCTTTGCTGTGCTAATGTGCACTGCAACTGTCTGAGAGAGGAAGTCATAGGCAACACTTGTCACACCCACTTGCCCACCAAGCCCTGTTTCCATGAAGTATGCCTAGGAACTAGTTATATGGACTGCTGCCTTGGTGAACACCAAATAAAAGTCATTTGTCTGTTTTTCCAGAGGGTGAGAGAGACGGCCTTCTTTGCAGTGGGTGCCTTGAGGGTGAAGGACAGATACCTTTTTGTCTAATGTTTTCTTTGTAATTACTGAAGTGTTTTGCTGTTATCTAACTACTATGGGAAATGCTTCAGTTTCTTCAGATTTTGGGATTCCTGCATCACATCAGTAGCACAGGAGTGATTGCTGAACACATTAGTAATTACAAAGGAAACACGAGAAATATGGAGAACACTAGAGACCTATTCAGGAACTTTGATTTTAATTATGTTGTTTCTAGGAAATAGATTTTGACCAGGTATAGCATGTGAGCTGCTACCATGCATTCATTGCAAATCTGCTAATATTTAAGTTCAAAGACCAATTTTTTGTCCTACCTGAAAAACTGTTATAATATAACTTTTCTGTGTAATAAAAAGCAGTTCAACTCTTTCAAGCAGTACACTACATTTTTTCATGTTACTTTGTTTTGTAACAACTGAGCATACCATATAATAACCTACTTAATATATAGAATTCCATGGTTTTTAATATAGTCACAAATTTATACAACCATCCCCACAGTCAATTTTAGAACATTTTCATCATCCTAGAAATCTCAGACCCTCTGGCAGTCATCCCTCCCCAATTCTTGCCTCATCTCTAGCCCTAGGCAATCACTAATCTACCATCTGTCTCCATAGATCTGCCTATTCTGGACATTTCATGTAAATGGAATCAAATATAATATTTGTCATCTTATTGTCTGGCTCCTTTGACTTAGCATAATGTTTTCTTTCCTTTTTATTTCCAAGTAATACTTCATTGTATGGCTAGGCCACATTTTATTTATCCATTTTATTAATTGACAGGCATTTGGGTTATTTCTACTTTTTTACTATATTATGAATTCTATGAACATTAATAAAGATTTGTGTGTGGATATATGTTTTTATTTCTTTGGCAGTATACCTAGGGGTAGAATTGCTGGGCCATGAAGTTTAAGGAACTGCCAGACCATTTTCCAAAGTGGCTTCACCATTTTACATTCCCACCAGCAGTGTATGAGAATTCCAGTTTCTCCACATCATTACCAGCTCTTCTTATTGTTGGTGATCATTTTGATTATGGTCATCCTTGTGTATATGATGTGGTATCTCAGTGTAGTTTTAATTTGCATTTCTCTGATGGCTAGCATTGTCAAGCATCTTTTCATGTGTTTATTGACCATTTATATGTCTTCTTTGGGGAAATGTCTATTCAGTTCTCTTGCCCCTTTTAAAAAATTCATTTTCATTTTAATTTTTAATTTTAGTTTGTCTTATTATTATTTTAACCATTTTTATATATTCTAGATACTAGTCTCTTATCAGATATGTAATTTACTCAGTTGTTTTCCACTTCGGAGAGTTTGTCTTCATGAAGCCCTTTGAAGCACAAGTTTTCATTTTGATGAAATTCAGTTTATCTATTTTTTCTTTTGTTGCTTTTGCTTTTGGTGATAACTAAAACGCCATCGCCTAATAAAAGTCCACAAAGATTTATTTTATTTTCTAAGAGCTTTATAGTTTTAGATCTTACAATTGGATCTTTAATCCATTTGGAGTTAATTTTTTTTTTTTTTTTTTTTTTTTTGAGACCGGAGTTTGCTCTGTCGGCCCAGGCTGGAGTGCATTGGACGCCGGATCTCAGCTCACTGCAAAGGGCTCCCGCCTTCCCAGTTACGCCTTCTCCTGCCTCAGCCTCCCAAGTAGCTGGGACTACAGGGGCCCTCCACCGCGCCGGGCTAGTTTTCCTGTATTGTTATAGAGGACGGGGGTTCACCGGTTAGCCGGATGGTCTCGATCTCGCTGACCCTCGTGATCCGCCCGTCTCGGCCTTCCAAAGTATGCTGGATTACAGCCTTGAAGCCACCGGCGCCCGCCTGGACGTTAATTTTATATATGCTCATGAAGTAAGGGTCCAACTTCTTTCTTTTGCACATGGTCATGTTACTTTTTAACTCACGTTCCCACATAATCTTAAAAATCAGGCTGCTTCTGCCTCTTTATTTTCTGGTCTTCACTTAATATGCTATCAGGAAACATTTCTGTGTTTTTATGCAGGCTTCACAATTGTTTTTTAATTGTGAAGAATAATTAAATTATTATTTTTTAATCCATACATAATGTCTTATCAACTCAATGTACCTTAATATCCTAAGTCTTTCCCATCATGTTGAACACTGGGCTTTTTTCGTGTTTGGGGCTATTATGGAGATAACTGCTGTGACCATTTATGTCCACATGGCTCTTTGCTTCATAGAATTTTCCTTAGGAGATATTTCCAAGTGTGAGGTTTTTTTGGTCAAAGGTTACAAACATTTTTCTATTTTTCTATTTTCTATTTCTATTTCTACACGGTTTCTGAAAGGGCTATATCAATTTATAGTGCCATATCCCGTGATGTATGCATTTCACAGTGACGTCACAAACATTAGTGTCACCTTGCTAAAACGTTTTGGTAACTTATCAGATATAAAATGATAATACTTCAAGATCACTCTTTTTAAAAACCAATTTGTTTTTTAAAGTCCAAGTAATATACATATGTTATATGAAAAGTTAAAGAGTACTAACAATAACAAGAACAGTAAAAGCAGCCTCCTTACCCAAACACTTTTATTTTAGGTATGTGTTACTTAGAATATAAGTTTGGTGGCTATGACAGAGGCTTAGATAAACAGCAGTTTATTCTACCCACATGAAACTCTTGAGCATGTGTGATAAGTCTACTTTGTGAGGTGGTTAGGGCAATGATCCTCTGTCTTGTCTTCCTGCTCTGCCCTTCTAGAGTTTTGTTCTTCTCTGTGTTTCAAAGTTGCTCTACACTTGATCTGCATTCCAGTGAAGTAAGAAGTGGGGAAGGGTGGGGAGAAGGGCGTGCTCCTTCCCTTTGAGGCCGTGATCTAACAGTTGCTTCTGCATATCCTACATGGCCACACCTAGCTGCAAGGGAGGCTGAACAGTGCTTCCATTAGCTAAACACAACAGCCGTGTGTCCAACTCAACATTGTATTGCTGAGTCAGAAGAGGAGGCAGGTACAGGGGTCAACTGGTAGTCTGTGCCACCCACTGTTATTCTGGCATTGACGTCCCTGTCTGTATGCCTGTCCATATGCCATATATGCTCATACTGCTGTCTTTTGATTCACCAGTTCTAGATGTTACCTATTGACTTTTATTCTACCACCCCTCACCTCCCAGTCTCCTGATAACATCATACAATTGCAAAATTTGAAAATACAACTTTCTTCTTTGAGAAAAGATAGTGTGGAGGCCGGGTGCGATGGCTCATGTCTGTAATCCCAGCACTTTGGGAGGCAGAGACAGGCAGATCATCTGAGGTCAGGAGTTCGAGACCAGCCTGGCCAACATGGTGAAACCCCATCTCTACTAAAAATACAAAAATTTGTCGGGTGTGGTAGCATGCGCCTGTAATCCCAGCTACTTGGGTGGCCGAGGCACCAGAATTGCTTGAACCTGGGAGGCAGAGGTTGCAGTGAGCTGAGATCACAACACTGTACTCTAGCCTGGGTGACAGAGTGGGACCCCGTCTCCAAAAAACAAAAGATAAGAAAAGATAGTGTAGAATCAGAAATACAGGTCTCTACTTTGAGAAGTGAGTCTGCACTCAGCTCCAGCAACAGGTGTCTCCCAGCTAATACATCTGTACCATGGGTGCTGGCTGGAGACCCGTGGTGGTTGCATTTCACTGTTACCCTACCATATCTCATTCTGTGCTTCCTGACACCCAAGGTGATGAAAGATAAGGGCTGATTTAGATGCCTATAGTCAATCATTACTCATTGAAATACAGACCCTGGCTAGGCACAGTGGTTCTCACCTGTGATTCCAGCAATTTGGGAGGCCAAAATGGTAGGATTGTGTGAGCCCAGTTGTTTGAGACCAGCCTGGGCAACATAGGGAGATCCTGGCTCTACAAAAAAAAAAAAATAGCTAGGTTTGGTGGTGTACACCTGTGGTTCTAGCTATTCAGGAAGGTGAGGTGGGAGGATCAGGGTGAGACTCTATTTCTAAATAAATAAATATCTTAAAAATAATTAAATATAGATCTAAATCTTAGGCTTATTTTAATTTCGGGGTTTGCAAAGTAGACAATTACATGAAGTCTTAAAACATGGCAAGTATTATAAATAGTAAGAATTCATAAGTTATAACTGTTAATTGCTTATATTGTAAATTAAGTCAAGTGAACTCACTAATTGTCTACCGTCTGTCATCTCTTCTTCCGTTGGGACTTTACTTAGGTCATTATGCTTCCAACTCTCCATAAATTCACATATATGCACGTATGGCTTATCTCCTTGTTATAGTAGTTGTAATACACTTCATTTAAGATGATAGAGTGTTAGCTGTGTAGTGGCTCCTGCCTGTAATCCCAGCGCTTTGGGAGTCTGAGGTGGGAGAATTACTTGAGACCAGGAATTTTAGACCAGCCTGGGCAACATAGCAAGACCCCATCTCTAAAAAAAAAAATTCTTATATATATATAAATGTAAAATAAGATGTTATTTTAAATAACATAATACAATGTTAGAACAATACCTGTAATACAATTATTGTGTTGTAACATAATACAATAATACAATGTTAGAGTAAATCCAAATTAAGTGTTTTATTAGGGCCACATAAATATTGTTCACAACTGAGCCAAATACATTTTCCTTTTATATAACTTTTATTTTCCTAAAGTTCATAATGTCTTCATTTTTTTTTCATTTACTTTGTATTCTTTGAATTTCTAGCTAAGTATTCCTGTACATGCCCCATATTTCTTTGAAACTCCTCTAGTGCAGTTTTCTGTACATTCCAACCTGCCAGGTAATCTATCAATTTCCTTATTTTCCCAGAGATGCTTCCCAGGGTACTCACTGTGTACTGCTCAGATATGACCTGGTCATTCTCCAGACCTCTGCTGCAACCTGGTCTCTTAGAACTTCCCTCCGTCTTTGTTCTTTGAGTGTCCTCATACTTTTTTCTTTGCTAGATCCCTTGTTTCCTGGATCCTATGTCTGTCCCTTCCTTGATTTGCCCCTTCATTTTGCTGGAACACATTCTCCAGTATCTCCTAAGAAAAAGGTAAGTGGGTAGGAACTCTTTTGTCTTAGGATATCTGGAAATCTCTGCCCTCCTTTCTGTTCATTTTCTACTCCCTCTCCACTTCCCTCTTCAAGTGTTATGATGGTTTGGAATTTCTGATGTCCTTGGTTTCACTATAGATAGACTTTGTGTTTCTCATCTTCTGTATATTTGAGGTATTTTTCAAAAGGAAAAGACGGTGATGGGAATGTCATTACTCTACCATCTGGAAAGCAAAAATGCTTTTTCAAATTTCATGAGCATGGAAGAACATTTTCTCATGTGCGTATTTAATCTTTCGATTATTCACTGGTGTGAATTATCTACAAAGGACAACTTCTTTAACAATTAGCACAAAGCACAGAAGTTCTAGTGCTTATTTTTCTCACTTGTTTCCTCCGAGATTCAGATGGTGTTGGTGTCTCAGTTGAATGGCATCCACAGTTATTTGCTCTCATTTTCAGATTGCCTCACGCCCGTGATGGCTGTGAACATGCTCACCCAGCAGGAGGTCCCTGTCGTTATTTTGGCCAGAGCTGACTTGGAAGGCTCTCTGGATTCAAAAATAGGTAAGCAGCTATTAAAATGTAACCACAACAGTATATTTTGCAGATTTAGGATCAAAATACTCCCCTGTTGCTGTCATCTGGAAGAGCTGACTATTGATTCCATGGTCTGATTTGTTTCCTCATAAAAATGAATAGCCCTTCATTTAGTCATCCCTTGTTTCAGAACTACATTTTGAAAATAAACTAGGTATATTGCACTTTACTAGTTGCTACTGAGAATAATTAGAAATATCTGACCTACAAATCTTGCCAGTAGAGTTTGTTGTTAAGACTTGTACATATGATATGAGGAACAATGCAGCTCAGATGAAAATTCAGTTTCAAGACTCATAGAACCATCCCAGGTATACTACCAGCTTTAAAAAAAAAGAAAGAAAAGAAAACTCATAGAACCAACAGCAACTGCTGGGACGGGGGTTCAAATGAAGCACAAATGATCGATGTGGGCTGGGTTTTGGTGAAGGCTTTGTGGAGGAGGCGAACTCGAGCTATTCAAGAAAAGGATTGTGAAACAGCAGTAAAATTGAAGGCATATTTAGAACTGTAAATTGGATGTCCTTGGCAGCCTTGCTCATTCGTGAGCGTTCTAAACTATCGTCATGTAACAGGAAGTCTGAGAATGAACAAAGAGAAGGGAACCTAAAGACAGCTTTGTCCAAAATCTGCCTCCTTTAGGACAGACCTGTGCATTTTTCATTACCAGCATTACTACTGTAGGTTCCAGCCAGTCCCCAGAGTCCTGAAACCTTGCAGAGAAAGTTATTTCCACACTATTTCCTAGCACACAGAAATAGCATTTCTTCTTAAATTCACATTTTTTCCCCTCATAACACTCAGATCAGTTTTTGATGAAATTGTTTGAAGAAATGTCAAAGCAGAAAATTCGTGTTACTCTCTTCTAACCATTTAAACCTAGAAAGTGTGTTGTTTAAAGAAATAATTCCTTCTGTTACTTTTATGCATTTTATAGTTAGTAAAATGTATTAATATAACCAGCTGGGATAAACATAAAGGCAGTTTTATTGATGTGGCTTTTGGGGAGTTTTTTGTTTGTTTGTTTGTTTGTTTGTTTGATATTTTGAATCAAATTACTGACACAATATTGAGAGTTTTGAAGGAAAAAAATCGGATTTTTTAGGTGCATATGGAAAACTGTCTCTCCTGTTGTCTTGATGTCCCATAGTTTCATAATTAACTTTTCCAAATGTTTACTTTTGCCCTCCAAGAAGAACAAGAGCAGAAATAAACAGGAGATAAAGTGGTGTTTTTGCCTCCCACCTGCACTGTTAGAAATAGTTCACGTTCAACTGAGCGCAACATGACTACCGCCATGGCCTGAGGCATTCTTTATACGGCCAAATACATTTTGTGGTTACAGTGTCTCCTTTTAAACATTACTCCTAGTTCTTCCAAATTCTATTTTAGAATATAGTAAATGACTATTTTCCCTTCTTGAATATGAACAGCTTTTGGTATTATTTATTGCTTGCCATTTGTCCTCATCCTTCAAGTCCACTCAACATTTATTCACTGCATTAGACGCATTTTGTCTATAATCTCAGCTAGAACACTACAGAACTTTTCATCATGTCACAGAGCTTTTCATCATATTTGGGAGCTTTAGAACATGTCTCCCAAACTTTCAACCACTGTTTTAGGGCATTGTTCCAATCTGATTTAAGCACCTTGTGCAATACCCTTAGCTTTGTATCTCTCAGTTTTCACACAATGTGGTGTATCCATGAGTATGTCACCTGCTTTGACGGTTGACCCTATAACAGAGGTTCTCAACCAGGGGAGATTTTGCCACCAGGAGACATTTAGCAATTCTGGAGACATTTTTGTTTGTCACAACTCACGGAGTGCTAGTGGTACAGTTCAACATCCTGTAATGCACAAGACAACCCCCACAACGAAGTCCACAATGTCAGTAGTACCAAGGTTGAGAAATCCTGCCCTTACAGAACCAAAAGCTGGGAAGAAAAAAAAAAAACCCATTTTTATGAATATCCAAAACTAAAACAGCAGGCCTTGGCCCCTCTGGGTGAACAATTTATTAATGCCCAACTTCTCAAGGACATATGTGGGTTGAAGAATAAATGCCTACTTAGAATGTACTATTGCCTTTGGGAACAAAACATAGTTACTAGCTTTTGACTTCCTGACTGAGTGGATTTTCCTAGGATTGCTGGGAAATGCTGGAGGAGTCGGCCCTGCTTCTCGAGAGAAACCCACTGCCCTCTGCCACTGACGGAATTCAAGGAAGAGGCTTCCACAAATGCTTATGATTTTCAGTGGCAAAAAAAAGCACTCAAAAATGTGTATATTAGGATTGTAACTATTTAAAAAAAATAGGCTGGACACAGTGGCTCACACCTGTAATCCCAGCACTTTGGGAGGGGCAAGGTGGGCGATCACTTGAGGTCAGGAGTTCGAGACCAGCCTGGTCAACGTGGCGAAACCCCTTTTCTACTAAAAATACAAAAATTAATCAGGCATGGTAGCACACGCCTGTAATTCCAGCTACTCTGGAGGCTGAGACATGAGAATCTCTTGAACCCGGGAGGCGGAAGTTGCAGTGAACCAAGATCGTTCCACTGCACTCTAACCTGGGCAACAGAGCAAGACTCTGTCTCAAAACAAAAACAAAAACTAAGCAGAGGAAAAAGACTTAAAGGAGGTAATACCAATATGGTAAACTAGTTGTATTTTGGCAGTGGGTTCCTCCAAGACCATGTTCCATTTTCCCAACTAATGTGATGTGGTTTTAAAACTTCTGTAACTAAAAGAGATAGTCTCCTTTAAGAAGCTAAAGCTGGGTGTCAGTACTGTCAGTTGTTTTGTGATTTGGGCACTTGTGAAGGAAATGTTTTGTTTTCTTCTCCTCTGAATAGGAATTCCCAGTACTAGCTCAGAGGACACCATCTTAGCCCAAACCCTGGGCCTGGCCTACTCTGAAGTCATTGAAACTTTGCCAGATGGCACAGAGAGACTGAGCAGCTCTGCTGAGGTTGGTGCCTAAGAACTTACTTCCAGAATAATCACCTTGATGCGATTTTGATAGACATTTTCCTTCAGGTGCAAATTACAACCTGTTCCTTCACTCGTCCCCATACCTAACAGCCTTGTAGCCTCATATCTCTATGAAAACAAAATAATATTCTTCAAGATCTGAAAGTTTGTCCATTGTAAATCAATTTCAGTCCTCGAACAGAATGGATCAAAGTAACTAATTTTATGTTGGGGATCTCTGCTTGAGAAAAATTATCTTTTCTAAGGAATCTCTGGTTCCTTGGGAGAGGTGATTAAAATTGTTTCTTCTTCCTAGAGGAGGTATCTGTTCTCTCCAGATTACTGACATTATTTCTGCCTAAAGTGTAACTCACTTATAGAAATGAACAGGGAAGTTCAGAGTCATGTTTATTTGGTCAGGGTTATCTCTTGCTAGCATGAAACAGCAGCACTTAAAGATGGTATATCTGGCAGGATTTGAGCCCAGCCTCTATGTTGAACTAACCTGGAAAGTAGGATGGAAGAGGTAGGGTGAGGGATGGGAGGAGGTAGTGGGAGCAGTGACACTCAAGTATGAGCACACGTCAGAATCCCCTGGTGGCCTTGTTAAACCACAGCCTGGCCCCCACCCCCACCCCAGGGATTCTGATTTAGTAGTCCCAGGTGAGACCCCAAAATTTGTACTTCTAACAAGTTTCCAGATACTGCTGCTAATGCTGCTGGTCCAGGGAACACATTTTGAGAATCAAGGGCTTAGAACCTTGCCACTCAATGTCTGGTCCCTGGACCAGCAGCACTGGCATCACTTGTTAGAAATGTGGGATCTTAGATCCCATGCTAGTCTAATAAGATCCTTATATGATTTGTATGCACATTAAAAGTTTGAGAATACTGGCTTAGAGCACTCTTAAACTTAACTGCACACTGGAAATACCTGAAAGTTTTAAAATAATACTGATGCCTGGGTCTCACTCCAGATACTCTGATGGTTACTGGTGGTGAGGAGGGCATGGATCAGACATCAACAGTGTTCAGAGCTCCCTAGTTGATTCTGATGTGCGGCAGAGCCTGGGAACTATTGCCTTAACATAGCGATGCCACCCCTGGCCATGGCTCTGAATCACCTGGGAGGTGCCTACAGGTCCCACCTTGGCTGATCTTGATTCAGTGAGACCTGAAGTTCCAAGTTTTTCCGGTTTGCGACTATCTGGCTATATTTGTATCTATAAAATAAGGGAATATGGGCAGGTTTTCTCCTTTGTAGGGAGTGCATGGTTTCTAACCCCATGTTTGTGACTTTACTTCATAAATTGCATCCCCAGACATAAGTCATGCTCTAAGATATGGACCCTTAAGCCTTTTTTTAGACGTTGTTTGAGCAGGTTCCCTGGTGGGTGGAGCAGAGCGAAGTCACAGTGTCTGTAAGGAGCCCCAGTTAACCCTCTCAAGAAAGGGGACACTCGTGGCCAAAATTAGGCTTCTGAAGTTCCCAGTGAAACATCCAGTCTTTAGTACAGTTCTCTGAGCATCAGTTATGCTTCCTGGCTTCTTTCACACAGCTTCAGATGGTCTATTGAAGCCTCTCCTGACTCTAGGCTGAATATCTAGAGTAAAAGAATTATTTCAATAAGTAGAAGGAGAATGGCTAGGGAAAGGCCGCTTTCGTCTATGAGCTTCTGGAATGGAAAGACAGTGATGTTAGGAGAAGACTGACTTTCAGGAGAGCTTTTTATGATTTGCATCGTGACTGTGATAGTGGGAGTGCAGAAAGACACTTCAGACCGTTCATGAAAAGGGCTACTTTTGATCAACATAGCTGTATTTTCTTATTCTTTGTGCCTCTTGACTGTAAGCTCCTTGAGGACATGGGAAGATCATATTTATCTTTGTGCCCCCAGTGGCTAGCACAAGCCCAGCACATACAGATGCCCAGTGGGTCTTCACTGAACAAATTTGAGGGTGCCCACAATCCAGGTTGTTACCAAGCCACACTGGCTCAATTCATATAATTAGTTTGGCTCTCTGAAAAGCACCAAGTGAAAAGATAATTTCTCTTTTGTACTATTAGTGGTCTGTCCTGCTGTCTATAAAATGGGAGCATTTAAATATAAAAAGAGTGGTCTGGTTCTTCAAGCTGAAGCCTCAGAATGTTCCTCTGCTTGCCTGAATTCCTTCTGCTTTAGGATAATATTGAATTTTTATTTTCTGAATATTTTCCCCCCAACAGGGGAGTAGTCATTAAAAATCCTTATCATGCAGTTCTTTACTGGCAGCTAAAAGCTGATATTTGATGATCTCTGTAAGTGTCACAGGGCTCTGGTGATAAGGAAAGCCACAGAACCAGGGCCAACCGAGACACATTAGACACAGTAGACACAGTGCCTCGGGCCCACAATACTTTTAGAGGCCTCTGCAAAAGTTTTAATTTCTTTTAAAATCAGAAGAAAAAAATGAACTTTTAGGGTCAAAAGTTACATTTCTCTTTATATTGATGCAGTTGTAAAATATAGTTCTTAATATTATCTGAAGGAGCAAGGAGCCTACAAAGGCAGAAGCACCTGGGGCTCGTGAAAGTCATGAATACAGCTCTGCACAGAACTGGTCCCTTGGGAGAGCCACACATAAACATGGCAGGACTGGTGGCAGCATCGGGGTGGTGACTCGTGCTATGCAGAGAGGAGTGAGCTCTCTTTTCTCTCCCTGTTAGTTCACAGGTATGACCCGGCAGGATGCTTTTCTAGCCCTGACTCAGAAAGCCCGGGGGAAGAGAGTGGGTGGAGACGTGACAAGTGATAAACTGAAAGACTGGCTGATTTCGCGGCAACGGTACTGGGGCACACCAATCCCCATTGTCCACTGCCCAGCCTGTGGCCCCACACCTGTGCCCCTGGAGGACTTGCCCGTGACCTTGCCCAACATCGCGTCTTTCACTGGCAAGGGAGGCTCTCCACTGGCCATGGCTTCAGAGTGGGTGAACTGCTCCTGCCCGAGGTAAGAAGCCACATCCCTGCAGCAGTGACTGTGCCTATGGCCCCATACCTGCTAGGGCTTCAGACACCCTCCTCCCTCCTGGTGCTAACTCTGCTCCCTTTTTCCCTGACTTCCACGAGGCTGGAAAGAACACTGTGGGTCTTTGAGGCCCTTTAAGAGAAGGGTCTGGAATCTGTGACCCTGCCTCTGCAATGGGCATCCTCCATTCTCTGAGCTATTGGAAGCAGCAGTGTCAGTTCAGATCTATGCCAGAAACATCTGATCCAACTGATGGAAAAACTCTAAATTTTCCTTACAGCTTTGTAAAAAAAACACTTTCCTCCATTTTGATATTCCAAAGAGCCACATGGAGAGGAGAGAAAAATGTTCTCTTCTTCACCTTGCAGTTTTCCAATATAGTGACTGTAACAACAGTGGAGATTTTATCACGAGTAGCAGAGTAGTAGCTAAGAGAGCAAGTGTGCTTGGGGGCTCCATTCTTTAATATGCTGAAGCACCATGGTTCCTTTCTCCTCATTTTGGAAGCGGGATTATGGTTTTCTATCTATTCACTGGCATGTCTCAAATGTGGTTTTTAATGATGCTGTCCATATCAGCTAATTAAACAAATAGCAGATACCAAGTTCCAGTATTTTCCTTCTTCTGCGGAGAAGCCATTTTTCTCTGCCTTATAGATCATGATGAGGATATTTTAAAATAATTTTGTATTCTGCCAGTATAGAGCTGAGGTATTAGGTTGGCAATTAGGAAACCACATAATGTAATTGGAAGTCCTGAGCTGGGAGTCAGATCAGTGATGGATTCAAGTCCTGGCTCTGCCTCCTAACTGTCTAGCCTTGGGAAAGTCATTTACCTTCTCTGAGCTTGAAATCCCTCATCAGAAACAAAAATAACCCCATCGAAGGGCTTTTCAGAAGACTAGAATTAACACATGTCATCCTGCACAGTGATACCTTCTAGGTCTTCAATAAATGGAAACTTTACAGCCATCTAGCCAGGTACTTGTGAGCCATCCTCCCAGGTCCTCACTGAGGCAGTTTTGAAATTCAAGATGGAACTTGGAGGGAGGTATGTAGGAAGGCCCAGACCATTTTAGGGTAGAAATGCTGGCTCCAGGAGGAAAAGGGCTTCCCTACCAGAGATGTTGGTGGCCTACATACAGCACAGCAGTTGTGGCCTTATTGATGAGGATAAGGTTTCCTGCCTTGGCTGCAGAATTACTGGAGGGCAGAACCTAGGCCTTGGTGTTGGGCAAGGCTCCCTGGATAATCTTAATGAGCATCCAAGGCTGAGAGCCACTGAGCCAGTGTGGCAGAGCGAGGCAGCTCAGTGGTACAGACTACAAGCACCAGAGCCCACCAGATGTGGATTTCTTACCCTTGAACTACAAGGCCTTGGAAAAGTTTCTTAACCTCTCTGAATCCTAGTTACTCATCTGAAAAATGGGGATATGAGTAGTATTGGTCTCATAATCCTCAGGGCTACTGGGGATTAAATGAGACAATCCCCAGTAGCCCTGAGGATTATGAGATTAAATGAGATAATTTCAAGTACTTTTGAAGTACTTGGCTCAGTTCCTACTACCCAGTATTATTATCATTACTATTGGAGCTAATCCTGATAACATTACCACCATTATCTATCACTTCTATCCCTCCTACTTGCCACGTAGCTTCTTCCTACTTTTTAATATCAGCAATAAAACATGTTAGTTGCCTTCAAGTCCAACAAGACCATTAAAAAGGAAATCAGCACGGCAAATGTTAGCCAGATGTTATTCCTTTTATAAATTGAGCTCTGCATTTTCTCCCTCACTTGGACCTCGCTTGCACAAGGTGAGGAAGAAAAAGTAATCTTTATTTTCTAATTGTTTCCCAAAATAGTGTCTGTGTTCTGGTTGATTGCTCTCCAAATAAAAAGACCTGGCTTTAATTTAGAGATGCACTGTTGAGATCAGCTTCTTAGAGCAGCCCTGGGTGATAGGAAGCTGGATTCCCTGAGGACTCTTTCCGAAAAGCTTCTACTCTTAGAGACCACCACTGTTCTCACTGGGAGGTCCCCTGATTAAAATGCAGGGGGTCCCAAAGCCCTGCCAGATCTAGGGCGCCCATGCTCTCTGCTCAGCCACTGCCTTTAACCAGCTGATGAGGGAGCTGGGGAATATGTGGGGACTGGCCATTTCCTTGGGTAATATTTGTAAAGCTGGTATGAACTACTTCACAAATGGAAGATAGAAATGCAACCCTTCTTTTATTCTTAAATTAAAAATATGCGCTCAAGCCCATACATGCTAAATTTGCAGAAGATGTATCAGTTCCTCTTGGGACTCCTCATCCCTTCTCCCCAAATTCTGCAATAACCCCCAAAGACTTACACTGCCCAAAGCGTGATATTTGGAGGGGCGATGAGCCTCATATCCATGCCTTAGAAGGGAGAGCCTGCTATGGCTTCCTGCTGCCACAGAAGGCCCTGTTGATAGCTGGTCCTACCCATCAGACAGAAGGTGCTGATTCTCTGCTGATCCAGGCCTTGAGGAGTCTCCAAGGCAGCTAATCCCTGTCCTGTGCTAGGCTTGACTAAGGGCACCTTCTTTTGAGTTCCTAGGTAGTGTGGCTTTTGGCACCTGGTTCTTTCAGTCCCACAAGCCCACAACTCTAGGAATGTTCTTAAGAATGAGTGTAGCAGCTGGGCACGGTGGCTCATGCCTGTAATGCCTGCACTTTGGGAGGCCGAGGCAGGCGGATCACTTGAGGTCAGGAGTTTGAGACCAGCCTGGCCAACATGGTGAAACCCCGTCTCTACTAAAAATACAAACATTAGCCGGGCATGGTGGCATGCACCTGTAATCCCAGTTACTCGGAAGGCTGAGGCAGGAGAATTGCTTGAGCCCAGGAGGCAGAGGTTGCAGTGAGCTGAGATTGAGCCACTGTACTCTAGCCCAGGTGACAGAGCCAGACTCCCATCTCAAAAAAAAAAAAAAAAAAAAAAAAAAGAATGGGTATACCCTTTGGCCCCTTGTGAGACCTTGGTCCTTCTGGAATGTCTGTCCCTAGGACAGGGATTCCTTTTTCTTTTCAACCCTTCACATATCAAGGATCTCACTTTATTCTCTGTCTTGAGCACCAGGGCTTTCTTCACTCTTCCATAAGGAACCTATCTTTAGGCAGTGGTCTGGAGGTAGATAATGTAATTAGCTCTGGAGGGGGGTCCTGATTTCTATTATTTGCCAATTTTTGTGATGTACATACTCCCATCAGGGCCAGTTTCAAGCTACCAACTTGCCATCTTTTGTCACAGTGGTATAAAGAGATGCTGACAATTGATTCTCACAGGCTGGCATGAGCTGACTCCAGCAATCATTGCCTTTGTCTTCCTCGGGTCATCCTGGTAGATTTCTGCACCTGTCACCCCAGAACAGAAGTGGAAGAAAAATCCAAGTTGATTTTCCACACATCTCCCTATGTTTGGTTCTCATTTCTCTTCATGCATTGATTGGCTTCGCAAGCATCATAAAGACATTGGTGAAGGCAATCTTGACATGCCTGGAACAGAAGTTAATGCACAAAAGAGATACCTAATCCTGTCTTGTCCTTTTGGGTGGTGAGGCTTTCTACCCTGAATTGTCTTTTCATATGTGGCTTTATTCTTTTTTTTTTTTTGAGATGGAATCTTGCTCTGTCGCCGGGCTGGAGTGCAGTGGCACGATCTTGGCTCACTGCAACTTCCGCCTCCCGGGTTCAAGAGATTCACCTACCTTAGCCTCCTGACTAGCTGGGACTACAGGCACACGCCACCACACCCAGCTAATTTTTCATATTTTTAGTAGAGATGGGATTTCACCATGTTGGCCAGTATGGTCTCGATCTCTTGACCTTGTGATCCGCCCCCCTCAGACTCCCAAAGTGCTGGGATTAAAAGCTTGAGCCACTGCGCCCAGCCTGTGGCTTTATTCTTATGACATTTTAAATTCATACTTATTGTTATAGCTCTCTCAAAAGCTAGTGGAAAACTGCATTAAAATTTAAAAAGAAACCAAATGATGAATTTCATTTCTTTCTTAGGTGCAAGGGAGCAGCCAAGAGAGAGACAGACACAATGGATACCTTTGTTGATTCTGCTTGGTACTACTTCAGATACACTGACCCTCACAATTCGCACAGGTAAAACGTCCTTGCTGACGTCCTTGAGCATGTGTCAGTATAGCTCCTCCCAGAAGCAAAGACCAAGATAGAATTAGACATGCAAGAGATTTCTTGGGGGAAATGCCTGTGCAGATTAAAGGGGAGAAGAGGAGGAGTGGGCAGAGAGTGCTCTTAGACCACGATGGCCTATGACAGGTGTGAAAGGAGAAGGGAAAGGAAGGAGGATCAGATGGAGGAGGCTCAGTTCACAGCGCAACTCTGAGAAAGCCTCGACCTGGCCAGTGGGAAGCTAGTCCATTAGAGTCTTCAGTCAGGCTAAAATGTCTCGGCTCCGGCCCCTCCCTCTACTCTCCTGAGAGCAGCCTGGGAGAGCAACATGGGCTGGCAGGAACACACCAGGGTGGGTCCACAGATGCAGCAACTGGAAGCTGTCAGTCAACTGTGCACCGCGGAACAGTCTCTCTTAAAGGGAGAATGCTACATCATTAAGTTAGATTATTCATAGCCAAGTAAATCCCAAGTACAACACAAATACAAAACAGAAAAAGGAAGGAAATGCTACTGTAATACTCTCCTTGCAGTGAACTGCATTTGTATGATTGTAAAGATGTAATGTTATTTATTTAACTGAAAAGAATGATGTAACTCTACAGAGAAGGTAGCAGGTGGGGAGGGTGAGAGAGCTAAGAAGCCTCACCTCTTACCACAGAGTCAGTAGATCATTTCCTAAATTGATAAATCAATAAAGAATATAAACATGTTTTTTTTTTCAATAATTGCCAGGAGAAACAACCAAAAGAATTAAAAGTGGCTAAGAGGCCTGAGGCAAGGAAAGAATTGGGGCTGGAGACCACTGTTTTTCATTATAAATCTTTCAGTACCATTTGATTTTTCAGCTGTATTCGTGTGTTTCTTTGAACCTTGCCCCGCCCCTGCCCACCCAAAAAAAAAGAAATTAAGGGAAAGAGAACAGTAGGTAGCCTTGTAAAGAGAGATAATGAGAGCTGAAAGAAACTCTTCCAGAGCCCGGGAAAAAAAACAGCATTGTGCTTAAAAGGGCCTTGCCTGATGGCTCTTGTCCATGGCAGAAACATTCTGGAACCCTGTTCCCTACATATAAAATATGCCCCTCATTCTTTGTAGTTCTAAAATAATATATTTCTAGTGAGACAGATACTCCTGCCCTCACCCTGCCAGAATTTCAACCTGCAGTGTTGTGATTCTGTAATTTGAGTTCGTATCAGATATGAAGGGGATCCTTGTCGACACGGTGGCTCACGCCTGTAATCCCAGCACTTTGGGAGGCCGAGGAGGTGGATCGCCTGAGGTCAGGAGTTGGAGACCAGTCTGACTGACATGGCAAAACCCTGTCTCTACCAAAAATACAAAAATTAGCTGGGCATAGTGGCGAGCCTGTAATCCCAGCTACTCAGAAGGCTGAGACAGAAGAATCACTTGAACCAGGGAGGCAGAGGTTGCAGTGAGCCAAGATCGCGCCACTGCACTCCAGCCTGGGCGACAGAGTGAGACTTCCTCTCAAAAAAAATAAAAAAGAAAAGAAAAAAGAAATGAGGGGGATACTGAGTGAAAGATACCCTGCAAAGGCAGGAAGGGTGCAAGGTGACGATTGTGGCTGGGAACCACCAGCATGGCCTTCTCTGGCCCACAGAGGGGCTCCCCTTCAGGGCCTTTCCTCTATAAGGGGCCATTGGTGCATTTCATGTAGCAATAACTGGCTTAGAATGCAAGTGGGGTCAGGCTCTTTACTTTCTCTGAGTGCTTCAAAGGAAAGCCTTCACACAGATGAGAGAGACTCCAAGGAACTGTGGCAGGAGAGACATCCTGAGACTGTCACAGCCTGTGAACAGCAGTGAGCACTTCATTTCCCTCATGGCACACTGTGGTTAGCTTCAGCCTGGGTGCGAGTTCTTCCTGGGGTGGTTTCCTGAGTGGATCATAAATCCAAGCTGTAGCTACTTTCAACATTTCACTCCTTAATATATCCCAAACTTGTTTTCCGGCCAAATACCATCCTTCACTTCCCTTTCTTTTCTGTCGCCTGGATTGGCAGTTGAATTTCTTTAGGGAACTATTTTTCACAAAGCAAAAAAGTGATTTTTAAAAATTTTATCAGAATTCTGGTACAGTGACTGGAGAACACCAAACTATATTAAAATGCAAATATGTGGTGGTGGCCGGACTCTTCTAGCCTCAGAGCTGAAGCCAGCCAAGTCCATCCTGGGGAAAAAGGTGGCTTGAGGTGTCAGGGAACCAATTCACAAATATTCGAAGCCCTGCAAAGGCAAAGGTTTGCTTGATTGGCTGACCTCAAGGGACAGCATTACCTTGGCAGCACAGAGGTCTGTCGCCAGCCAGTGCTGCCCCTCCCTCTGAGGGTCCCAGCCAGAAAATGGAAATGGCATTTCCTTTCCTCTACAGTGTCCATTAGGACCCGAGAGTATGAGAAAGCGTTTCTATTAGTATCTGTTGGCCAAAAAGTATCTGTTAAGTACTGTTAAGTGAGAGAGAGTTATTGGGCTATTTTATGATAATTCACCCTAAATATGCTGCATTGCATTCATTAAGCAATATACAGGCTCTTGCTGACTATATTTTCAGGTTGCTTTAAAAAACAAAATCAATTTTCTGTTTTAAAATAAATATTTACAGCTGGGGCACAGTAGCTTACGCCTGTAATCCCATAATTTTGGGAGGCCAAGGCAGGAAGATCAGTTGAGACCAGGAGTTCGAGACCAGCCTGGACTGAACATAGCAAGACCTTGTCTCCACAAAAAATGTTTTAAAAAAATTAACAGATGGCCAGGTGCAGTGGCTCACGCCTGCAGTCCCAGCACTTTGGGAGGTCGAGGTGGGCAGATCACCTGTGGTCAGGAGTTCGAGACCAGCCTGGCCAACATGGCAGAACCCCATCTCTACTAAAAATGTAAAAATTAGCCGGGTGTGGTGGCAGGCACCTGTAATCTTAGCTACTCAGGAGACTGAGGCACAAGAATAGCTTGAACCCTGGAGGCGGAGGTTGCAGTGAGCCGAGATCACACCCCTGCACCCCAGCCTGGGTAACAGCAGGACTCCATCTCAAAAAGAAAAAAAAGAAAAAAGAAAAGAAAAGAAAAAATTAGCTGGGCATAGTGGTGTGTGTCTGTAGTCCTAGATACTTGGGAGGTCGAAGCTGGAGGATCACTTGAGCCCAGGAGTTGGAAGATGCAGTGAACTATAATTGTGCCACTGCATCCAGCCTGGGTGACCGAGCAAGACACTGTCTTTAATAAAGGAAAAAAAATGTTTAAATGTGAAAATAAATTAATAAATAAAATAGGCATTTAGTATCTACATGTTAATCTTCATTGTAAATACCACATTGCCCTCTATTGGTAGGAACTCCGAAGTCTCAATTTTGTAATCATAATAATAAAAATTAAAGTGAATCTAGATATTCAAGGCGCATTGTAGCAAGTTGCCTTTTTTTGCTAGTATGTTTTCCTCTTGTCCTCATTTTATATGCAAATTGCTTTTGTTGAAATATGTCAGTAATATCTTCTGTAACCATTTTTAAAATTTCATAAATCAACACATCTGACTTTTTTCTTTTTTAATATATAAGCTTTTCTCATATATATACATTGTTTGTTTGTTTGTTTGTTTGTTTTGTTTTTGAGACAGAGTCTCGCTCTGCTGTCCAGGCTGGAGTGCAATGGCACAATCTTGGTTCACTGCAACCTCCGCCTCCCGGGTTCAAGCTATTCTCTTGCCTCAGCCTCCTAAGTAGTTGGGATTACAGGTGGCCACCACCACACCTGGCTAATTTTTGTATTTTTAGTAGAGACGGGGTTTTGCCATGTTGGGCAGGCTGGTCTCAAACTCCTGACAGCTGATCCGCCTGCCTTGGCCTCCCAAAGTGCTGGGATGACAGGCGTGAGCCACCAGGCCCGGCCTTCTCTTATATTTTAAAAAGAAAATCATTGTTATTCCCTGATAAAGTTCATTTCAGGGCATATGCATGTTACAGTAGGTCTGTTTAATTTACACAATTGTGGCAAAGCAGGTTTTTTTAAAATGTCCCTATCTCTTTTTTACAGCCCTTTTAACACAGCAGTGGCCGATTACTGGATGCCTGTGGATTTGTACATTGGAGGGAAAGAACATGCTGTCATGCACTTGTTCTATGCAAGATTCTTTAGTCATTTTTGCCATGATCAGAAAATGGTTAAACATAGGTAAGCATTCATACTGCTTTGCAAAAGAATTCAGTTGCATGAATAGCAACTTTAAGCAGGTGTGAGTTCTTCTGAAGCAAGGTAAATGCATGTAGTAGAAGAATACTAGTTTTCTAGTATGCTTTAGAGGTTGTTGTCAACCTTAACCATTTGAGGTCCATTTATATTGCTTAATCAGTTCTGGCAAGTGATGTTGCTAGTTTGCATAGAACCTAGCCTTCCGTGCTTCTCTGTTTAACTGAGTTAAGTAATTAAGAATTGTACCCGTGAGGCAGAGAGGAGTGGCCCGTAATGTTTTATAGCATCTCGTGTGAGGTCATGCTTATCACCCAGTCCTTCTGTGTCAGCTCTGTTCCTAAGCTTGGCTGAATCCCACCTTGATGCATCCCTCTGAAAAATGTATAGAGTGGATTTGAAATAGAGAATCACATTGTAAAAACATCAGTAAATTCTTTTCCTGTTGGCCTATTGTAACCCTTTCCTCATAATGGCCAGAAAATGTGTGTGTACTTTTCCCATGAAACGTATCATATATAAAATTACATATTTAATGCATTTAAAGAATTGTACAATACATTAAATATGTAATTTTTATATATGAACATACATGCCCCACTCCTCAGTTTAACAGAGTGTTATAGGTACCTTAGAATCCCCAAGGTGCCCCCTCCTATTATGTATCTCTCTTCTATGCCCACCACCTCGCCCCTAGCTAATACCGATCCCGGATTTTTAATTCCTCGCTTGCTTTTCTTTCTAAATGTATCATTTCTGCATGTATTTTTAAACTATGTATTGTCTGGTTTTCCTGTGTTTGAACTTTACATAGGTAGAATTATATTTCAGGTATTCTGTCTTGCTTTCCTCACTCAACAGTTTTTTGAGATTCAGCGGTGCTGACGGATGAAGTTATATTTCTTCCTGTTTCACTGCTGCAAGATATTCCATTATTTGGAATGAAACTTCCAATATAGAACTCAGTTTATGTATCATACCACCATTGATGGTGGTCAGACTGTTTTGTGCAATTGTGAACAAAACTGCTATGAACCTTCTTGCACATGGTTCCTGACATACACGTCACCATTTCTTTAAAATGCGTACCTAAGAATAGAATTGCTCGATTGTAGGATATGCACATGTTCAACTGTCTTGAGAAACACCAAACTATTTTCCATAGTGATTACCTAAGCCTATACTTCCACTAGTAGAAATGAGGGTTCCAATCTCTCTACATCATCATCAACATTTTGTACTATCCAGCTTTTAAATTTCACCAAACCAGTGGGTATATAATGGGTCACGTTGTGAGTTAAATTTGAATTTCAAGACATCAATTTTTTTTAATTTTTTAATTTTTAATTTTTGCAGGTACATAGTAGGTGTATACTTATGGGGTACATGAGATATTTTGGTACAGGCATGCAATTTATAGTAATCACATCATGGAAAATTGGGTATCCATCCCTTGAAGCATTTATCCTTTGTGTTACAAAATCCAGTTATACTCTTTTAGTTATTTTTATATGTTTAATTAAGTTATTGTTGACTAGTTGATTTCTTAATAAAGTTTATCATGTTTCATAGGTTTATGAATCTCTGTGATCAAATCCCTGTTTGTATCCTATGCTTTTATTTTTTCTAGATCGTTTCTCTTTTATTGATTTGTAAGGGGTTCTTTAAATATTCTTGATACTAATCCTTTTTCAGCTATATGTATTGCAGGTAGTTTTTTCTAGTTCTTGGCTTGTCTTGTTTTTATGGCATCTTTTGATGAAAAGAAACTCTTAATTTAATGTAGTAAAAATTAATAATCTTTCCTTTATGGCTATTGCTTTTGGTGTGTCAGTACCGTTAATGGAATAGTTCATCCTTTTCCCCATTGATCTGTAGTGCCCTCTCCATCATAAATCAAGTTGTCATATATTCCAGGGCCTATTGATAGGATCTTTATTCTGGGACTACAGGCGCCCACAAGCACGCCCAGCTCATTTTTGTATTTTTAGTAGAGATGGGGTTTCACAGTGTTGGTCAGGCTGGTCTCGAACTCCTAACCTCAAGTGATCCACCTGCCTCGGCCTCCCAAAGTGCTGGGATTATAGGCATGAGCCACTGTGCCCGGCCAGTTTCTTTATAGCTATCTTCCAGTTTCTAATTGTCTCTCTGTCTCCATCTGCTGATTAACCCATTCTTTGAGTTTTTTATTTTAATTATTCTTCATTTCTAGAAGTTCTAGGTTTTTAAATTTTCCTTTATTTTTATACTATTTTCTTGCTATCTTTTAAGTCTTTATTTTCTAAAATAGATTAAACATACTATTATGTTGTCTGATAATTCTTTAATGTCATTATGGGTCTGTTTAGTCATTTGTTGTTTCTGCTCTTCTCACTCATGATGCCTAGTTCTTTGGGGGATGGAGTGCAAGGGGTGTTTTAACTGACCTTATATTTCTCGAACTTTTTTTTTTTTTAATAGGAACTCTTTGGAACCTCGCTGCTAGAGGTGATTTTGTGTTAGCTTCTCCCTGTTGCCTGGAGATGCTACCAATCCAAGACCACTTTAAATTGAACTTTCTGCTTGAGGTTTTTAGAACCATATAGGTAATATGCATACAGCCCCAAACCCACATGAGGTTCAACTTCTGTCTACAGATTCTCAGGAGAAATACTTTTCTTTCCTCCTACACATTACTGTGGTCAAGATAGGCGTGTTTCCTTGTTTGTCTCTTCTAACCACAGGTTTATTTGTAGTTCATTGATGATTTCTAGTTCATTGATGATTCCTGTCTTGAGATCTTCTAGACTCCCAAAGTTGCTTAGGCTTTAGGTTTTGTGTCCCATCTTTTGTGTACCACGCCATGCACAAATATTTATGATCACAGGGGTTCTATAGATATGCCCAGGGTAGACGCTGGCTTCAGGAACTGTGTTTTCCTAAGTTGGGTTTGGTTTTGTTTTGCCAGCTCAATGTATTTTACATTCCAACTAACTTTTTCACTTGTTTTGCATCAGGACAATAATTCAGGCTCTCTTGTCTGCTGTATTACCAGAAGCATAATTGCTGGATTTTTTTTTTCAGTTGTTGTTATGTTGTTTTTCTGTTTGTTTACTACAACATCCTTTAGAACATTTTTTAATTACAGAGAAGAAAGGGGAAATATCTGATTATTTCCCTATCCAGATAACCCATGTTGACAATTTAAAAAAAAGTAATACATGTCTAAACTATTTTGTAACTACACAGAAAGTGAACATTGTTGTCTCCCGCCCTGCACGCCACTCTTTAGCCCTTTCCTCAACTTTTAGGTTTCTTTTTATTTCTTCCAGGAAAATATTTTGCCTATCCCCACATGTGTTTTTATTGATCTACTCATTTTAAATGTTGCTTATATTACATACATATCCTTTGCTTCTTTGAGTTAATAATATAGCTTGGTGGTCTTTCCGTATCAGCACAAACAAATATCACATTCTTTTTAATGTAGGCATAGTATTCCCTCATTTGGACATACCATAATTTATGTAAGCGGTCACCTATTCTTCCAATTACTATTTTTTTTTTAAAGTCCAGTGACCCTCTTTATTGATATGCTTAGCAAATAATTGGGAGCATCTCTGTAGGCTCAAGTCCTCACACTGGGGAATTCTGGGTCAAAAAATATGTGTCTGTAAAATTTTGATAGATAGAAAAATATTACTTTTAAAACTTCTGTAATGCAGACAGAAACCCATTTTCATTAAAATGAAGCACTTTGAAAGCTCCTTCCCTTCACCTAACCCTCGGACCAGATGGCTGACTCTGCACATGCATGCATGGATTAAAAGAAGTCTACTGTATAGAAAACTAATTTAGGGTCTAAATTAAATGCTTAAAATAAATTTATTCTCATCAGTTCCAGAGACCTTCATGTATAAAAATAAACTGGTCTGCATCAGAAGGACACTAAAAACATTAACAGCATTACTCCTCATGTAAATAAATTTGTTAAAATGTTTGTACTTTAGGTTCTAGAATTTACCAATTCTGCCTTGCATTTCTTATGTCTGGAAACTAATTTACCTAACTAGATAAAGATTGTCATTGACAATGGGAATTGTGTCCTATTACTGTCATGGTCTCATGGATATTACACATTTTTAGTGAAATCTTTCTTCTTTCCCTTCCTCCCTCCCTCCCTCCCTCCCTCCCTCCCTTCCTTCCTTCCTTCCTTCCTTCCTTCCTTCCTTCCTTCTTTCTTCTTGAGTTTAGGTTGGGTGTGGTGGCTTACACCTGTAATCCCAGCACTTTGGGAGGCCAAGGTGGATGGATCGCTTGAGGTCAGGAGTTAGAGACCAGCCTGGCCAATATGGTGAAACCCCATTTCTACTAAAAACACAAAATTTATCTGAGCATGGTGGCATGTGCCTGTGGCCCCAGCTACTAGGGAGGCTGAGGCACAAGAATTGCTTGAACCTGGGAGGCAGAGGCTGCAGTGAGCCAAGATCATGCCACTGCACTCCAATTTGGGCAACAGAGCAAGACTCTGTCTAAAAATTAAAAAAAAAAAAAGAAAAGAAAAGAAATTAAGTTTAATCCCTTGAAACAGATAAAAGTTTATGTTCTTCAAAGGAAATGTTCTCCGGTGTGTGCAGTTGTGCACACCTATGTTCTTAGCTACTCCAGAAGCTGAGATTGAGGCTGAGATGGGAGGATCACTTGAGCCCAGAAGCTTAATTCCAGCCCGGGCAACATAGCAATACCCTGTTTCTAAAACAAAACAAAACACAAAGGAAATGTCCTCCATGGGCTAGGGAGCATTGATTAGAACTTAAGTTTAAAGACCAAATACAACTTGAGAAACATCTCAGGCCAGGCGTGGTGGTTCACGCTTGTAATCCCAGCACTTTGGAAGACCAAGGCGGAAGGATCACTTTCAGCCAGGAGTTTGAGACCAGCATAGGCAACATAGTAAGACTCCATCTGTAAAAAAAAAAAAAAAAAAAAAAAATGAGCCAGGTGTGGTGGTGCACACTTTTAGTCCCAGCTACTTGGGAATCTGAGGCAGCAGAATTACCTGAGTCCAGGAGTTCGAGGCTGCAGTGAGCCATGATTGCCACTGCATTCCAGCCCAAACAACAAATAAGACATTGTCTCCAAAAAAAAAAAGTTGGGGGGAATAACTCCTTCTTATGTAGGTCTGGAAACAAAGACCATATGTAAGTGATTTCTAGCCCCTTAACAGTAGAGCATATTTCTGCCAGTTTCTGAATGATTTTTTATAGAAGTACTCAATCAGTAAATTATTCAGTGGCCAAATATCCTAATGTGTAGGACAGGGTCTGGCTATTTTTGTGATTTCTTTACAGTGGTTTAAGATTATATTCAAGCAGGAAAAAAGGTTTGCAGCATTGTGATATAATTTTAAAATGCAGTTTCAAGTATGACTTTGTTTTTACTCAAATGCATTGCCGATTTGCAGAGCCTCCAGGTAACACCTGGATTTTGCTTTACCATCAACAATAAGGAACCAACTAAATGGTGTAAATTGAAATAGACCTATGGAGTTTTGTTTTTTTGAATCTGTTTTAAATTCTGTTCAAGATTCCGTTCCATGCTTTCCTCCTCCAAAAGAGACTTATTTTAAGTACTGAAAAGGCTGACCTTTGCGGAAGGTACAGAAAGTCATCTTAACTGTTTCTCAGTGTTGCTGTCAGCATTACTCTTGCTAGAGCACATCAGGGCAGCAACAGCCTCTGAAAACTCTCCCGGTGCATTACCTCTTTCTTAAAGGTGTTTTGGTAAACCAGTCAACCACACATGAAATGAAAGTCACCCACTTTCTGTGATGAGTAATTTGGAATCAGAATTTTTGAGAGCCTCCCAACAACTTTATCAAGCTGGGCTGGGAGGAAAAATTAAGACCTGTCAACCACATATGTATTTCTGAAATCTGCATAAATTGGAATTTCCTAGCCTATTTCTGTATTCCTTTTGATTAACATTGTCATTTCAGGAGGCTATTTGAGATGATAGTACAGCTATTCCATTTTAGTTTAACATTTCTGAGACCCTCAGCCCTTGTCTCAAGTAGCAGCTCTGGAACAGGAATCCAAAGACCTCTGTCTGTGTTCAGTGATGCCCCTGATTAGCTATGTGGACAAGAAGCTGAACTCCTTTGGGTCTCAGTGGTCTCATATGTTAGGAACTCAGTTATCTCTGAGCACCCTTTTCACTCTGATTCTAATTTCTTCAAATACAGACAGCAAAGGTTTATGTATATCTAATTATCTTTCCTGTTTTCTAAGAGTTGTGGACTTTTTTTTTTCATCACCTGCATGTTTAGGCTTGCAGTTCGAACTTAAAGTCTCCTTATCATACATACGAGGCTGGCCTCCAAGTTGAGTGTGCCACCACACAGGACAGCAGGTGCCTTAGTTGTGTGGTCTGAAATACCAAGTTAATGATTAACCAGGAATTAATGTAAGCAGGAAGCCCAAAAAAGAAGATATCCAAATGATTAATAAACATTTTATCACACTATAAAATAACCAATAAACATCTTACACTATAAAATGTTTCTGGCCCAGCATGATGGCTCACACCTGTAATCCCAACACTTTGGGATGCCAAGACAGGAAGATCATTTGAGTGCAGGAGTTCGAGACCAGCCTGGGCAACAAACACAGCAAGACCCCATTTCTATGATTTAAAAAAAAAAAATTTCCCTCACTGGCAAATATAAATTATTCAGCAGTGAGATGCCATCTTCCATGTAGTAAGGAAGCTAGCATAAGAGCAGCACTCTCATATATTGCAGGAAGTAGCTTGGAACAATCTTTCTGAAAAGCAGTTTGGCAATACATAGTGAGAGCCTTAGAAATATTCATTTTTGGATGCACTAATTGCACTGCTAAAAATCTATCCTAAGGAAATAATCAGAAATGCAAACTTATGCACCAAGATGTTCATGTAAGTGTTATTTCAATTAGCTAAAAATTTGGATACAATCTGAATGCCCCAAAATGCTGAGACAGGGTAAATAAAGTATAATCCATCTACATGGAGCACACCTACACAACACTTTCAATTAAATTACAAAGAATGTTTAATAACATGAAGAAATTCATCTGAAGTAATGAGAAATAGAAAAAGCAAGATACAGCTTGGTTATCTTTGTCTTTATATATACATGCACCTATATACACATACTCAAAGCAAGAGAAAAGACTAGAAAAACTCATGCCAACATGTTAACACTAGCTATCTCTGGGTGGTGAGCCCAATGTACTTCTGATTTTTTCCAGATTTTTTATAATGATTATGTAACTTTATCATTTACAATATGATATATATTCTGAAGAAGGAAAATGCGCTGAGCTTCCTGCTGTGCTTGGAGTTGTGGGGTAGGATCAGCTTTCAGCTTCCCTCCCCCTGGTGGTTAGCATCAGGTTGAAAGAGAGGGGGCACATTAGAGCGTGGGAACATGTCGTGGCCCATCTTCACTGAATGAGATCGGGAAGCCTTTTCTCTCCCTTTGTGGGAGACTGCTGTAAACATGGAATCTTGTCACTTTTTGTTGTAGCTCTGTAATGCAACTTAGACACTAAATTCCCCAAACTGAATTTCTCCCTTCAGTTTGGAATCAACAGAAAGCAAGCAGCTGCTCAGGTAGCTCCCATGCGGAGGGCAGGCTGCCTGCTGACCCTGGAGAGCACAGCAAGCCCCCATCCACAGGGCCTTCTTCTCTGTTTCTCTGATCATGCCAGAAACGGGGTTACTAGGAAAAGGAACAGGAAGGGAAGAAAAGCTTTACTTGGGTCCTGCTGTATTAGTAAGCCCTCCTTCTGTGCCACTGACTGGCTGCTAGGATATGGGAATGGTGATATTTTAAGAATGAGCCATGGCTAATACTTGGAAACTAAGCTAATTATGTGCCATGATAGCCCTTGGCACAGAACACGGAAGAAGAGGAAGGTAAAGTTAGTCTGATTTAATGAAAAGTCCAATTTGGAGACCATTTTCAGAGATCCATGGCCTTCAAAGATCTGCAGCCTGGCAGGCCACTCTCCCACCAGGTCAGGGGAGTGCGCAGCAGGCTATCTAGGGCTTCGTGAGTAGATAAATGTCATCTGCAGCAAGTAGGTGGGGCTCTGATATGCCCTGATATTCTTTGTTCATATTGTAATTAGCACATTCTTTGTATGTAGTGATTTTTTAAGAGCACTTAAAATGGCCAATGTTCTGAATTTCCTTGTTTATCCTAATAATTAGCAACTCCTTACCTCCCTCCCTCCCTCTTCTCCCTCCCTACCTTCCCTCTGTCCCTTCTCTTCCCTCCCTCCCTCCCATCTTTCCTTCTTCCAAGTGGGACAAATGTGGCCTTCAATGCCCAGCAGCTATTAGTTGTTGCAATTTCTGAATTAGTGCAGTCTAAACTAATGAATAAATTGTGAAGATCTCCCCCCAGTTTTCATCATTGTGCTTACACATAGCTGTGCTTCAGTGCAAGCAAGCATGATCTACCTCCAGGGATGTACTGAAGGAGTAGGAAGAAAGCTGACTCAGATAAATCCAGGGCCTTCTTCAAGGCAGAGGCCCTGCCTAATACTCCCACATTTGATGGTCCTGAGTCCAAAGGGTTTGTTAGTAGTTTAGAGTTGCAGATTTTCCACTCACGTATAAAGGCCCCTGCTGTGCACAGTCACTATGATGAATGAATAACTCAGCTGCATACACAAGTCTGTTCCCAAGTACCATCTGCTGAGTGAATGAATGAGTGAACAAAAGGGAAACACATTACCCCAATTGTGAATCTGAATAATGAACTTGGCAATGTGATGTGATCTGTGCTTCAGCAGGCTTGGGTTCCAAGTCCAATAGGGCCCTTGACATCCTTTGTCCTTCATTCCTGTGCACTTTGCACCTCCATATCACATTTGGTATGTCTTTCTTGTAGTGTTGATGGTTATTTATGAGCATGTCTTGGGCTGCCTGCTCTTATTGTAAGCTCTCCAATTAATTGCCTAGTGTGCTGTGTACCCAATTGTCATGTAAATACATGTTGAATGAATAAACAAGTGTGACTCATTCAGAGCTAAACTACGCATGAGAGTAGACATGGCCAGCTTCAGCCAGGAGAGTGAAGACCAGATTCCCAAAGCCCTGTGGCCCATTCCCTAGCTCCCTGGAAGAGTGGAGGGAAAACACTTGGGAACAAGCAGGCTTCTGGGAGCTGGGAAGTGCCCCTTTCCCCACTGGGAAATTCCATGTGAGCACTCATCAGGGCATTCTCCTGCTCTCATTCTCTTGCTTCGGCTGCTTGGGATCTTTCAATGCACCCCTCCCTGCAAAAAGGTGGTGGCGCTAGCTGGAAAGTATAGCATCCAGTGCCCCTCTTCACTCATTCTTTCTTCCCTCCTCTCTTGCCTCCACTTTGTCCCACCCACATTATCCCCCACCCCTCCTGCTGGTAGGTTTATTCATTCACTGAAACAAGCCTAGTTGAGTCCAAAGCAATTAACATTACTGAGCATCTATTAGGAACTGGAGACTGAGAGTGGCCTTCAAGGATTTCAAGGCCAGGAGCAGTGGCTCATGCCTGTAATCCCAGCATTTTGGGAGGCCAAGGTAGGAGGATTGCATGAGCTCAGGAGTTCAAGACCAGCCTGGGCAACATAGTGAGACCTCATGTCTACCAAAAATACAAAAAATTAGCTGGGTATGGTAGTGCGCACCTGTGGTCCCAGCTGCTTGTGGGGGCTGAGGTGGGAATATCACTTGAGCCCAGGAGACTGAGGCTGCAGTGCACCCCAGCCTAGGTGACAGAACAAGACCATGTCTCAAAAAAAAAAAAAAAAAAAATCCTCCTCCTCACAGGAGAAGGGTAAGCAGCTTATCTAAATACACAATAAAATGTAATAGCTGCTAGATACAATACAGGCCCTACACAGGATGCATCAGGAAGGAAAAAGGAACTAATTCTAATTCTGACCAGGAGATACCTTCTTAGTGGAGATGGCATTTGAGTTGAGCCAGGAAGGAGGACTAGAGTTTTGATAACAGTTTGGGAAATGGCGTGAGTAAAGACATGGAAGCACGTGTGGGCAACATTTGAAAGAGCAGAGAGAGTGGCAGGGGATGGGGAGAAGTCCTGGATGGCTACGTGGAAGAATTTGGACTTGATTGGGAGGAGGAGCTCTTCAAATATGACTACACGCTTTTCCTCCCTCACAGCTGAGAGTTGTCAGGCATTGGTTTGGTTCAGTGATCGTCAACAGGCTGGCTCTCCAGGGGCAGAGATTGCTTTGCCCAGATTATATCCCCAGTGCCTAGCTCAGTGCCAGGCACATAGCAGGCACTCAAGAAATACCGAAGAAATAAGCAATACATTTCACATAATAACTCTGCTTTCTGATTATATGGTACAAAGAAGAATTCTGAGACTCATTCTGAGCACCAGCAGTGCTGCTGTCGATGAACGCCGACTGGGTGGTTGTAGGCGAGGGCACTGGGGTTAGTTGGCTAGGTTTTGCCATCCCTGCTCTAGATGATCCATCTGAGATGGCCCCTGCTGCACTGCAACCCTCAGAG
Source organism: Rhinopithecus bieti (assembly GCF_001698545.2). Classification (NCBI taxonomy): domain Eukaryota; kingdom Metazoa; phylum Chordata; class Mammalia; order Primates; family Cercopithecidae; genus Rhinopithecus; species Rhinopithecus bieti. Next base: position 127,008 of record NW_016814088.1, read on the forward strand.
AAGACAGACAGTCCAGAAGAGCTTCAACTATCAAGTTGCATTGTTGGGAGCTTTCAGATGTTAGGATGTATTCATGTAACTAGCAGGCCTTGGTGTGGGTGTACTGCTGAGGGCCTGCCTGCCAGTTCTGGGGAGAGCCTCCCTTGTGGACATCCCCTGAGAGCACTCACTCAGAAATGGTTACAGGTGGGTTAGAAACAGGCAAATGAAACGATAGTGTTCGCAGTCAGGCTATAGGGGCCCATAGTGAGGAGACAGTGCCTCGAAGCGGGCGGCGGAAGGTTGATTTCATGTTCTGCTAATTGTGCTGAATGCCAATGACACAAGTCTGTTTTATGTTGTGAAAATTCATCATTATACCCCTAGGACTCACACTTTTCAGTATGTATACTATACTTTAACAGTTTACCTTAAAAAAAAAAAGTTATAATAGACGAGGCAGGAGAAGCTGCAGCAGGTTTTAGTCAGATTTTCGCAGGTTGCAATTCTGTCTGTTCTCAAAAGGTGGCAGTGTTGTGCCACTTGATAAAATGCAAGACCAGCGAACAGGATTCCTTGGATTCCCAATGGATTCCCAGCTCCTTATTGAGGCCTAATGTTGATTTTTTGGGTTTTTTTTGTTTGTTTGTTTGTTTGTTTGTTTGTTTGTTTTGTTTTGAGACGGAGTCTCACTCTGTCGCCCAGGCTGAAGTGCAGTGGTGCGACCTCGGCTCACTGCAACCTCTGCCTCCCAGGCTCAAGCAACTCTCCTGCCTCAGCCTCCAGAGCAGCTGGGACTACAGGTGCGAGCCACCACACCCGGCCAGCTTTTTGTATTTCAGTAGAGACAGGGTTTCACCGTGTTGCCCAGGCCAGACTCAAAATCCTGAGCTCAGGCAATCCGCCCGCCTCGGCCTCCCAAAGTGCTAGGATTATAAGCATGAGCCACTGCGCCTGGCCAATGCTGCTGATTTTGATCATCCTACCTGTCTTTATCTTTGAATCCAGATCATTCCCTCCTAATTTTGTCCTAAAACACCTTTAAAATTTATCTTGAGCAACCAAAGCCATGTACTGGTGATGTTTGAGGAGAACATCACTGGATCTCCAGGAAATGACTGCTCCTACCTGGTGCCCTGAACATGAAATACTTAATGTGTGTTATCAGCAGATGTCTCCATGAATCATTCTTCGAGTTTGGAACAGGTCTTGCTGAAATGCCTCAAAATTGAATCAGGCAGATTCTTAAGAATAAACAACTGCAAATTTGCAATAATTTCAGTATGAAGGTCAACCTGTTTTGTCCTCTTATGAGAAAAGTTTATATGTCACTATTTACCCAGTAAGGGTATAACTAAAACTACTTTTTAAAAACAGGCACTATAAATAAGTTATAATCAATTCATATTTCAGAACACTAGGTAACTTTTTAAAAAGTGAGATAGATCTATATGAACTGCTATGGAGAAGTCCACTCATACGATTAAGTGAAATACCATAAAGTATACATAAGGTATAATCCCACTTATATAAATCCCAAAAAATAGATAAAACCGTATGTGGGTAGGTATACATTTATGTATACAAAGGCATTGAAAAATGTCTCCAGACTTTACCAGGGATATTTACCAAACTATTAATAACAACTGCCTCCTGAAAGGACATAGGCCTAGAAAGGAGTGGTAGTGTTTGGATTTGAACAGAAGGTTTATATTCATGTATGACTTGTATGGTTTAAAACTTTTTTTAGGCCAGGCAGGGTGGCTCACACCTGTAATCCCGGTACTTTGGGAGGCCGAGGCAGGCGGATCACCTGAGGTCAGGAGTTTGAGACCATCCTGGCCAACTTGGTGAAACCCTGTCTCTACTAAAAATACAAAAATTAGCTGGATGTAGTGGTGGGCATCTGTAATCCCAGCTACTCAGGAAGCTAAGGCAGGAGAATCGCTTGCACCTGGGAGGCGGAGGTTGCAGTGAGCCGAGATTGCGCCATTGCACTCCAGCCTGGGCAACAGAGTGAGACTCCGTCTCAAAAAAAAAAAAAAAAATTTACAAGTACGTTTATGAAGTCATTTTATTTAATCTTCCCAACTACACTTTGAGGCAGGTTTTTTTGTTTTGTTTAAGACAGAGTCTTGCACTGTCGCCCGGGCTGGAGTGCAGTGGCACAATCTCGGCTCACTGCAACCTCTGCCTCCCAGGTTCATGCTATTCTCCTACCTCAGCCTCCTGAGTAATAGAGAGGGCTTTCACTATGTTGGCCAGGCTGGTCTCAAACTCCTGATCTCGTGATCTGCCTACCTTGGCCTCCCAAAGGGCTGGGACTACAGGCATGAGCCACCACACCCAGCCGAGGCAGGTTTTTTTTAACCCCCATTATATAGGTAAACAAACTGATACTCAGCACAAGTAAGTGACTTGCCTTGGCTCACAGAATTCGCTGAGAAACAGAACTGAGATTTTGAATCCAGGGCTTCCAAATCTGAGGCCTAAGGCTCTTTCCACTTCACCATAATATAAAATAGACCTGTAGGTAATACCTACATATTTGACTTTCTTTTCTTTTTTTTTTTTTTTTGAGACAGAGTTTCATTCTTGTCGTCCAGACTGGAGTGCAGTGGCACGTCTCAGCTCACTGCAACCTCTACCTCCCTGGTTCAAGCGATTCTCATGCCTCAACCTCCCAAGTAGCTGGGATTACAGGCAGCCACCAACATGCCCAGCTAATTTTTTTGTTTGTTTTTAGTAGATTCGGAGTTTCACCATGTTAGCCAGGCTGGTCTCAAACTCCTAACCTCAGGTGATCCGCCTGCCTCAGCCTCCCAAAGTGCTGGAATTACAGGTGTCAGCCACCACACGCGGCCTGAATTTATTTTCTTATCGCTTATTTCTAAAGAGCCATTTGTTTAAGCTGGGTTTATAAGTGACCTTGGTCAGCCCACCTGCTTTTATGAGGCGCAGCTACTTCTGCCCATCCGAGGTAAGGTCTGTGTTGCTGTTTTCTCAATGCTTCATGTCCCACTCCTCCTGTTTCCTTTTCCTGTTATCTTTCCTCAGGGAGCCTTTTCATAAGCTGCTGGCCCAAGGCCTTATCAAGGGGCAGACATTCCGACTACCATCTGGACAGTATCTACAGGGAGACGAAGTGGATCTCACAGGTAAGAATGGCCCATCCGGTCCCATCCAGGTACTCCCCGAGAGCCAAGGCCAGGCCTGAGAGCTACTGAGCAAGCAGGCATCTGCCTCTGGAGTGGGGCAGGATGCTGAAGAGAGATCTGCTGGCCATGTGGTCTCTAAGCCTCAGCTCCCTCTTGGCCTGCGCCCCCGAAGCCTGGTCCTGGACTGGCTGTCTGCTCCTCTGCCCCAGCCCCCTTCAGCCCAAGTGCCACCTCAGCTTCCGGCAGGGTTTTCATTTGTATGTAACAGAATCAATTGGGGTATCACCTTCTATCCCAGACCATCTTTGAAAGCCCACCTCAGGGACAGAACCCCCAGGCCCAAGACACATTCTTCCAGAACTGGGGTACTCCCAGTGTTTCTCCCCACATGGTCTAGTGGCATATTTCAGAACCTTAGGGGGCAGCACTCTGTTGACTCGTAGCACCCCAGAGCAGCCCCCTCTTAGCATTTCCCAGTAAAACACCTCCCACTGACTCCCCGAACTTCCCTCCTGTCCCAGCTGTCCTAAGCCTTTTCCCTCCACTCTGCATTTTCACCCTTCATTCTTTACATTTCACCCTTCATTTTCACCCTGAGGATCACCAGATCTTCAGGTTCCATGGTGAGGATGCATCACATGCACCCAGCTCACACGTGGAATATGGGACATGTTAGAAAACGGGTAGGGGCGAGGCGCGGTGGCTCACACTTGTAATCCCAGCACTTTGGGAGGCCAAGGCAAACAGATCACCTAAGGTCAGGAGTTCAAGACCATCCTGGCCAACTTGGCGAAACCCCATCTCTACTAAAAACAAAAATTAGCCAGGCGTGGTGGCATGTACCTGTAATCGCAGCTACTCAGGAGACTGAGGCAGGAGAATCGCTTGAACCCAGGAGGTGGAGGTTGCAGTGAGCCACGATCATGCCACTGCACTCCAGCCTGGGCAACAGAGCAAGACTCTGTCTCAGAAAAGAAAGAGAGAGAGAGAGAGAGAAAGAAAAGAAAGAGGGGGGAGATATGCAGTATATATAGGGACAACTGTGAGAAACCCCCAGCACTGTGACCATTACATTTAGAAAAACCAGTGCAGAATGGACGAAATTAGGTCACACAACAACCCTGTAAATGGGAGGCAGCCTCTCCAGCCAAACATTAGAGACAGGGTTTAGGGAAACAGTCGATGCAGTTACCTCATCAAAGCAAAATATATCAAGGTTTGTAACGGTCCGTGGGAGAAAAAGAAGCTGGAGAAGCAGAACTGGCAGTGTTTCTCCAGCGTGGATGACAGAGGGAAAGAGCTAAATTCAGGTGCACATAGAATTCAGCTTCACAATTAGTGAAGTGTTCTTTGTAAGGGGCAAGGCTGCCCACGTATAGCTGTGCAGTTTGTGCACTACACAAAAGAACCAGGCCAAGGCTCTGATTTCAGTAGGGCCTGAAATGCAGCCATTTGTCAAGTCATACATTTCAGGGCCACATCTGCCAAAAGAGGGTGACTTTTTCTAACTTGTCAACTTCTCTGCCCAGAAAGATACATTTTTCCTAATTTGCACAACAGTGTTTTAAGGTCTAGACACAGCCTGGGGCAGAGTAGAGGGGGCCAGTGGTTCCCTGAGTCTCACCACAGCCTGGATAAACATCTAGGACTTCAGTCTCCCCTTGTCTGCTGTCATGGGGTCAGGCAGTATCGTGAACACCTTTTCTCTTCCCACGTAGTCTTGCCTACTGGGTAAGAATACTTTGATCAGCAAGGGCAGGTTTCTGTCTCCTTCATGGATGTAACTCTCATGAAGTATGGAGTTGACTTTTAGGTCTGTATATCAGTCCCCTGTTAGTTTGGTTGCTGTTGGAGTCAGAGATTATTTGGCTGGGAGGAAAAGAAATCCACCCAAACCCAGTTGCAGGAAATAGAGCTAGGCCCCACTGCCCATAGGAAGTCACCAGCCACTCCTTTTTCCTTTTCTCCTTCTCTGCTCTCTAGTTCCTAGTTCTCCCTGCTACTCTCCATTCTTCTGCCCTGTTCTCCTTCATCTGCCAGACTTGGATTCTGCTCTCCGCAGTTTCAATTTAACAAGTGACCTTGGGTAGACGCAGTGGCAAATCTCGCCCCATCTCCTTAGGACCTGATGGTTCCAGTGCTCAGCAACATGGAAATAGAATTTCTGTGTCTCTTAGCTCCAATTTGTGAGATAGAGGCTTAGCCTTGCCAGGTGCTCTTACTAGTCCTCTCCGGTAGGGCTTGGCAACAAGGTCACCTCATCCAAATGTGGCCATTTAAGACCTCTTCCATCAGCACCATCTAGACCAGTGGTATGTGAGTAGGGGAGGAGACAGTTCCAAAGAATAGGGTATGGGTGGCTGGCACCACAAAGGGACCACTACATTTACCATGAGCCCAGTAAGTAAATTCCATATGCCCTGAGAGTACGAGATCATGTTTTGGTGACTGCAGCATGGATGGGACAGGTCAGGCTGCCAACTTGCATGAGAGACCCTTGATCCATCAAGAAAACGGCAATGTATATGAATTTTCAAAATTACTTTTACTTTCCTTTTTTGTGTATAAATAATTTACTTGTAAAGGGGAAATTGTTTTACAGAAAAGCTGGCACAGGCCATTATAACTGTACTGTTTATTCATGAAGGTTTGTGAGAGGAAGGTGGGCCTCATTCATTTAAAATAAAATATTTTATAACAATATGGAGGGAGAGAAAGCGGCTTGTTAAGTGAATTAGTGTGATTCTTCAAATGGACACTTTCCATCACTCACCCAGTTTTTTCTTATTGACGCTATTTCTGTAGAAGCAATTCAGAATCACATATACCATACCTATGGATTGTTTTGGCATCTAGGTTCCGTTCCTGTTCATGCAAAAACGAAAGAGAAGTTAGAGGTGACGTGGGAGAAGATGAGTAAGTCCAAACACAACGGGGTGGACCCAGAAGAAGTTGTGGAGCAGTATGGGATCGACACAATTCGGCTCTACATCCTTTTTGCCGCCCCTCCTGAGAAGGATATCTTGTGGGATGTGAAAAGTAAGTCACCTTCCTCTTCCTGACCTGCTTCCTTTGTGATCTGCCCTGGACTTTGAAGGAATTTGAGGAAGGAAATGTCTTTGCTGAAGACAGTAGTAGAGAATTCTAGGAATCAGTTCCATAGAGCAAGTAGCAGCTTGACCAGCATCCTGCAACCACTCTTAGATGGGTGTTGACAAAAGTAAGCGAGCCTCAGAGTCATGTGGAAAACATGTTGCAGATGCAGACTCCACTGCTCCGCCCATGCCTGCTGACACAGCCTCCAGAATGGGGCTCAGCAGGTGGCCTTTGAACAAGCTCAGTGGTGATTCTGGTGCACCCTCTACAAGGACCATGCTTTGAGAGTGGTTTCCTTGGAGACAGACTGGCTTCTGAGCTACTCCTAGGCCTGCTATAGTCCCAAGAGGCCAGTTCCCTCTTTCTTGATGTACCCTGGAAGGTTTTTTCTAGAACAGTGTCATTCTCCCTCACCAATCCGGAAAGCCCCTGGAGGGGCCTGGGCCTGGCGTTACCTATGGCCTCTCAGTCACCCACAGCACCCTCCATCTCCCCGCTTAGGGGAGATTTGTCTCTCCAGAGTTGTTTAGCACTAAAATGACATGAAGTAAAATAATCTTGAGTATCTGGCTATTCTAGAATAAACCCGTCCAACAGTCATTCATTTTTACTTCATATGATCTGCCCTAAGTGTTGTTGTGGGAAGAGGAAGTCAGATGCCTGAAATCCTGAGCCTTATGTGAAGTATGCATGTCATTTGAGAAATCACTGTTTATTTTGATGTACTGTGGCTAGTGGGAAGTGTGGTCTGGAACAGTGGTCACAGATGCCAGTCCTGGAACTAGCTGCCTCAGAATCACTGGGGGGCTTGCAAAGCACAGACAGGTGGAGGTTCTGGCTCCCAACCCTAACTCAGGGGACAGGCTCCAGGAATCTTTCTAAGAAGCCTCCCAGAAGGTTCTGCTGTGCATTCAGGCTTGAGGATGCCTAGCCTAGTGGCCAGAGAGTACAAGGACCTGGACTGACCCTAATTTGGCTACTGGTATAACCCAGGGCCACCAAGTAAAGCCAATTCAGCTTTACCAGAAGATCAGATCAAAAGCTGGATTGGATGAACTTGTGTAAAATATGGAAAACACACATACCTGCAAGGACAGGGATTGTGTCAATGCACTTCACACTCTACAGCAGCGTGGCTGCAAGCACAGTCACGCTATCCACAAGATAAGAGCTTGCACTAGCAGGAGTTAGCACTGTCTCCCAAGCACCATGTTAGCTCCATGGCATTTTTGTCCCAGCAAGCTTGCTTAATCAAGGCGGCAGGGCACCAGGGCTCATCTTGACCAAGCTTCGGAGCTCATGACCGTTGGTGGGTGGCACTTTGAGTGGCCCTACCATCTAGTGCCCTGAATCTGGGTGCTAAAATGAGATAGAATTGGTCCTGGTCTGAATTCTCAGGCACTGAAAGCCAGGGAGGATCCTTCAGCCTGCCCTCAGAGGAATCCATTAGGGTGCAGTGAAGTGTCGCTTCAATTCACAGGTGCTTTTCTCCGCGTAGTTATACCAAGTCCATCACCCTTATGTTGTGCACTCTCTCTTTCTCATTTACTGATGCTGAGTTCAGCTGATGCTCTTCCTGGGGTGCTGAGATGGCAACAACGACTGTGGGCCTTGACAACTAGGTTTATTGAGGCCAGGGCTTCTGGGAAGGCTCCTCAGCCTCAGCTGCTGAGTGACAAGGAGAAAGCCGAGGCCAGGAAGCTCTGGGAGTACAAGAACTCCGTCATCTCTCAGGTCAGAAACTCCCCAGTTCCAGTGGTTAACTCTGTAACCAAGCATTCTTTGGGAACCTTTGCCTATGGTCTTTGCGGCCCTCCCTGCCGTGGGGTAGGCCACTGTGGGTCTTCCTTTCTGGTGATGGTGGTCCCTGCTTTGAGTGATTGGCCCTGCTGTTTTGGATAGTTTACCAAGGTGGATCACCAGTGCATACGTTCTAATGCAAAGAGAGGCCCTCAGGAAATGGCTGTCTGATGATGTCTCACATTTGTCCATCCTGGGTCTCAGGAAGCTGCCACTTTCCATGTTTCCACATTTAACACATCCAAGCAGAGAACCAAATCCAGGATCACGCTGTCCATCCAGGATGACACCATATGTGTTACATTAACAGAAACACAGTTTTAGAGTTGACGGGGGCATTCAGAAACTGTCCTCTGTAGCCTCCTCATTGTACAGATGGGGACAGAGATGAGGTTCAGATATCTCGCCTAACGTCACACAGCTAGTGAGGAACTGAGCAGAGATTAGAATCCCAGTCCTCCACATAGCCAGGACTTTCCCACTCAGTTACTTTGTTACACAATATCCATGTGAACTATTGTGGGTTAACTTCTGCAAATCTGAGTCATTATAATGGGTATCTAATATCCCAAATTCTTCTTAAGCTGATTTAAAAAAAAAAAAGTATGCTGATTCAGACATAAAGTTAATCAGCATCACTCATCTGCACTCTGATGATGAAGACAATAATGCATGGCAGGCTTTTGCCTCTCTGGTTTATATAACCTGAAATGGCCCTGGGTCCAGCATGGTCTCATTTGTTGACACTTCTTCCGCTTTATTTCTGTCCTCTGTACCCTCTCTGTATGGAGGAACAGAGCTCCCTGAATGAATGTAGGGGTCTGAGTGATGCCTGAGCGATAGAGTTCATACCACATATTTTCTCCCTGGATTTGGCAAATTCTTCTATTCTGTCAGATAATAGAATTGGGTTATTTCAACAAGTTGGAAACTTTTGACATCCTTAAAGATGTGTAACTTTTCTGTATTCTTGCCTGTAGTCAAAATGGAAAAGCACAGAAATATGAAAAAGCTGACAAGTTGTGTTAATGTTCTTATGTTGGCTGTACACTTCAAAATGTAAAATTGACCGGGCCCAGTGGCTCACGCTGATAATCCCAGCATTTTGGGAGGCCAAGGCGGGCGGATCACAAGATCAGGAGATCGAGACCATCCTGGCTAACACGGTGAAACCCCATTTCTACTAAAAATACAAAAAAATCGCCTGGCATAGTGGCACGCGCCTGTAGTCCCAACTACTTGGGAGGCTGAGGCAGGAGAATCGCTTGAGCCTGAGAGGCAAAGGTTGCAGTGAGCCAAGATCGTGCCATTGCACTCCAACTTGGGCGACAAAGCGAGTCTCTGTCTCAAAAAAAAAAAAAAAGTAAAATTAACCTTATCCCGTAGACTAAAAACCATCAGTGTGAAGCAAAGCCACATAACCAAGCAGAAGTGACATCCTTTACTCCTGTTTTCTGTTATGTTGCGTTTGTCCATCAGTGGGTCCTGCCTCCTATTCATGTTACAGCATTGTTTTTTGTTGTTGTTGTTGTTGTTTTTGAGACAAAGTCTCGCTCTGTTGCCCAGGCTGGAGTGCAGTGGCACAATCTCAGCTCACTGCAACCTCGCCTCCCGGGTTCAAGCAATTCTCCTGCCTCAGCCTCCTGAGTAGCTGGGATTACAGGCATGCGCCACCACATCCAGCTAATTTTTTGTATTTTTGTAGAAATGGAGTTTTGCCATGTTGGCCAGGCTGGTCTCGAGCTCTTGACCTCAAGTAATCCACCCACCTCGGCCTTCCAAAGTGCTAGGATTACAGGTGTGAGCCACCACTCCCAGCCACTAGCACTGTTTTTCTAAACACCTACTATGAGAACCAACAGTATCCCAGATATGTGGAAGAATAGTCTTAAACAGTGGAAACAGTGTTGACTTTGAATTTTAAAAATATTTGTGCAGGCCGGGCGTGGTGGCTCAAGCCTGTAATCCCAGCACTTTGGGAGGCCGAGACGGGTGGATCACGAGGTCAGGAGATCAAGACCATCCTGGCTAACATGGTGAAACCCCGTGTCTACTAAAAATACAAAAAACTAGCCGGGCGACCTGGCGGGTGCCTGTAGTCCCAGCTACTCGGGAGGCTGAGGCAGGAGAATGGCGTGAACCTGGGAGGCGGAGCTTGCAGGGAGCTGAGATCTGGCCACTGCACTCCAGCCTGGGCGACAGAGCGAGACTCCGTCTCCAAAAAAAAAAAAAAAAAAAAAAAAATTGTGCAGATGAAACATAGCGATTATTTGAGATAGTAGATATATTTATAAATATATTTGCATCCAATTCATTTTCCTTTTTTTTTGTTTTGATGATTTAGTCTTTTTGTGGAAAACTTAAAAGAATTTGGAAATAAGTGAATAATTGAATCTTTACCAGTAGGTGACCACCCATTTCACAGAGGACTTCTCACTGAATTCTGCAATTTCTCAGCTGATGGGACTCAGCAGTGCCCTCTCGGTAAGTGGCCTGTCCTCTCATTTGCTGGTTGCAGAGGAGGGAGGGAGAGGTGTGGCAAGGGGGTCCCACAGGGTCCCAAGAGAGACAGAGAGCACCCCCACTGTGTCACCACCTAGGTGTGGCTTGATTATCTTAAGGAAACATTTTTCCGTAGTCACAACCTAGTTTTATTACTGGAAGTTTCTTAAAGATTTTCTGGTCCAAACCCCCTTATCCCCCAATATTTTACAGATGAGGACATTGAGGCCCAGGGAAGTTAGATGACATGTCTGGTTGATTAGTGACAAATCTAAGACCAGACTCAGGCCTCCCTGTCTTCTGGCTCTTCACACCCTCGCTGTCTGATTTCCTGAATGAATTGTGATACCTCCTCAGCATCATTACATTTGATATTCATTTAACCTGGATGGATCAGAATCATTCTCACCAATGCCAAAAGTCAGCCTTTTCAGTATGGATTTTCTCCTTGCTAAGTGTGACTGCCATTTTTCTTGCCAGGGAAAGGACTTGTCAACAAATGTTCTTAGCTATTGGACAACAAAAGCATTCATTAAAGCTATTAACAAATGCTTTTTTAAAATGAAGGCCTCTCCAAGCTTTTAAGACCAGTGGGGGCCAGGCATGGTGGCTCACGCCTGTAATCTCAATGCTTTGGAAGACCAAGCTGAGAAGATCACTTGAGGCCAGGAGTTCAAGACCTGCCTGGGCCACATAGAAAATAAAATAATTAGGCTGGGCGCAGTGGCTCACGCCTGTAATCCTAGCACTTTGGGAGGCCGAGGCAGGCGGATCACGAGATCAGGAGATCGAGACCATCCTGGCTGGCATGGTGAAACCCCGTCTCTATTAAAAATACAAAAAAATTAGCCGGGCGTGGTGGCGGGCGCCTGTAGTCCCAGCTACTCTGGAGGCTGAGGCAGGAGAATGGCGTGAACCCAGGAGGCAGAGCTTGCAGTGAGCCAAGATCACACCACTGCACTCCAGCCTGAGTGACAGAGCGAGACTCCGCCTCAACAAAAACAAAACAAAAAAGTAAAATAAAATAATTAGCCGGATGTGGTGGCATATACCTGTAGCCCCAGCTACTCGGGAAGCTGAGGCGAGAGGATCGCTTGAACCCATCCTGGGCAACAGAGTGGGAGACCCTGTCTCTAAAAATAAAATAAAAAAGGTAATTTTAAAAAAGCAAAATAACGATAAAAAAGAACAATGGAAGAAATTTCAAATTTGACTACATAAAACTTGACATTTTCAGTATGTTAAAAAAATTATAACATATGTCAGACAGAAGGTTAATGTCCTTAATAGGTAAAGCACTCTTGCATATTAATATGAAAATACCTAACCAAAAATGGTCAAAGCATATGAAAAGATAATAACTCACAGAAAATGATATAGAAATAGCCAATAAATTTGTGGAGAAAAAAAAATCTGCCTCTCTAATTATCATGAAAGGCAAATTTAAAACAAGGTGCTTTTTTTTTTTTTTTAAATACCTGTCAAATTTGCTGAGAATGCTTAACATAACTATTCAGGGCCAGGCACAGTGGCTCATGCCTGTAATCCCAGAACTTTGGGAGGCCGAGGCAGCAGGATCGATTGAGCTCAGGAATTTGAGACCAGTCTGGGCAACATAACAAGACCTCATCTATAAAAATTTAAAAATTAGCCAAGTATGGTGGCATGCACCTATAGTCCCAGCTACTCAGGAGGCTGAGGTGGGAGGATCCCTTGAGCCCAGGAATTTGAGGTTGCAGTGAGCTATTTGGTGCCACCGTACTCTAGCCTGGGTGACAGAGTGAGACCCTCTCTCAAAAAAATGAAAATAAATGCATAATTATTCCCCATGTTATTGCAAAGATGGCAAGATAGACTGTTACACACCAGTGATAGCTGTGGTTGATGTAACCTTGCCAGGAAGCACTCTGGCTGTCAGGTTGATTGTGTTATATCCTCTGATCCAGGAGTGTTCATTGCAGATAATTTATAATCAGAGACTCGGAACCCCAAATGTCCTCTGATGGGGGAATTGGGAAATGACTGATGTCGTATCAATAAAAAAGGAATGTGCCACCACCATTAACATCGTATCTTGAAGAATACTTAATATCAGAAACTTTATCAAATAATATTAAGTAAAAACACATGACACAAGGCCAGGCACAGTGGTTCACACCTGTAATCCCAGCACTTCGGGAGGTCAAGACAGACAGATCGTTTGAGGTCAGGAGTTCAGCACCAGCCTGGTCAACATGGTGAAACCCTGTCTCTACTAAAAATACAAAAAATTAGCCGGGTGTGGTGGTACACACCTGTAAACCTGTAGTCCCAGGTACTCAGGAGGCTGAGGCAGGAGGATTGCTTGGACCAGGAGGAAGAGGTTGCAGTGAGCTGAGATCATGCCACTGCACTCCAGCTTGGGCAACAGAGAGAGACTCTGTCTCAAAAAAAAAAAAAAAAAAAAATACAAAAGTGTTCATATGAGCTGGGTGCAGTGGTTCACACCTGTAATCCTAGTATTTTGGGAGGCCAGGGTACCAGATGGCTTGAGCCCAGGAGTTCGAGACCAGCCTGAGCAATATAGTGAGACACCCCATCTCTGTAAAAAAAAATAATAATAATTTTTAAAATTAAAAAAAAAGTGTTCATATGGTAAGAATATCAATCCTGAAAATGTTACATGTGTAATAAGCATCTATATATGCATTTTTGCATTTTTGGAGACAAGGATATAGTATACCCTTTTTTCTAGGTTGTATAATTATGAGTAGTTTTTCATTTCCTGTATTTTCTGTGCTGAGTGTTAGTTTTTTAATCAGAAAAAATAAAGCAAGAAACTGAAATGAAACCTTAATGAATTTCTCTTTTTCCATTCTGGAATTTGAGAAGTCCTTAATAATAACACACAGAGCTAAACACAACCATGTTTGCTGGAATTGACCAAAGGTGTTTAAGAGAATAGGGGTCCCTGAGTAGGGTAGAGAGTCCCCCCTGCCCTGGATGTTTCACAGTTTAATACCTTTGAGCAGGTCTCCATGCATTTATCTGGGGACCTACAGTGCAGAGGAAACCTAGCAGAGTGGTTAAGAGTTTGTCTACAGTATGCCTGGGGGCAGATTGCCCTCCCTCGCTGATCCTTAGCTGCTTCATCTGTCCAATGGGGTAAGAATACCACCCTCAAAGAGTGGTGAGGACTAAATAAGTTAACATCATGTATTCGTTGTTGCTGCTGCTGTAGTTTTTTTTTTTTTAAGACAGGGTCTCACTGGCCCAAGCTTCAGTGCAGTGGTACAATCATAGCTCACTATAGCCTTGATCTCCTGGTCTTAAGTGATCCTCCCACTTCAGCCTCCCAAGTAACTGGGACTATAGGTGTGCAACTGTGCCTGGCTAATGTTTTTTTGTCTTTTAATTTTTCATAGAGATGAGGTCTTGCTATAGTGCCCAGGCTGGTCTCAAATTCTTGGGCTCAAGTGATCCTCCTGCCTTGGCCTCCCAAAGTACTGGGAGGATAGGCATGAGCTACCATACCTGGCTTGCTGTAGTTTATCTCAGTGCTATCATTAAGTAGGAGAAGTTCTTTGTCCCAAGCAGAAATGGATGGCAAAGGGAGTTTCTTCCTACCAGTTTGTGTCTCTGGACTTCAGATACATTAATGGTCTTTCTTACCTGTGCTTATTTTTATACCTCAGTCTTCTTACTTTTTTTTCTCTTCCTCAGCAAGCCTCTCAGAGAGTCATTCTCCATAGCCCCGAGTTTGAGGATGCTCTGTGTGCCCTGATGGTGATGGCTGCTCCAATGGCCCCTCACATAACCTCAGAGATCTGGGCAGGTACGTGGCAGAGTCCTTGTTTGACCAGTTACTACTAACTAGAATTTGCCCAAGCCTCTTTTTGAACATCATTCGGGACTCAGATGTCCTCAGATATAGGGTCCAACATTTGGCGTCTATACTCATCAGCCTCTCTGTGCTGTACTCTGAATGGTAGTATTTCATCCACATGGTCACCCCTACCAAAAGGAAAGACACTTCCTTGCTTTGAATAATGTGCCCAGACTAATGTAGGTGTTGATGTTACCACCTTAATCCCTTCTTGTGACTGAGCCTCCCAGTATCCACATACTATGACCTACATGGTCTTTTTAAGATAGAAACTCATGTTTAGTACCACTCTACAGATGGAAATTAAGTTATAGGTCTAAACTTACACTGTAATTCAGCACTTTTCACCAATTATTCCTAATCTAGGCATCAAAGCAGGCCTGACTGCCTGCTTGAATTTCAGCCCCTAGCACTCTCTCCACATCATTGGAACGTTGGCCTGGACAAAACCAAGGCTTCACATAATCATCAAACTGGGATTAGGCCAAGTATATAGGGAGGGGCAAAGTGACACGCAATTGAGCTCCTGAAGGATCATGCATGGGAAAGTCTTCAGATGTTTCTAGAAATAGGTCATCTGAAATGCATGTGATCTCTCCTAATTAAATTTACTGATGTGGTGTCACAGAGAAGAAATGCGTGTTGTTCAGTTGAGCAAACCACGAGTCTCAGTGTAAGCTTGAGTGATAAGAAGAATTTGAGGATTGTGTGAAATTCCCACCACCCAAGCAGCTTTATGCCTACAGGAGATGGGTGGAAATTACAGTAGGACTTTTAGTTGACAGAGTAGTGCCAGTGTCTCTCACAAAGCCTTGTTTATTGCCTTCTACTTTAAAACATGGTGCTCCTTGTTGATTTAAGGGAATCGCTGGAAATTGGGCCCTACCATCTCCCTCAGAGTTTCTTCTTAATTCTGCAGGAGGAGCAGTGGTTCCTTTTCTTTTAGCTAAGATGAGACTGTTATTTTCCAGGGTCCCCTTTTTTACAGTGTAAGTGTCTCTGTCAAAAGGAAGTGTTTCTCATCCCTTGAGGGAGAGCAAATCTGTTTTAATTTGCTTTCATTGTAAACCCATGAGCTTGGTTTGGATTTTTATCCTTTTTGATATCTAAAGCCACTTTAAAATTAAACTTGTTCAGCCAAATACTGAAGTTTATGCAGTGGGATGATTTGCCAGCCAGTTTTGTGTTTATGTACCATATCTACAATTTCTGACTTTAAGCATCAACCCAAAAAGTGGAAAGGGCTTTGGAAATCAGGAACTAATTCTAAAAACTGGGTAAGGATTTGGATGGGTCTGACTCTGAAGTTTCCTTTGGATTCATTCTTTGCTGCTTGCAAGACTGAATCAAGGTCCAGTTTACTTTAGCAGGAAAGAGATGTGGTATAGCTCCCAACAGATTTTGCCCACTTTATATGCTTTAAGACATCCCGATCGAGTACAAGTGTATTTCATTGTGTCTTAAGTCATCTTCTGGGTCTTTCTAGTTACTCTTTTAGTTACCCTTTTTAAACCAAGCTTTTGCAACTCCTGGCCCCCTCCAACAGGTGGCTTAGTTGGAAGAGGTCAGAGAGTCCTGGGTTGAGTGTATCCAAGATAAGTCTGAATTCTGTAATGAATTCCTGTCTTTCCATTCTGGAATTCGGGAAGTCCTTAATAATAGCATGCAGAGCGAAACACAACCATGTAGCTTAAATACTCCTACCAGTCAGTGTCAGATGCCTCTTTCATAGAGGTTGCAATTTTAAGTGACAATGAGGTAGTGCAACTGATTTATGGTGCGAGGGGAATGAGAGAGAAGGAGAAGGCAATTATAAGGATTTCACGAGTTGAGCAAGGTTTTAAACGTAAAGACAAAGGACGTGAGGAAAGATGGGAAGAACTGAAATTGTTTTCAGTGTATCTACAGAGGAAACCGTTTTAAAATTTCTCACATTTTGAATCTTTAAGGGAGAATTTTTGACTCCAGTTTGTGTTTAGAAACCTCATACCAGTTAATGAAATCATACCATTGGATAGTCAGAATTGTTTTATCCTTTTTGTTCTAAGGAACCTCTCAAATGAACAATTTTGTTCATATCAGAAGTTCCCCAAAGGGATCACTGTCATTCCAAATTGTCTTTGGAAACTTGTGGCACTTAAAAAGATATGCACAGGAGTTAGGACTGTAATTAGAAAACATAAAGAAAGGATGTGCTTGTGGTGGAGGAGGCAGTTTTAGGTTGAAAAGACCAAGAAGACCCTGTGAGAGCCTCAACACATCCACAGGTTGGTGCTTGTGGAATTTTGCGTCTTGGTGCTTGATCAAAGTCATCATTGATCAGGAGCCAGACAAAGCCTCCTGATTATTGGCGGACAAAACTAACATAAAAGCAGTTCTCAGGAACACAAGAACAAGACTGAGGAAGAAGTCATTATGAGATTTTGCAATGGTGGCTTGGGGCACAGTGTGTCTCCAAGAAGTAACCGACTGACCACTTCACCCTTAGGGCCAGCTCAGGGACAAATTTATGGGACCTATTCCCATCCTCTCCCAGTAGACAAACAACATTCAAGATAGTACACAAGCAGATAGATAGGTCATTAGGCCAGCAGTGTTAGTTGCTAGAAAACAGTTTCACCAAAGAACATTAGAATTCTGATCAAAAAACCAAATGTCCAAAGTGGGACCTATTCTTAAGAAAATCAGATAAATGCAACACTAAAAGCTTCAGTGAAATCCTGGAGTTCAATTCAGCATGAACTTAATTCCCAGCCAAGGGTGAGTGGCACCTCATCCGGGTAGAGACACAAGGGGGTCTCAGATGCGTGCACTGTTTCTGAGTCAAGGGTTCCAGCCAAAGGCAGTGAGGATCTCAGTTGAAATTCTGTGAACCCGCAATTCTATCAGCATTCTCCAGCCAGAGACCACCAGGAACACACCTTCAGATAACAAGTTGGGTTTATTACCAGGGGGAGACATTGGGCATCTCAGTAAGAGGGTATTAGGAAGGACCTGTTATATAATGAATTTGGGCTTTGGTAGAATAATTTGGGGAAAGGTCTCAGGAAGTGAGGATTTGCTCTAGATTGAGTGCTGTCAATAAGTCAATAGTTTTGTGATTGGTATCTTAAGAAATCTTATCTCTAGGGAGGTACACCTGAGCAAGGATAAAGTTGTAATTAGTAAAGAAATAGTAGTCACTCGTATTTGCCTAGAGAAGGGGATGTTTGATATTTTGTGTGTTTCACAGTGACCTTGTCTTTGTGCTTTGACAAAATTATGACGTGGTCTTGTTTTGGTCTCCTTTTATGTTTTCGGTGTGACTGTCTGATGTTGGTGTTCAGTGAGATCATTTGTGTTGAAGAGGAGAATAATGTGGCCTAGCTATGCACAACTGGTGAATTTCTTATAACACTGAGGCCCAACTATAATTGTCAGACCAGTTCCCAGGTGACAAGGACTGAGAATAGAAATCTGCTGGCCGGGCGCGGTGGCTCAAGCCTGTAATCCCAGCACTTTGGGAGGCCGAGACGGGCGGATCACGAGGTCAGGAGATCGAGACCATCCTGGCTAACACGGTGAAACCCCGTCTCTACTAAAATACAAAAAAAAACTAGCCGGGTGAGGTGGCAGGCGCCTGTAGTCCCAGCTACTCGGGAGGCTGAGGCAGGAGAATGGCGCAAACCCGGGAGGTGGAGCTTGCAGTGAGCTGATCCGGCCACTGCACTCCAGTCCGGGCGACAGAGCGAGACTCCGCCTCAAAAAAAAAAAAAGAAATCTGCTTACCATCACCCTCTAGAAATAAACAGCCACTGTCAGCGTCTTAGTGCAGATCAGGTGGTGGGTGTGGTGGCTGGGTGCGGTGGCTCACACCTGTAATCCCAGCACTTTGGGAGGCCCAGGCAGGAGGATCACTTGAGCCCAGGAGTTCAAGACTAGCCTGGGCAACATAGGGAGACCCCATCTCTACGAAAAATTTAAAATTATCTGGGTGTGGTGGCATGTGTCTGTAGGCTCAGCTACTCCGGAGGCTGAGGTGGGAGGATCACTTGAGCCCAGGAATTCCTGGCTGCAGGGAGCCATGATCATACCACTGTACTCCAGCCTGGCTGACAGAGCAAGAGCCTGTCTCATAAAACATAAAAATGAAAAAGTAAAATGATTGTGTTCACTTACCTATGTGTATTGTATTTTGTGTCCACTTATCTGTGTTGTGTTTTAATTGTTATGTCTCTTTATAAAATTTAAATACCCTAAAATTTACCCATTTTAAGTATATACTCAATGATTTCAATAAATTGATATACTTGTTCAGCCATCACCATGTATTTCCATGACCGAAAAAAGGTTCCTCACACCATTAGTCAATCGCACACCCATTCCAACTCCCAGCATGACTAATCTTTCTGTCTCTGTAGTTTTGCCTTTTCCAGAAATGTTATATAAATGAAATCATACAATGTGTAGTCATTTCTGTTTTCTTTCATTTAGCATAATGCTTTTGAGATTAATCCATGTTCTGTTTATAGTAGTTCATTCCCTTTTATTGATGGCTTGTTTTATTGTTAAGCTAGAGGTTATCTTATAACCTGATTTATTCACTTAAATAAATATTCCACGAATGTATTTATTTATGGGTCATTAAATACTTTTCTACAACATCTTTTTTTTTTTTCTTTTTTTGGAGATGGAGTCTCAGTCTGTCACCTAGGCTGGAATGCAGTAGTATGATCTCTGCTCACTGCAACTTCCACTCCCAGGTTCAAGAGATTCTCCTGCCTCAGCCTCCTGAGTAGCTGGGATTACAGGCACCTGCCACCACACCCGGCTAATTTTTGTATTTTTAGTAGAGACAGAGTTTCACCATGTTGGCCAGGCTGGTCTCAAAGTTCTGACCACACAGGATCTGCCTGCCTCGGCCTCCCAAAGTGCTGGGATTGCAGGCATGAGCCACTGCGCCTGGCTTACAACATCATTTTTAATGGTCATACAGTTTTCCATTGTTTGAATTTACACGCTGTCTATCATTGAACATTCAAACTGTTTATAGTTATACATTTTTTTAAAAAAAGCTAAATAGCTGCCGGGTGCAGTAGCTCACACCTATAATCTCAGCACTTTGGGAGGCTGAGGTGTGCAGATCACCTGAGGTCGGGAGTTCGAGACCAGCTGTCAGGCTCTACTAAAAATACAAAATTAGCTGGGCGTGGTGGCGCGTGCCTGTGAAGTCCCACCTACTCAAGAGGCTGAGGCAGGAGAGTTGCTTGAACGCGGGTGCTGGAGGTTGTAGTGAGCCAAGATCGCGCCATTGCACTCCCACCTGGTGACCTGGTGACAGACCGAGACTCCATCTCAAAAAAAAAAAAAAAAAAACAAATGCATGATTGTCCATGTGTGCCATGACTTAGTGTGTCTAACATTTCACTCCCATAAACAATCTGCCATGGACAATTCTGTGCATAAATCTTGTTCTCACTTCAAATTATTTCCTTGAAGTGGAAAAGATATGAATCTATTTAAGACTCTTGATATATATTGACAAATTATTTTCCTGAGAAGTTATTCCATCTTCCACTCTAGGATCTGTTTTTGAATTGTGCATTGTGCTTCGATGATTTAACTATTGAATTTTTACAGACAGTTTTAACACCTGGCAGGCTAACCTTTCTTCATTTCTTTTCTTATAATTCTTTAACTCTTCTCACCTGTGTATTTTTCTCAGCAAAACTCTGCATAGTTTGTGAAGTTTTCCCGAAATCACCATGACAGTTAAATTGAAATGTGGTTAAACTTAGAATTAATTTAGGAAGGTTTCACATCTTTACCTCATCCAAACTTTCATCCCAGCTCATGGTCTGTCTCAAATATTTTCTTTTCTTTTGTATTCTTGTAGACTAGAATCTCCTTCTGCTATATTTTCTGACTGATAACGGCTGGTATATTTTTCTTCTGTAAACACACTGACACCAACATTTGTTTTATTTCAGTTAAGATTTATTGTGAGTTGATAGTCTTCTTAATGGTGTCAAATGAAGGTTAATACCATGGAAATTTAATCAGTTAAGAAAAATATATGTAGACTGATAAACTATAAGAAAGAATTAATCTATTAATCTAATAGATTAGTCCAAGTAACTTGAATCCTCTGGAATATATGAGGGAAATAACTCATTATTTTCTTAGTATAATTGATTTTTTAAATCTTTTAAATTTTTTAAAATTTATTTTTATTTTTTGAGACAGAGTCTCACTCTGTTGTCCAGGCTGGAGTGCAGTGGCACAATCTGGGCTTATTTCAGCCTTGACCTCCTGGGCTTAAGCGAACCTAGTGCCTCAGCCTCGCAAGTAGCTGGGACTGTAAGCACATGCCACCATGCCCAGCTAATTTTTGTCTTTTTTTTTTTTTATAGAGACAGTGTCTTACTGTGTTGCCCAGGCTGGTCCTGAGCTCCTGGCTCAAGCAATCCTCCCTCCTTGGCCTCCCAAAGTGCTGGGATTATAGGCATGAGCCACTGCACCTGGCCTACTGTCTTTTTAAAAAGATGTAATTGAGAAATAAAAATTGCATATATCTATGGTGTACAATGTGATGTTTTGATATATGTACACATTGTGGAATGATTAAACCAAGGTAATTAGCATATCCATCACCTCACACATATCATTTGTTGTGATGGGAATGTTAAATATCTACTCTCTTAGCAATTTTCAACTAAATAATGCGTTGCTATTAACTGTAGTCACCAGGATGCACAGTAGATCTCCAGAACCTATTCCAACGGCATATAATTTTTTAAATTTTGATTTACATATTTGTTTTCTGTCCTAATTCCCTACTGATCTCTCTTACTTTAACAGGTAAAATCCTCTTGGATTTTCTAGGATTCTATGACCAGCAAATAAGGATGCTTTCTTCTTCTAATAGTTATACCATGGTGTCTGATTATTTTCTTTATTATACTTCTTAGAAAACCCTCTGCAGTGTTAAAGGATGCTGGCTATAGGCAATCAGGTCTCATTTCCAGATATAAATGGAACAAACGCCTCCCTGGTTAGATGTGATGTTGGCTGTTGGTTTGGGGTGGATAGTCTCTGTCATGTTAAGGAAGCAGCCTTCTGTTTTTGTTTACCAGCACTCATATTAGGAATGGGAGTTATATTTTACTTAATGCCTGTTGTCCAGTTGTTGAGGTGATGTATTATTTGCTTTTAATTTTCTCTTTTGCCCTTTAGATATGATGTATATTCAGTTCATTGATTGCCTATGTGTTCAGTTCATTGATTGCCTAATATTGAGATATCCTCAGATAAATTCATATTGACCATGGCATGGTAGACTTAATATACCATTAAATTCTATTTGGAAAAAAATCTATTTGCAAAAAAATCTATTTGCTGGGGTTATATAGAATTTTCAGTTATTTTACTAACACTAGCTTTTTCTCAATATGAATTGTTAGGTTAGTGAAAGAGGGTTTCACTGACTTCACAGAGGGAATGAGTTGCCTCTGTCTTTTTTTTTTTGAAACAGAGTCACACTCTGTCGCCCAGACTGCAGTGCAGTAGCGCCATCTCAGCTCAC
Organism: Rhinopithecus bieti; assembly: GCF_001698545.2. NCBI lineage: Eukaryota > Metazoa > Chordata > Mammalia > Primates > Cercopithecidae > Rhinopithecus > Rhinopithecus bieti. The sequence goes on from NW_016814088.1 coordinate 148,972, forward strand.
TGCAACCTCCGCCTCCCGGGTTCAAGCAATTCTCATGCCTTAGCCTCTTGAGTAGCTGGGATTACAGGCACACGCCACCACACCTGGCTAATTTTTGTATTTTTAGTAGAGATGGGGTTTCGCCATGTTGACCAGGCTGGTCTCAAACTCCTGACTTCAGGTGATCTGCCCACCTCAGCCTCCCAAAGTGCTGGAATTGCAGGCGTGAACCACAGCGCCCAGCCACCTCTTTTTACTGTGTTACAAGAGACTTCAGGAGGGTGGTGGTAGGCCCTGACAAGCTGCAGCCATATTATATTGTATTTTGCAGCCTTTTATTATCTTCTCTTTTTTTTTTTTTTTTTTTTTTTTTGGAGATAGAGTCTCGTTCTGTCGCCCAGGCTGGAGTGCAATGGCACTATCTCGGTTCACTGCAAGCTCTGCCTCCCAGGGTTCACGCCATTCGCCTGTCTCAGCCTCCTCAGTAGCTGGGACTACAGGCACCCGCCACCACACCTGGCTAATTTTTTGTATTTTTAGTAGAGATGGGGTTTCACCATGTTGCTCAGGATGGTCTTGATCTTCTGACCTCATGATCAGCCCGCCTCAGCCTCCCAAATTGCTGGGATTACAGGCGTGAGCCACTGCGCCCGGCCCCACATTAAGTCTTTTAAGTGGCCTGCTGTTAATTCTGTCATAGTCTTTGCTATAAAACAATACTGACCCAATTTGTGATAAACTCACCCACTCTTATTGTAGAATATACATTTCTCCCTTTCATCTTCCTTCTTTGGCCCACATTATCTGTCTACCTCCTTCATTTTGTTTCTCCCAGGAAGGACTGATGTAAATTGGATTTTCAGAAACTCCCTCCCGCATGCCCCTCTGGTCTCTGCATCTAGAATACCGGAGTCAGAGGAACTACTCTCTCTAGGGTCCTTCCTCTCCCAGGCAGGTCTTATGGTACAGTGTACACTGTGGTGTTGCCTCTGTCAGTCTGTCCTTCATTTCTGTGACCAGATCTCCAACAGGACATGTTCTAAAGAAGTGTGGTAGAAACTGGCCCATTTCAAACTTGGCACCGTGATTTTTCTACACGTTACCCCACCGGGGCTTTTGCGATCAGTTTTATAGTGAAGAGCGGATCTAGATGGAATCTTAGTTTTGCTACAGTGTTTCCATCAGTCATTCCATAAACATTGATTGAGCATGTACTATGTGTCAGGCAGTGTTCTAGGCATTTGTAGGAAAGCGGGAGAGAGCAGTTGGAGCAGTGGACATTGTGTTCATTTCAGTTGCAGTCCTCCCTAAAGTTTTACAGATCTATAGCAAGTAATTTTTTTTTTTCAATTCAAAGAAGCAGTGGGAAACCTATGTCTCCTGCTCTCCCCCATGAGATGTGTATCGTTTTTTCTGAATGAGCAGCTGGGGACATAGCCCAAGCAAGTGGGGAGGCTTAAGCACCAGGAATGTCCCCCTGGGTCATTACTCATGGGCATTAGGTGCCCCCAGGAGAGAATGGGGAAATGATGCCTCTTGCCTCTCCCAGCATGTGAGAATGGTTAATGTAACAGGATGTTGAAAGTCCTTTGCAAACAGAAGCACTATATTGTGATAGGGCCTCAATATTGTCTTCTCAGACTGTCAATTCATTCCTGTCCCAAGGATCTGGGACAGTTTTTATGCATATTTCATTTTTTCTAAAACACTTACCTTTCATATACCTTCGGTTTTATTCCTGCATCTTAGAAAGATAACTCCAGAATGACTGAAGAGAACATGGTCCACCAAGGTGGCATGTTCAGAAATGACCATTCCCAGAGTTCCCCTGAGAGGCTGATTTTCAAAGGAGAAGTTCTCCCCAAAGCAACAGAATTGAGATCTATATCTTAAGGGAGATTTGAAGTCCTCTTGGCATAGTGGCCATTATTGCCCTGGATAAAAAGGAAACATTTTAGAGATGCCCAAAGTACTTAGAGCCTAACAGTCCTCTATCAATTGCTTAAAGAGTGAACGGAGACCTTTTATAAGAAACAGACCCAGCGTCTTGGCAGTTTGCAAACAGGATAAGGAAATCTTTTTTTTCCTTCCTAAAGCTTTGGATCTGAGAAGCTAAAGACACCACATCTGAATTCACAAAGTTTCTTTTGTTTACCATAATACTGTCCTATCTAGATGAGGGTGGTAGCTGCTTGCCTAGGGAAATTTTGAGTATTTGGAGCCACTGATACTGTTTCTAGATGAAAGACTCAAGGGTTCCTTTGTTGGTGAACAGTAAAAGAGCAGAAAAGCATCAAACAGGCACACTGGCTCACTCCTGTATTCCCAGCACTTTGCGAGGCCAAAGCGGACAGATCACCTGAAGTCAGGAGACCAGCTTGGCCAACATGGTAAAACTCTGTCTCTACTAAAAAATACAAAAAATTAGCCGGGCGTGGTGGCACATGCCTATAATCCTAGCTACTCAGGATGGGCTGGGGCAGGAGAATGGCTTGAACCTGGGAGGTGGAGGTTGCAGTGAGCTGAGATTGTGCCACAGCACTCCTGCCTGGGCGACAGAGTGAGACTCTGTCTCAAAAATAAAGACAGAACAGAAAAGAAAAGGAAGGAAGGAAGGGAGGGAGGGAGGGACGGAGG
>NW_016814088.1:153329-266989 GCF_001698545.2 Rhinopithecus bieti
GAGGGAGGGAATGGAGGGAGGGAAGGGAAGGAAGGGAAGGAAGGAAGATAGATCACCAAACAGCGAGCTCCTTGGTGGTGCTCATGTTGGAGACATAATTTCACCATCCTCAAAAATGACCCAACAGGCAACAGCTTGGATGGATCTTACGAGAATATGCTGATTGAAAGAAGTTAATCACTGAAGCAATCTACCATATTATTCCATTTATATAACAGTCCTGAGATAACACAATTGTAGAGATGGAGAACATATTCATGGTTGCCGTGGGTTAGGAGTTGGGGATGGTGGCTCTTGACTGTGTTAACTGGTGGTGGTTACATGAAGCTACACATGGTTATGCTAAGCTATACACACATACACACACACACACACACACACACACATTAGTTATTAAACTGATGGAATCCAAATAAGCTCTGTGGATTGCATTCATGTGAACTTCCTGGTTTTGATATTGTGATATAATCATGCCAGCTGTGACCATTGGAGGAGGCTGGGTGAAGGGTACACAGGACCTCCTGAACATTTCTTTGTAACTTCCTGTGAATCTATAATTATTGCAGCATAAAGGATTTTTTTAATTGCCTTTCTAAACTCATAAGTCTTGAGTGTTGAGATTCTAATTCTGGAAAATAGTATGGACCATGAGAGAGGAAGGGAGGGAGGAAGGAATTCATTTCCAGTGGAAAGTTTTATTTTTTATATTTATTTATTTATTTTTTGAGACAGGGTCTCACTCTGTTGCCCAGGCTGAGTGCAGTGGCATGATCACGGCTCACTGCAACCTCAACCTCTCAGGCTCAGGTGATCCTCCCGCCTCAGCCTCCTGAGGAGCTGGGACATAGGCATGTGCCACCACATCTGGCTAATTTTTGATTTTTTTGTAGAGAGAAGGGCTGAGTCTAGTCTCGAACTCCTGGGCTTAAGCGATCCCTCCACCTCAGCCTCTCAAAGTGCTGGGATTATAGGTGTGCGCCACCACACCTGGCCTGAAGGTTTTAACACCCACATGTACACACACACCTAACCAGATCCAACCATTCATCTTACTACTGTCTGAGGCAGGCATTCCTTCTGCTGCGTGTGGCAGAGTGCGTGGAGTGTGCCTGCAGGAGCACTCGGAGCCCTGGCTGGCCTGCCCTCAGGGTACTGCTCCCAGGGAGTGAACTCACTCTGTATGTGCCCAGCTTCTGAAGAAAAGTGCCTACAACCATCTGCAGAAAATCTGTCCAGTTTCCAGCGTGCCTCTCTGGGCTTCTTAAAGCAAAGCAAAACCTAATTTTTAAATTGAAAAGCATGTCTATACGTGTTTTGTAAAATATTCAACATTACTAGAAAGTGTGTCCTAAGCTGTCACTCAGTTGCTTCCCAGAGAACCTTTGTCACCAATGCTATGTTTAATCTGACAGAAGAATGTGATGGATGGATGTGACTTGTCTACCTTTATACAGGTGTTAACATCCTGTACAAACATTTTTTGCTCTTCCTGTGCTGTAGAGTGGTTCTGTATCAACAATATTCCATTCTTTTTTAACAGAGATAGGGAGTCCTAACCAATGAATGTAGTGATGGGCATTTGAGTGATAGTCCTTCTTTTGCTGTGTGTGTGTGTGTGTGTGTGTGTCTGTGTGTGTGTGTGTCTTTGTGTGCCTCTTTGAGATTAGTCCCTTGTCCAAAATACAAGTTATTTAAAATAAGTAAGATCTTAGCATTTCTGTTTCTCTGGCCATTTTTATAGTTCTACAGTGACTTTTCCTTCTTGCTTTTGCCTCTGGTGTCTGACTGACGATCTCCAAGTAATCCATCAACACCTTAATTTTGAGAGCACAGTGAGGAGAGCCTTTATCTCCCTTAGGGATTCTGAAGGAATTCTCCCTCTTGAGGTCTCAGTCCACAACTCTATTTTTCTTCATAAAATAATTTGGGATGACTTTCTTCATAGCTTTTATAAAAGTGGCTGTGAAATGTAGCTATTGTGTTTTGCTCTCTATACGTTGTACTCATTAACTTCAACAAAATTATAAACGTAAAAATCATATGGAAGTATGTGTGATAATTACAGGGGAGAACAAGATACCCACTGATGCTCTGATAGTTTTTTATACACGAAATGTGTGTGCTGTGCAGATGTTGCTATTTCAACATAATGTCAATGAAATTATTTCTCTGGATAGAGGATAAAGCAAAGTGGCCTCACTTCCTGTTCACTTCCTTGGAATTGCCAAGGCTAGACGCGGCACAGCAGGGATCAGACGCCGCAGAGCCCCCGCGTCTTCCCCGCTGGTGTGTCTATGAGTGCAGGGGTGGGGAGATGAGGTGGAGGCAGGCCTGAAGATGGCCAGCAGGAGAGGACTGCCATCCACAGAAGCCATGATCCCTCTGGGGTGCCTCACCACCTCTCAGTGGGGAGAGGAGGCTTGTTTCAGTTATTCTGCGGGAAAGTCTGCAACAGCAGCTCACCCAGAGGAGGGAAGAAAGGGGGTGGACTGTGGGCCACAGCCAGCCTTGTCAGGTAGGCTTGCGTGCCAGGGCCTTGCCACTTCCCAGCCTGTGTTTGGACTTTCCCCATGTGTGTCCTGAAGGCCAGCTCTCCACCTGACCTCTCCCCTTGGCATTACAACATAAAGGAATCATTGTATTTTCCACGCAAGTGTTAGGTATTTTTACTTCCCTCAAATGAGCAAGGAGGCAAAACACTACATAAAACCAGGGTCCTGAGTTTCTGTTCCTCACTGCTGAACAGGATGGCCCCACTCCCATCTATATGGAAATGTTGGCAGGGACCCAGGCTACTATAAATAAGCATCCTGACTGCTCCAGGAAGGCTGGGCTTCCTCATTTTTTTTTTAAAGTGGAATTTGTAACAGCTTCTGCCCAGAACATTTGTGTCCAAGGTCCTTTCATCTCCCAGGCATCCTGTACAACTGCCATACGGAGGTTTTGGAAATCTTCCCACTGCAGCTGGGTCACAGGACAAGCCACACAGGGCCAGCTCGCTAAAAGAAGTGATGATCTCTCTTCTGTGACCTCCGTCTCATATTCAGATGTGAGTTTTAACAGGATTCCATCTGAACAAGCAGGAATCTCCTTTCTCCTTCTGCCAAAAGGCACATCTGTTAGACACAGAATAGGTTCATTAGTTAGCGCAAAAGCCCCGGGCCACAGGAGCCATCTGGGCAGCAGGAATCTGTCTTTCATACCACATGATCCTCAGCTTCTAAGGAGTCTTCACTTCCCTCAGGCTGACTGGCAACACAGGGTTACAGCAAGAGTGCCAGGTCGTAAAACATGGAAAGCTACATACAACAAATAAAGCTGTGGCACTGGCACAAGAACCAAGACAGGTCAACAGAAGAGTGGACTGATGGAAAGTGCAAGTCAGAGCAGTCGGTGGAACTCTCAGCTCCAGTCCACAACAAGATAAGGAGCTTGTGCTAGCTCATAAGTCAGCTGTGTCACCGAAGACACCATTGAGTTCGGCTACCATTTTTTTCCCTCTCAATGAAGGAGGCGATGTGTTGATTTACATTCTGGCCCAAGTTCTTTACCTCATGGCAAACAGGCACTTTGAGTAGCTCAGAAGTGAACAGTTTTTGAAACAGTCCCTGGTATAATACATCTTGAAAGAAAAATCACAAACCAATAGGGAAGGGAAGATGTATTCAACAAATTGGGTTTGGAAAGTTGACCATGTTGTTTTCTTTTTAATAATGTTTTTTCACAGTAAACACAAAACAAATCACTAATAGATTTGAAAATTATATGGAGAAGAAAATGAAATCATGAAAAGAAACTAAAAGAAAAAAATTGATCTCACAGGATGAAAAAATGTTATTTTTAAATATTTTTTCAAATTAAAAAAGTAATAAAACATCCTTGGTAGAAAATCTATAACATAGTATTTTAAAAAGAAAGACAAGGCTGGGCACGGTGGCTTATGCCTGTAATCCCAGCACTTTGGGAGGCTGAGGCAGGCAGATCACCTGAAGCCAGGAGTTTGAGACCAGCCTGGCCAACATGGTGAAACCCTGTCTCTACTAAAAATACAAAAATTAGCCAGGCGTGGTGACGCACATCTGTAGTCTCAGCTACTCAGGAGGCTGAGGCACAAGAATCGCTTTAACCTGGGAGGCAGAGGTTGCAGTGAGTCAAGGTCTTACCACTGCACTCCAGCTTGGATGACAGAGTGAGACTCTGTCTCAAAAAAAGAAACAAAGAGAAATCACCCGTACTTCTCCTCCCCAGAGATACTACTTTGATTTATTTACTACCAATGTTATTACTATTTTATTCCAATCGATGTTATTACTATTTCCTTCCAATCTGTTCATATAAAATTTTTATTAAACTAGGGTCCTATTATATATATATAGAATTGTGTGTCATTTTTGCTGTGAAATATCATTTTAAAACATGGGAAAAAGAACATACAAAATCGTATTTACAACATGATCTTGTAGTGGTAGTGTTTTGTAGAGTTGATTTATATATACAAATAGTATTGCATACATTAAATTACTATCTTTTAAAATAAGTTTAAAATGCTATCTGGGGCTGGGTGCGGTGGCTCATGCCTGTAATCCCAGCACTTCAGGAGGCCGAGGCAGGTGGATCACCTGAGGTCAGGAGTTCGAGACCAGCCTGGCCAACATGATGATGCCCCATCTCTACTAAAAATACAAAAAATTAGCCAGGCTTGTTGGTGGGCACCTGTAACCCCAGCTACTCGGGAGGCTGAGGCAGGAAAATCACTTGAACCTGGGAGGCAGAGGTTGCAGTGAGCTGAGATTGTGCCACTGCACTCCAGCCTGGGCAATGAGCGAAACTCCATCTCAAAAGTTAAAATGCTATCTGGGTGAACACGATGTTTATTTTTATATTTTGGACCTTTCCAAATTTTCTGCAAGGAGCGTGTACACTACATTTGTCATCAAGGAAGATAAAACAAAAAGTTGTCATTCACAACCCAGTGTTACTGGAGCTGGTTTTGGTGGAATTGACTCCCTCTGTCACAGACTCAGCTTCAGCCCATACCCTGAGCCATGGACCTATCCCTCTAATGCATTGTTCTAGTCTCAGGGCTAATAACAAGGGAGAGGTGTTGAAGGGCCAGTTCCACCACCAATGGAAAAGCTATTCCCAGGTGAGGACTACAGCTGCCAGGGCACTGCTCCAAAATGGGCATGCTGGCCATATTCACTTGCCCGCTTCTGCCCAGGGATCTATTTTTCTGTGGTGTGTATTCCCTGTACCTTTGGGGGCATCTCTTGTACTCATGAAATCAGTAGAGGCTTGCATCTATCTACCTACCTGTCTACCTACCTACCTACCTACCTACCTATCTGTCTATCAATGAAGCACGGTCTTGCTCTGTCACCCAGATTGGACTACAGTGGGGGAATCATAGCTCACTACAGCCTCAAACTCCTGGGCTCAAGCAGTCTTCTTGCCTCAGCCTCCCAAGTACCTGGGATTAGAGGCATGAGCCACCATGCTGGCGAATTTTTTTTTTTCACAGATGGGGTCTTGCTGTGTTCCCCAGCCTTATCTTAAACTCCTGGCCTCAAGCGGTCCTCCCATCTCGGCCTCCCAAAGTGCTGAGATTACAGCAGAGGCTTTGAAGTCAAAGCTTTCCCTGCTAGGACGAGCCCTAGTTAAAGTCCTGGAGCACTGGCCACTGCCACTGCACTTGGACAGCTGGCCTTCTGCTACCCTTAGTGCCACCTCTACTTGGGGGCTGTGGCACAAAGCATTCTGGGAAATGGGGCTTGAGACGGTTTCATTCCTCAGTGTTTCCTCATCTTTGGCCCACCCTGAGCCAAGGAAAGCTCCTTCCATTCCAGTAATCAGAGGGCTCCATTCCCAAGAGGAAGTTTGCAGGAAGGTTAGGATCCCTCTGTGCATGGTGAGGAGTGTCCTGCTGTTCACTGCATCCTGGCTCCAGTAATTGTGAGTAAAATAATAGGTTGGTTATGAGTAAAAGAACAGGTTGGGAGGCCTTCTCAGACTATAGAATGCATAGGCGAGATACGTAGCGAATGCCGCTCCGTACTTTGGAATCAGCTCTCAGGGCAGCACAAAGGCATTCCTTCACCAGCGGAACTTCAGGGGGATGCCATTCACACCAGCAGCCTGTGTCTCCACATGCACACTTCAGAATGGCATAGCCACCCATCTTCACAGCCCTGCGCGCCGTCTGTGAACAACAAGAGCTCCCCAGCAACCTGGGATTCTAAACCAGGCCAAAGTGTTGAGCACCTGGCAGGCTGTGCTGTGTGGGGGCGGAAGCTTTGGTCCTGCTCTCATAAGCCTCCCTGTTCTTAGAGTGACCCCACTCTTCTGTGCCTTGGCATTGCAGGCCTGGCGCTGGTGCCAAGGAAGCTCTGTGCCCACTACTCCTGGGACGCCAATGTGCTGCTCCAGGCATGGCCTGCCGTGGACCCGGAGTTCCTGCAGCAGCCGGAGGTCGTCCAGATGGCAGTTCTGGTAAGTATCTCCCCTCAACCCCAGAGCCCGGCAGTCCCTGCCCTGCTAGTGGCCCCTAAACACTGTGGTGGTTTTGAGAGGTCTATTAGCAGGCCTTTCTGGCTCACTCAGCTCAGCCCTCAGCCACACCTTGTGACCAGAAGGCACAAGGCCTGTCTTTCCTTTGCCAGTACCCTCAGTTTTGTAGGTCACCACACCCCAGAAGCATGTGAGCATGAAACTCTCATGGCCCTCAAGGGCTTGGAAAGGGGAGTCATAAACCTGGCCTGCCTTATAGGTTCTCATTGTTTTTCCAGCTGAGGACCATGTTTCAGTCGCTCTCAATTTCACTCAGGTGCTCTTGGGGCTTTTGGGGCTGGGGAAGGGTAACAGTGAGGTGGGTGGCTATGCAGTAATACCTGTAAAACGTAATTCAGAAAGCCTCCATAATTTTTTTTTTTTTTGTAAATTAGGTAATTTTAAGTACATAAGAGGAGTTTATTGTTTAAACCTTTTCTAAGAGCAAGTAACCCCCTTATTGTTTATCCTATATGTGATTTTTCTACATTTACTTAATTTGTTAAATGAGACACATTTATGATGAATATCTCTTAAATATGCTGATGTGTCTGAAGAAAAAAAGAGGACAGGGAGTGGACTTTGAACCACATGTCTCCCCGGAACCACACATGGGGCCAGGTAATTCACATTCAAAATTATCATTTCACTCTTATCACCCTATAAAGTGGGTGTTGCCATTCTCATTTTTTCAATTGAGGACTGAGGCTCAGTGAAGTTGGTCCACCTAGCCCAGGTTTATTCGTTTATTCACAAATGCTTATCAAGTCTGACTCTACATCAGGCATAGTGCTCTGGGGATACAAAATCAAGATAGGACAGACAGGTTCCCTGCCCTCATGGAGCTTAAAGCATAGTAGGAGAGAGAGGGAAGAATAAAAAGGAAAGAGGAAAATAAATAAAATGACTGCAAATTGTGAAAAGTGCCCTGAACAAACCCACCTAGGGGCTGAGGGAGGGCATAGCCCCACAGAGGTTGGCCAGCCAGGCCCTGGCCCCTCTGCACCTGTGCAGGCCCAGGGCCCAGCAGGAAGGTGGAGGTTTGGAAAGACAATACTTTGCCAAGGAGACCGGGCTCTTTCACAGCTCCCTTGTCTTCGCACCAACTCTCCTGGCACTATGTTCTCTGCCACCCCACCCCAAAGGGAGAGGAGGTGAGAGTGCCCTGGCAGACTTCTTCCAAAAATCTTCAAAACCAAAACCATCCTTGTGGCATAGAGGAAATTTCTTTTCATCATCATCATTATTATTATTATTATTTAATAGAGACATGGTCTCACTCTGTTGCCCGGGCTGGTCTCAAGCTCCTGGGCTCAAACAGTCTTTTTGCCTCAGCCTCCCAAATTGCTGGGATTAGAGACATGAGCCACCACACCCAACCCAGAATTTTTTTTTTTTTTTTTTGAGACAGAGTCTCACTCTGTCGCCCAAGCTGGAGTGCAGTGGCACAATCTTGGCTCACTACAACCTCTGCCTCAAGCAATTCTCCTGGCTCAGCCTCCCCCAGTTAGCTGAGATTACAGGCATGTGCTACCATGCGCAGCTAATTTTTGTATTTTTAGTAGAGATGGAGTTTCATCATGTTGGCCAGGCTGATTTCAAACTCCTGACCTCATGTGATCTGCCCGCCTCAGCCTCCCAAAGTGCTGGGATTACAGGTGGGAGCCACCACACCCGGCCCCAGCCCAGAAATTGCTTTAATTTGAGTAATGTTTATGATAAATAAATATCTCATGCATCCCTAAGAACTTGTCCTCAGCCCAGTTGAGACATGCTAACTTGAGAAAAAGGGAGAACTTCAGTCTATGAAAATATCTTTCTATCTTAAATTACCACTGCAGAAAAGAAATTGAGTTTTGATCATTGGTAAAATAATTTTAGATAATCATTGAAATGCAAACCTAAAATTAAAAGCATGTGTAAGACTTTCTGCAGGTGTACCTAGCTTGAGAACCCGGGCTGGGTTGGCACCGTGCCAGCAGCAAAGACTTCTGTGAAGGCCTGGGTTCTCACTCCGTGTGATCTCACTTTGTGCCCTGGCCAGAAACATGCTGCAAGCACAGTTCAGTGTCATTCAGTTCAGTTGTGCCCGTGTTCTTTGTGCCTATGACATGCTGGGCTCTGCCCCCACCAGGGATACAGAGACAAGAGCTACCGCCTTATCACTTTGGAACAAAGGTCTGGGGGCACATGAGCTGTCACACACAGTTTATGTAAGGGCTTGGAAGTCGGGCCATCCTGGGTATAAGTCTTAGTTTTACAACATAGTTAACACCTCTAAGCCTCAGTTTCCTGAGTTATAAAATGGAGGCACGCACAGCGCCTGCCTTATCCGGCTATTGAGAGAATTAGGTGGGATAATGCCAGGAAGTGCTTAGCTTGCTTCTGGATGCACTAATGACAAAATCCTCTTAACACAGAGTGAGCGCCGACCCAGGGCCACGCTCCGCCCTGGAACTTCCCAGGTGTGAGCTTATTTACTAAGCACAGTGGCTCTGTGAGGCAGGCTTGTTGTTGTCCCCATTTCACAGACAGGCAGATGTGTGACTAACCTTATCTTACAGGCAAGGAAATGGTGGCAGGATGGGGCAGAATAACTCACTGAAGGTCACACAGCTAGTCCAGAATCTACTCTATGAATGGTGACTGCTGCTAGCATCAGTGTTGCCACTTCTGGCAGTTGGAGAATCAGAAAATGCATCATGAGGAAAAGGAGAGGCGGCTTTGGCTTTGAAAGAGAAGCAGCCTCTCCCCAGTGGAGAGAAGGGTGCCGCAATACCAGGAGCAAACACAGGAGGCAGGTCCACAGAGACCGGGGCTGAGCCAGGGAGGGGCTGGAGCAGAGGGCACAGGGCAGTGCTGGAAACAAGGCTAAAGGTGGGGAGTGTCCCCTCCTCGGAGGCCAGACTCCACCCCTCAGAGGACGGGGGCTGTCAGGGTGTGTGAGCAGGAGAGAGGGGCTGTGTCAGGTCATCCTGTCTCTACCGCTGCCTGGGGTGGAGGCCTAGGTAGACAAGTGACTTCACTTCATGTGCCTCAGCTTCCCCATCTGTAAAATGGGATGGGATATTCATGCATCGACTCAGGTTCATGCAAGTGAATTGCATAGTTTAGTGCTTGGCAGAGTGCGAGCTCAGCAAATGGAAGCTTGTATTGTTATTAGCCATTCCAAGGCTACCCTCATGATGGCGACAGGTGATGGATTCGAGTGGGAGGAACACCTGTGGCCTGGGCCCTGTCCGACAGGTGTCAGAAAAGTCCAGGAGAGTCATGCTTAGGCCCTCTCCAAAGATGGAGGTGCAAGAGCCCCCCAGCATAGCAGCCTCTGTTTGAAGTGATATCAATGTGCTTATTCCTCTTTGGGCCCTTGAAGCCCAGGCTCAGTGTTGAGTCCCAGCCTGACTTGTCTGCCCATCTCATTGGCACTTTATGCCAGAGACAGGGGGAGCATGATCGGCACCTACTCACCCTAAAGGGACTGCCTTGGTAAGGCAACTCGGGAGGCCCGGGAAGCCAGAACCGTGTGAGGGTGCCCGAGGCAGCATGGGAAAGACTCGGAGCACCATGGCCACATCCAGAGATCACATGCCCTGCCCCCAAAGCCCCAGCTGTGGACAAGAATGACTCAGGTCCCTTGGATAGGCTGTCACCAGTGATGACTTAGGACCAGCCTGTCCGGCTCCGGCAAAGCACAGGAAGCTCGAAGCGTTTAGAAATGGGTCATTGTTGTGCTGAGGCCATGCGTCAAAGAGGACATCCCACAGCCAGCTCCTTCTATCCTGGCCACCACTCTTGACAAAGGCAGAGGGAGTACGGCTTAGTGAGCTGGTCCCTTTACACAGGTTATTTTACCTCCTTCACTCCAGAATCTGGAGAATTCTGTCCTTAAGAAAAAAAAAACAACTAAGCTCAAGATCCCACAGCTTGTAAGACCAGGCCTGAGAGTCAAACCTGAGTCTGCCCACATGAGAGCACCATGCTCCCCCTCGCCCAGCACCCCCTCTGTGGGTGGTGACCCAAAGGAGATGTTGGCCTGGGCTGCTCTTCCATAGGAGGAAAGACATGATTCACTGACAACTGCATGTCCTGAGAATTCCCTGCTGGGGACCCCAGGACTTCACTAGGGGCATGGCTCTTGTGTGACAGGTGGAAGCTCTCTTCCAGGGTCTCAGTCCAGCCCAGCATGTGGCCTTGAAAGAAGGCAGCTTCTAATGACTCAGAAACACCAGGGCAGAGGGGCCACAGTCCTTCACACCACACACGTAGTTCCCCAGCTTCAGAACGCTTTAAAACCCTGCAGCATGGAGCCTCACGCTTTCAAAACAATATTTCATAATATGCCAGGACTGTGTGTTTTATTTATATCCTCTCCCAGTTTCCTAGGCTAATGCAGACAATAAAAATGCCACCAAGTTCTGCAGAAATCTGAAAAAAAAGGAAGTGGATGATTAGGGGACATTTGATAATGTGCTTTGGTTGAAACTTGAGAAATTATTCCTCGTAACTTTTCCTAAGACCGTGACTGTATTTTCCAAGTGAAAAACAAGAGTTAGTGAGAGAAATGTGTGTGTAGATTTCGGAGCAATAGGATTGAGGATTTGGGAGCATGACTGCTCAGAAGCTGAACCACGTGGTCATCTTCCCTCATTGAATCAATATTCGGTGAATACCCACCTGTGTCTGGAACTGTACTGATCCATGTTAAGGGAGAAAGAGTGATTAATGTGACAAGATGTAGGTCCAATTTCTAAGTCGTCACACTTGAGCACCCCCTTCTGGAGCCAGTCAGCAGAGAGAGAAGTTTGACTGTGTCCCCCGTGAAACTGTCAACTGTTTGGTCCACTTGAGACCTAGGTAAAATCCGAGGGGACAGCTCGCTCTAGCCTGGATCTGAACTTAGACTTGAGCCCCGATGACAGAATAATCCCTTTCTGCCTGGAAATGGCCCAAGCCATCTCATGCTGAGGATTTTTGACATCATCTCTACCACAGCTGTGTATGAGAGCAGTGCTCAGCACTCACATGCAGTCTCAGTGTCTGTCTCTCTCTGCAGGTCTAGGTATTAATCCTATTCAGCTGGTTGCGTTTTACCCTTGTGGGAAGCAGGGTGCTGACTTCCTCCTTTCTCCACCTCTATTCCCTTCCCCTAAACAAATGCAGCCACGCCCTTTGCAGGCAGGAGGTTTGGTATTGGGCCGCCCGCCACTCTGAGGATGTTCCTCATTGTTTGTCTTGGCTTTTCTCCTTCTCAGATCAACAATAAAGCTTGTGGCAAAATTCCTGTGCCCCAACAAGTTGCCCAGGACCAGGACAAAGTCCACGAATTTGTTCTCCAAAGTGAGCTGGGTGTCAGGCTTTTGCAAGGGCGAAGCATCAAGAAGTCCTTCCTCTCCCCGAGAACTGCCCTCATCAACTTCCTGGTGCGAGATTGACAGCCAGGAGGCTGCGGCTACCACGTAGGGCCTCTGAGGAACCTCCTTCCAGGCCTGGGATGAGGGGGCGATGTCTGCTTCCCAGGGGAAGGGAAAAGACAAATGTCTTGACTGTTGACCTCAGTCCTGTGGCAGACTGCAGTCAACAGTGTGCCTCTGTAGTGGGGCCTGGTGCTGGGGCGAAGGTGAGCTGAGCAACAGAGAAATATGAGCTACTGAGGAGGGTGTCGGACAGCCTGCCCCTCACCCCCGACTCACACTGCAGGTGGAGGAGGCCATCTGATCCCATGGGAAGCCCTCAGAGACACTGCTGGGTGGGAGCAGGAAGGAGCACAGTGCCCCTCGAACAGCCAGGTAGCCTGCGGATCTGGGAAATGGCTCTGCCTTAGGTGCTCCTCGGGAATTTAAGGTCAGCCTGAGGAACTGCAGGACTCAGGTGCAGTGTGCCAGCCACTTGGAACTGCTAACTGAGCCTCCAGAGGGTGGTGAATGGTCTCTTTGCCTTCAGGCTGGATGAGGAAGCCATTTAGGAAATGCTCAAATAACCAATATGTGGAAATGGACACAGGGATTTTCTGAAGTTGCTTTGAATCAAAAGGCAGGCAGTGCTGGTTCCTCCACCTCTGTCCCCACCACTCCCCAGCTCTGTCATGCAGGCCTGTCCTCCCCAACCCCAGTTGGACATGCCTCCCAGGCCTGCTATGGTTCTGACACACAGGATCCCAGGCAAAGCACCACTTCCTCACATGAATGAGGAGCAGCAAGTCATGACCACTCCCTTGGGTATACAATTTGCTGTGTAGTGAAATGGAACCAGGCTCCAGGCTGCTCATCCCCAACCTCAGAGCCCCACCGCAGCCCAGTAGGGATGCAGCAGGCCCCGGAGGGCTCATGTGGGCCCCAGATGGCAATGCCACCATTATTGATTTGACTCCAGAGCCAGTTATTAGGAAGAGCAAGCTCACCACAGAGCAGTGGAACTGAGGCCCCCCAGGTGTTGCCTTCAGTGTCCAAGCCACAGCAGTCTGGCTGTTGGGAAGACAGCCAGGAATGGGTTCATGTCATTGGCACATCAGGCTAATCCTGGTTTTATGTGAAGTCAGCAATTAAGTGTTCCCACTAGAACTGGTCTAAGCCACTGATTAATATTTAAGGAAGGAAGGTGGGGGAGAATCTAGCCATTTTGTAATGCCAGCAATCTATATTTGTTATCTGATGCCATTTTTCTGAAGTAGCCTCAGATGTGATCCCCCTGCAGTTCAGCAGTTAACAGATGACTTTTTTAGTGTAATAAAATGTTTATCATCTGTGACTTCAGGACATATGTGTGATCTTGGAATATCTACCATATTCCAATTTCAGAGTTAATGACAAACAGATTGAGGTATTCCATCATCATCAGAAGCATTGGCTGTGTGTCTGACTCCACATGGAATGCTATAAAGTGGGATACATGTGATTCTTCTTGTTCCAGAACTTACAGTCCATGGTAGACAACACTGATATAGGCACACTAGCAACAGCAGTTAAGTCACTGGTTCTCAGGCCTAATACTCTGCGTGGTCCTCATGCCCAGATATTCCAATTTAATTGGTCTACGGTGTGGCTTAAGCATCAGGAATCTTTAAAACTACAAGTGATTCTAATGGGCAGCAAAGTTTGAGAACCACTGGATACATTGATGCACTTGAACCATAATTTCTATCTAGTTCTTCCTCTTCCTAATCTTCAGCTTAGCAAAGTCCAGTTTCTGACCTCAGTAAGACAGTCAATAAATGGCTGAGATTATTCCCCACCTCCCCACTCCCAGGGGTCAGAGTTTTCTGTCCAGTTGTTCCGTTACCCATACTCTTAGTACGTACTAATGAGCTCTTGTTTGCAAAAGCTTTATCCTCTAGGAGCAATTTCTCCAGAGTCATGCTGGTGTCAGCCAGCTGGTCAGTCTAGCAGCCTGGAGGCTTTACTGGCCCATTGCCCTGGTCAGATCATGTGCAAATAAAGGGCTCCCTTCCCTCATCTTGTTCAAGACCACTTAGCTTACCCTAAGAAAGAACAAGATAATCAAGCAAAAACACTCACTCCTCCTTCCTTGTACCAAGTATTTTCATGGGCTTCTATTTAATCCATATTCACTGCCATGTGCAATGAGACTAAGTACATTCAACTCAGCTCTAGCACTCCAGACTTCTGGTCCCCGTCTTCCCTTTTGGTCCTACTCTTGGTCCTGGACCACACTTTCCCTCCTGGAAAGCCAGTAAACCTGGGAAATCACAGAGGTGGTGTCTTCTCTACAGGGGCAGTGGTGGGTGAGAGGCCAAGAGCGTGTGGTTAGTTCCAGAGAACTGGGGGGAAAGGTTGTCCAGCAAGTGGAAGATGTAGACTCGTGGGCGGGTATCAGGGTTATTTCTATGGGGCAATAAGAGAACAGAGTTTGTGCCCAGGGAGAGTGGTGCTCCATGGCAAATGCTACCACAATAGGAGCCAGCTGTCTGCCTAAGAAAATTGATCTCTAAGACCCTAAAACAATTAGTGAGCTGGGAAACAGCACAGGCATATTTCATCCCAGCCTAAATGCACACCTTCAGGGGACTGGCTTTGAAAAGCAGGGTACATCCAGTCAATGGAAGGCGAGGCAACCAGCAACAGATGGTTTTTTAAAAACATGTAGCCTGGAAATTTTCTCATGAATCAAGGAAGATACATGCACAATGCAATCCTGACCTTTTTGTTTTTTTCAACGCTTACAAGGAAAATTGAAAGCAGGAAATTTGCTTGCATATCATAGGCTGAGACTCCTACAAGCTATTTTTTCCTTGTCTACTTTTTTGCATTTTCTCATTTTTATTGGCCATGAAGTTATTTCAGTAATACTTCATGAGGCAAAACATCAAAATGTACAATTTTGTGAAGCTGTAAATGAGCTAAGAACTTGTTTCCCTTGATTTTTCTTTTCTTCTCCCAGGCAGGATATCTAGCTGCCTCTGAGGATGTATTCTAGCTAGGAAAACATGCTCCTTTCCTTGTATGAGGTGAAATCCAAAGAATAAAAAGCAGCCCCCATGAAGTTCCTGCTCACGCAGTTGCTCAGTCTGGGTAGGTGTGGGGAGCTCCCTTTCTTGTATCTCAGCCTTAGGCTCTTGAAACCTTAGGACAGAAGAACAGAAGGCAACGTTCCCCTAATGGAACTCTCCTGCTTACTTGCTGACAGATTCGAGGTTGTGGATAGGAGGCATTATCACCTCCTTTTGCAGATAACGAAACTTGAGACCATAACAGTAAGTGATGATGTATCTTGACCCCCAATCTGTGCTCATTCAACTTAGAGCACCCCCCTCCCCGTACTACCACCAGGCAAAGTGTAGTGCAGGAGGTAAACTCTCTTTCTTTTATGTTTTTTTTTTTTTTTTTTTTTTTTGAGACGGAGTCTCACTTCATCACCCAGGCTGGAGTGCAGTGGTGCGATCTCAGCTCACTACAACCTCTGCCTCGGGGGTTCAAGTGATTCTCGTGCCTTAGCCACCTGAGTGGTTGGGAGTACAGGCACGGACCACCACACCCAGCTAATTTAGGAGGTAAACGTTCTTAACTGGCGGGCCCAGCTGGACTGCATAAGTCAAGGAAAGACAGAGGGGTAGACCAAAAGAGTTTTCCCTCCTCTTTCTTCCTGTGAGAAGAGCAAGCAGAAAACAGCGGTCTCGTGGGCTGGGTCCCTGCCTGACACTCAGAGGTGGCTGGCTAAAGGCTCTCGTCCAAGCTGATGAGCTTGGAGAAAGGAATCTGGGGTGACCAACAACCAGCAAGTAGGGAAATCCCCCGAGGGCGGGTGGGTGGTTGGTGACAGTGCTGGTAGGGAGGGGAGAGCCTGGAGCAGCCACGGAAAGCCCAGTCCTGTACGCAGAGGCCTCAGATCCAAGGGTGGGCCCAGTGACCTCACTCCAGGCCTCCATTGCCCTCCCTCGGCCTGTCCACGTGAGGGGCTGGAGGCAGCTGTGCAGCAATAATGAGGCCCTGGAGGGGAGGTGGTGATCAGGACTGCTGGAATCCAATGCCTGATGACTCATCTCCCTGTGCCTTAAGTCCTAATCTTGAATTTCAGTTCTTATTCAGCCTCTGGAAGAGCACATCTAAGACAGACACCCTGTATACAGGAGCCATGGGCTGCAATCCCCCGACATTACAATAATATCTATCATTTCTGAGGACTTATTATGGGCCTGGCCCTGTTCTAAGTGCTTTGCCACATAAGGAGCCTTGCCCAAGACCACACACAAGGTGGCAGAGCCATGATCCCACTCTGCTCCACCTCGCTGGTTCCCAAAGACCTTTGTGCAAAACCAGCCCTCGAACCTCCTGAATTTTCCCAGATGGTCCTTATTTATAGCTTTCTCTCCAGTTGTTCCCCAAATGCCCTAGAGCCTGCCGAAACCACACTTGCTCATGTGTGTCTGGGAAGGTTGGCTCACTGTGGGCACACACCTGGTTGAATGCATACCTGAAGTTCTGAGGCACCCAATTCGGCATGTGGGGTCGGCTCTCTTTCAGCCTGGGACTGACCGCCCCCAGGGAGCCATCACCCCTGGCAGACAGAGCCTCCTTTGGACACCATCCCTGGGACCTAGAAGCCAGGAAGCCATCTTTGCTCAGCTCCACCTACTGTGAGGAAAATCCCATGGCAGATGGGAGAGGGGAGACCTGTTCTAGACCTCCCCGGTGATAAGCACTCCTTGGCACCACAGCAGCCCCATCTGTGTATTCCACAGATCATCCTTTCCACAAACAATAGAAGAGCCCCATCTGGGATTAATTAAGGAGGGCTCAGCCCTGGTCCTGCCCAAGGGAGGGCTCACCCACCACATCTGCTGCTGCATACTCATGGCTGCCCTCAGAACTCAGAGGAGAACTAGATCTTAGGGGACAGGTTCCCCTTCCTCAACCACTGCCGCGGGGTTGTAGAAAGGAATAATGTGTCCTTTACACGGTGAGATCCATAGAGGGAGCAGGCACCCAAAGATTATATGCCATTCATTGGGTCCAGCTTGTCAGTCCTCAGGGCCAGAGTGGGCCAGAGGGGCTTTGTCAGGTGAACTCAGAGAGACTCATTGTGCACAAGAGGGCAGCTGCTGCAGAGATAGGCTGAGAGCTGCGACAAGGGAACCTAAAGCAAGTGTCGCCAGATATCCCCATTATTAGTTATCAACTAACTCTTAGTTAACATCATAGTTTCCAGGAAATATTTTAGTTTTCTATTAATATTTTAACTACTAGCATCAGAGTCATCAGCAAATATCTAAGTCATCAGTAAACATCTCAGATGTCAGTTTCCCTCTGAGTGAATGTAGTAGACCTCTTAGTCATCATTTGCTTCATTATTACTGGTGAAACCTTAATTATGCACTAATAATTAGTGGCTGCTAATATCTCGCCTACCAATCTTCTTCAGCATCAACATGTTTTAATTATCAGCTGATAATTCATGTAGCCATAACAAGTAAACCCCCAAATGTCAGTGGTCTGACCCAGCAAACTTTATTTCTCATTCCCATGAGTCTAATCCTCTGGAGAAGGGAACAGGGGAGGAGGTTCTGTTCCATTCAGTTCCAGCTTGACGGAGGGTTCGTGCAGACTCCACCGTCTTCAGCTCTTGGCTTTCATGGTTGCCCTAGACATCAAATCTAGCCCACAGATAAGGGGGAGGGAGGTGGAGTGTCACGGGTTTTGGCCAGGTCTGAAAGCAGTGTATGTCACTTCTGCCCACTTCCTCTTGGCTAGAATTCAGCCATGTGCCTTAGCCAATTGCTAGAGGCTGGGTAGCCACTTCCCAGCAGCAACTCTGCAGGAGGGAAGGGGAGCCTGATCTTGGAGGGCAGCTGGCCGCCTCTGCCACATGGACAAACCTTGTTTTCAAATTGTTGCTTGTCAGTGTACACCTAAGTTACCTTCTAAGTATCTCAGGTATCTGCTGACACCTTGTTTTGCAGCTACTCCTGAGTCACAACTGTTTGCCTTCTAAATCTGTGAAAGTTGCTGTGGGTCTACAATAGCGGAGCAATCAGACTCTTGTTGCCTGCCAAACTGGGATGTTGCCTGCCACACTGGGATGGCGCCTGCCCCTTGCTCTAGACTTTGCATGGAGATGTGTGAAGTCATGGACGTGCTTTGTGCCATTTTATAAAATACCAGTTTTACTCCGAGGGTTTGTTTATTGGTCCCCAGTTCTCCCCACCCTCCTTCTTCTGTGAGGCTCACACATTGGTTTGTGAGACAGTTTGGAGTATTTTGGTTTAGGGGGTGTTGGGACATTTTGAAAGGTAGAGAAAATCAGGCTTCCCAGATGCCCTTCAGGAAACCTGGGAAATTCTCCAGATTCCTGCTCCTAAAAGATCATGGCTGCTCATTCAGGGTGGAAATGTGACACTTCCCCAGATGCCTCACTGTCCAGGAGACTCACGCCTCACCCCAACACACACACACACCCCACCCCACCCCCCACACACACTACATACACCACACACCACCTACACCACACCAGACACATGCACATGTATACACCACATACCACACATTCATACACACCACAAAACTGAGGGCCTGCTTTGAGGGAAGGTAATTTATTTTTGCCTGACAGAAGAACAGGCCTCACATCATGTGGCTGTGGAGGTGGGGAGGGCAATTTAGTCCTGAGAGTTCATCAGAGTCACAGCTGTTAGGGAAGTGCCCGGGCCTGGGGCCAAGGTGGACGGTGAAACAGGAAGGCTGCCCCCATTTCCACATGTGCTCACATGGGGCTCCCCCACCTGAGGCCTCCAACTACAGGTGCGCCGCTTCCCTGACTGCACCCACCTTTGGTGGGAGTCTTCTGTATGATTAATAAAAAGCATAGTAATAATAATCATATGTAATGGCCATGGTGTATTGTTACTTTTTTTTTTCTTTAAGACAGGGTCTCACTCTGTCACCCAGGCTGGAGTGCCGTGTCATGACACTGCAGCCTCAACCTCCCAGGCTCAAGAAATCCTCCTGCCTCAGCCTACCTAAGAGCTGGGACCATAGGCATGCACAAGCACACTCAGATAATTTTTTGAATTTTTTGTACAGACAGGGATGTACTCCCTTTGTGCCACAGATTGAACTTGACAGATGGCCCACAGAGTTAGAGGGGGCTTTCAGGAACCTGTCTGGGCTCTATTGTTTATGAACCGCAAGATCTTGGCAGGTTCCTTAACCTCTCTGTCCTCTGTTTCCTCATCTGTGAAATGGAGAGAATGGCTCCAACCTCTGCCTTGTTGTGAGGGTGCACTGAAGTAATGTGTGTGTAACAGATTCAGGACAGCCCAGGGCACACAGTGAGGGCACTACTCTTCGGTCAGCCAGAGCTCTTAGGAGGACGTGTGCTTCGTCCCATCGAATCTTCACCAGCCACGTGTGAGGAGCGCTCCACTTTACAGATGAGGAAACAGGCTTGGCAACATCAGGTAACCTGCCTGAGGCCACCTAGCCTCGCTTCTGCGCAGGCAGAAGCCCCACCCTGGCCTGGGAAAGCCTGGGAACCAGTGCGGCATCCTGATGGGGATGGAGACGGGGAAGAGGCAGCCTCCCGCCCTCCAATGCCCTGAGGAACAGCCTCCAGAGGAAGAGGAGTTGCCAGTCTCCCTGGCCTGCCAGGAAAAGGTGAGTCCTGAGGCAGTCCTGTGGGGAGCATTGGCTACCCAGGGAGGGAGAGAGGAGGAGGTCAGAGGCCTGGTCCTGATTCTCATAGGCTTCCCTTCCTGCAGCTCTTCCTTTTCCTATGGCCGCTCAAGACTGCGGGTTCCAGCCTGGGCATCCATCTGACTATCTCTATTTTGTAGAGATAGACCCCATCTCTACAAAAATTTAAAAATTAGCCAGGTGTGGTGGTGCATACCCGTGTGGCCACGTACTCGGGAAGCTGAGGTGAGAGGATCACTTGATCCCAGGATGTGGAGGCTGCAGTGAGCTAAGATCCTGCCACTGCACTCCAGCCTGGGTGACAGAGCGAGACCCTATCTCAATGAAAATTGTAAAGACTACTGGGTGACCACAGGTGGGGCGGGTGTTCCCTGGGGGCTGCAGTGGAGATGAGGCCCAATCGAAGTCCATGCTGGGAGATGCAAGAGGTAGTGACAAACAAGGGCCTCCCAGAGGGTAGTTGAGGCTTAAGACTGGCTTTGGGGGTCAGGGAGAGACAATGGTAGTGGGATGGAGGGGTCTTGCATCTCATTTTTTTCTAGGTGCTGATCTCTCTCTCTGAAACCCAAGGGTCAGTTCAAGAGACAGGAATTGTGACTGTCTGTTGCTCCCCCAGGGTGTGTGTGTGCCTGTGCCCACCCTCCCAGGCCTGAGCAGTGGCTCAAGGGCAGAGTCCAGGGGAGAACAAAGAACACCAGGTCACCTAGAGGGTTGTGCTCACCTGCACCTGCTGCCACAACCCCGCAAGCTACCACAAGCCTCACTGCTCTGTGGTATGCTAAGCAAATTATATCTGGAGTTAAATAAGACACAGTCCCCATGAGCTCTGTCCATTCCCCCACCTCAGTGGCCTCCTCACTGCTTCTTGGATAGGCAGGGCACACTCTTGCCTCAAGACCGCACGCCTGCTGTCCCTCTACCCAGAGAGCTCCACCCCACATGGCTCACTCTCTCATCCTTCTGTTGTCTGCTTCCAGTGAGGTCTTTCCTGACCATCCTACATAAAATACCACCCCACCCCAGCACTCCCTACCCCCTAGCAAATAACAGTATATTTTGCTTAATTTACTGTGTCTTATCATTTGTCTTCCCTTCCAGAATATCAGCATCATGAGGGCAGGGACTTTTGCAGCTTTATTTACAGCAGTTTTATCATCTGTTGTATCTCTAGACCTAGACTGCCATTCAGACACACCATAGGTGCTCAGTAAGTATTTGAATGAATGAACCCCTGTGCACCTGGATAGTGCATTATGGGAGTCAGACAACTCACTGCAGCCCCTAGATACTCACAGTGGGATCCCAGGACCGGCACCATGGGCATCACCTTGGGTGCTTGTTAGAAATGCTTATTCTTAGACCCCACCCCAGACTTGTTGAATCAGAAGCTGTGCTTTACCAAGATCCTTGGATGATCCCAAATGCACATTACAGTCTGAGAAGAGCTACACTCATGCTGGAAAGTGGTCCCTGTAGGGCCTTCCCTAGAATGCCCAGCTCCAGTACAGCTCACAAAACCCTCATGAACAATGTGGCCCCTGTCCATCTCATGAACCTGTTCTCCGGGTCCTGGACTACCATACATTCTCCACTCCAGACACAGGAGGCACAAGCAGGTGTCAGGAACTAGCAATCCATCTCCCCTCCGGGCCTTCCCAGGGACTGGTCTCTCCCAGAACACCCTTCCCCCCTCTCCCTGGCTAGCTCCTTGCGTGCCTTGAACAATCACTGAAAGGGTTTAGGTTACAGAGAGGCAAGGTCAGAACCTTTTTTTAAAAAAAAAAAAAAACAGAATCTTGCTGTTGTCGCCCAGGCTGCAGTGCAATGGCACGATCTCGGCTCACTGCAACCTCCTCCTCCCAGGTTCAAGCGATTCTTCTGCCTCAGCCTCCCAAGTAGCTGGGATTTCAGGCGCCTGCTACCACCCCTGGCTAAGTTTTTGTATTTTCAGTAGAGACGGGGTTTCACCATGTTGGCCAGGCTCCAGGCTGGTTTCAAACTCCTGACCTCAGGTGGTCCACCCACCTCAGCCTCCCAAAGTGTTGGGATTACAGGCATGAGCCACTGCGCCTGGCCAGTCAGAACCATTTTTAGAAAAAACTTCCTGCTTGTAGTGAACACAGTGAATCAGGGGCAAGAGACTGAAAAGGAGGCTTCAGCTACTGCCCCGAGCAGGTGGTGAGGGCTCACCTGGGCCAGCTCCCGAGCCATACAGGGATGTCTGGGGTCTGGGTGAGGGCCAGAGCTAATGGAATGAGAGAGATGGGCAGATGGGGCGTGTTGCCAGTGGACAGGCCCTGGAGCCATGCTGGAAGGGAAAGACCCGACTGGAACATACAGCGCATTACTAGGGTCAGAGGGTGCTGCCTGTGGGGAGAGCCAGAGAGGGGCAGGCTCTTCAGAGGTCCAGAGCCTACAGCTGACGGTGCCCTGGCTGTGAAGGGTGTCACTGTCGCCCTTGAGCCACCATTGCCCTGAACTGCTTTGTTCCTCCAGATGAAATTGAGTTAACTGCTAAGATACCTTATTGTTGAGTTAATCCTCCTAGATAGGATATCAGGAGAGGGCGCACTGAGAACATGTCCATTCCAAGCGGCATGGTTACCCGGGGCCAGCCTTTGGGGGTCTGGTGGCCTGAAAGTGAGTCAGCAGAGTGTATTTCACCGCTGCATGGCCCATGGGAGGCTCTGGGGGGCAGTGCCATTTGCTTCCCCTCGATCGGGTACCTCTCTGCCGATGTACAGAAGGTGGCAAGAAGGCAGGAGAAGAAAGGCCCCAGCTCTATATCTCTTTGTTGTAACCATCACAAGGACATGGGACTCAGGCTGCAGAGGCCTTCAGAGGTCTTCTAGCCCAGGGATGCTCAGCTGCCTCCCCAGTCCCTCCTTCAGGGAACCTGCTCACCTCATGAGAAACAAACCACCATTTTTGGAGGAGTTTGAATACAGTCTCTCAGCATCTTGTTGCAATCACTATGCACAGGGAGGTTTAAGACTCTACAGCTGGCTTCTCAATTGTGGGGAGCATTTTGTTGCCATGGAGCCTGCAGAACCAACCTGCCCTCCCCACGGCTGGATAACCTGTCTCACCAGTGCACAATTCTCCAGTTTGGCATCTCTGAAGTCAAGATGTGTTCTTAAAGGGAATAATTGTGATGTCATTGCTGCAAATCTTGCACAATGGCCACTGGTAACTTGGAAGAAAATCCCAGAGACAAGAGTGGAGCAGCTTGTTAGGAAATGCCACATCCTCAGTGCTCGTGACGATGGGAAGGATCAGAGCATAGAAGACGTGGACGTCACAATTCTTGTACAACAGTGATTCAGAAGAGTTCTGAATGTGAACAGATTTCAGCCATGCCGTAACCAACTTCTTTTACTTGTATTTTCCTTTTTATATATGTATCATAGTGATATATGGTAAAATTTATCTAAATAATGGCCGGGCACAGTGGCCCATGCCTGTAATCCCAGCACTTTGGGAGGCAGAGATGGGCAAATCACTTGAGGTCAGGAGTTTGAGACCAGCCTGGCCAACATGGCGAAACCCCATCTCTACTGAAAATACAAACATTAGCCGGGCATGGTGGTACATGCCTGTAATCCCAGCTACTTGGGAGGAGGCTGAAGCATGAGAATCGCTGGAACCTGGGAGGCAGAGGTTGCAGTGAGTGGAGATTGTGCCACTGCACTCCAGCCTGGGTGACAGGGTGACATTTTGTCTAAAAATAATAATCTAAATTTAAAAATAATCTAAATAAGTCTGAAAGATATAGTTCATTAAGTATAGAATTAAAAATCTAAGTAATAAGAGAACACCATGCCATAGTTTAATGTCAGCATTTTTTGTTTGTGTGTGCGTGTGTGTGTGTGTGGTGCATGCACCTTAAAATCAATGAGATCTTTGATTTAATGAAATATGGATAATTGTCCATTAAAGTCTACTTAATACCTTGAGTTGAACTCCTAAGATAGCGTTGCACTGAAATCGTCTTGGTGTCTGTTTTCCCTACTAGGCTACTTCCTTGAGGGCTGAGCAGCACCTTGATGGTGGAGAGTCTCCCGAATCTAACACAATGTACAGTAGGTAAGCGTAGTAATGTGCTGTCACCCAGTGGGTTTGGGTAGTGGTATGTTCCTATATACCAGCCATAAAGGTGCCTGCACTTTTTCTGGGAGGGTGGGCAGAGTTTAGAATCCCTAAACCGCTTCATCAGCAAGGCCCCTGGTGTGGTTGTAGAGATTGTACACTGCACAAAGGCACCCAGACAAGGGACCCAGTGGGGCTGAAATTAGTGCCCAAGCCACGTGCCCGTGGACTGTCCAGTACAGGCAGCTTTTCTCATTTTTGCAAATATGCAATGGAGGTGATCAGTGGATTTGTTCCTCAGCCCCTAAGTGGAATTCTCCCTGCAGTGCCTCTGACCTTAGGAGTCCTAAGCAGCTGGTCAGGATGGGCTAAAAGTCTGACCTTCAGATTGGCCCAAATGAACGTTGTTGGGGCGGAGGAAGTGGTTACAGACTTTTGGGTGAAGCTGGCGGTGCAGGAAAAACTTTAATTCTGATTCTGACCTTACGCCGGCTCTGTGACCTCAAGTTAGTGAAACACAAATGGGATTTTGATTTCTTTAATTCCAAAGTTAACTCGGGGGTGCCAGCTGGTGGGTAGGGTGGGAGTTCTGAGAGGAAACAGTACTGAAAATAGTTTGGGGACATTCTGTAAGTTGAAAACTGCTGAGCAGCCCTAAATGATGCCTGGAGATTTCTCCTCATGGGGAACAAAAGGGTAACAATTGGAGGGTTTCCTGCTTGGCCCTTCAGTTAAGACTTTGGCTCTGGTCTCTCCGGCTGCCACAGAATCACTGATTATTGAGGATCAGCCGTGGGGCATCGTCTGAACACAGTAGCCCATTGCAAATATAGTTTGCGTGTGTTTTCAAGTCTTGGTGGCCAAGAGCTGGGCTGACCCCAAGAGCGAAGAAGCCGGATGGGGAGGCAAAGACAGCTGCGAGGAGGGAGTGAGGGAGCTGCTGGAGGAAGCACTGTGGGTCTATTTTAAGACTGGAAAATTGGAAAGCTCAGGAAGTACAATGTGTTTCAGTAACGGGGCCCAGCAATCCCTGGCCTTCGCTGGGATATTTCCCCTGAGGTGAGAGTACAAAAGGACTGAACATTTCTATTTACCAAAATGCTGAGGCCAGAGCCCATGGGAGCCGGGAAGGGGAGAGGAGTGGGGAGGACAACCAAGTGTTTAAACCAGATAGAACCCACGGGTGTGTTGGTGGTTCTGGACCTTGGCTATGGATCAGAATGGCCCTCTCTGGGCCAGAACTGAAAACCACTGGGCAGTGGAAT
The DNA here is from genome assembly GCF_001698545.2 of Rhinopithecus bieti. Taxonomy (NCBI): domain Eukaryota; kingdom Metazoa; phylum Chordata; class Mammalia; order Primates; family Cercopithecidae; genus Rhinopithecus; species Rhinopithecus bieti. The sequence continues at coordinate 178,369 of NW_016814088.1, forward strand.
AATGGAGAGATTGGCAGATGATGGCCTGTGGGTCAAAGCTAGCCTAGCATCTGTTTTTGTAAATGAAGTTGTGTTGGAACACTGCCATGCTCAATTGTTTATATATCATCTGTGTCTGCTTTTGAACAGAGTTGAGTATTTGCGACAGAGACCTTATGTCCTATGAAGTCTAAAATATTTATTATCTACCCCTGTACAGAGAAAATCTGTCAGTGACACAAGGGTCACTAGGCTTGGGGGTCTAAAAACTTGGGTTCAGTTCTGGTGTACCTATATCCCTATCTGGTGACCCCGGGGCAAAGCTTTAGCTTCTCCAGTTTCTTTCTCTGTTTCTTTCTCTGTAAATCAAGTAGCAATGCCCACCTTACCCAGGTGTGAATATTGAATAGATAATATATTTATTGTACTCCTCTAAGGTCTTTTTAGTTATTATTTTAGATATTACAACATACAACCTTATAATAATCTTCCTTGAGTTAATATTGTACCACTTTACAAACAAGGCAAAAATTGAACCATTCTTCCAACAGTTTCCCTTCCCTGTCCTTTGAGGTATACACTTTTTCTACATATTTTATAAATCCCACATAAATGCATATTATTTTGCTTCAGACAGTCAAGTCTTCAAAGAAATTTTAAAAGAAAAAATACTTTTTTTTTTTTTTTTTTGAGGCGGAGTCTCGCTCTGTCGCCCAGGCTGGAGTGCAGTGGCCGGATCTCAGCTCACTGCAAGCTCCGCCTCCTGGGTTCCCGCCATTCTCCTGCCTCAGCCTCCCAAGTAGCTGGGACTACAGGCGCCCGCCACCTCGCCCGGCTAGTTTTTTGTATTTTTAGTAGAGACGGGGTTTCACTGTGTTTGCCAGGATGGTCTCGATCTCCTGACCTTGTGATCCGCCCGTCTCAGCCTCCCAAAGTGCTGGGATTACAGGCTTGAGCCACCACGCCCGGCCTAAGCCTCTTTGTCTTAAAGAGAAGGTATGTAATGAGACAATCAAACATTTGCCTGTTCTTTAGCACTGGGAATAAGAGGCAACAAACACCACCCAAGGGAAAGTGATGAGAAAAAAAGTAACAATGGTCAAATACTGAGCCAAGATGGGAGTTAGTCTTTGTTATACATTGTGTCATTTAACCATCATGACAGCACCACCAGTAGGTATTAGCTTCATTTTCACATGTTACGAAACTGAAATTAGAAGAGAGTAACTTATCTGAGCCAATTAAGGGGAGTAGCCTGCATTCAATTTGTGGCTGAAAAGTTTACCAGGCAAGTTATATCTGCACAATAGTAGACTATAGGTATTTCTCAGTCAACTGAGTTCAGTCAACCCTTTGCTTTGGTTTCATTTAAAAACTTCCTTGCTTTCATAAGATCCAGAAAACAACAGCATGGGTTCAATAACTTACTTGAAATATTGGTTTAATTGGTGGTTAGGCCTTTTACTTTCTATTCTTTTCTGTGATATCAACAGTAATAACAAAAATGTTAATAGCAACATATTCTTATATTCTTCCATTTTTCAATTTGAAGAAAACCTTCTTGAAACACATGAAGAATTTGAGAAATTAATCCAAGGTGAGATAAACGCCTTGTTATTTGTGATGTTGCATTAGACCAAAGAGATGAGATGGTCTCTCCATTAATATGAAAGGCGCGCTCTCTCTCTCTCTCCCTCATATTCTAAATAAGAGCAGTAAAAATTATGTAAACAGTATCTATCCATATCCTATCTCCATATAAGGAAGATAGTGCTTGGATCTTGCAACTAGGAGGAGCCCTGCCTCCAAGTTTCTAAGCTGTAATAATTCCAACCCCCTTCCTTTGTTTTTGTTGCCCTAGGGATAATGTCTTCTTTAGCAGTTGCCAACTTCATGATACTGCACTGTTCCTTTGTTGCTTTTGGTTCCCCAAGATACAGTTCATTCCTTTATATTTAATGCTCTGTGCTAAAGTACCTGATATGGTACTGTCTCGCAGCTAGACCCTGAAACCAATGGAAAGGAGAACTGCCTCAACTTCAGGTGTCAAATGGGAAAAGTGCAGAGCCAGCCTTACTGTTGCCATTCTGAGGCAGAGAGAGAGAAAGAGAGAAAGTACCTCCAGTCTTTTAAATTTAACGATTGTTCTCTCTAGTTACAGTTGGTTGGTTGGTTAGTTGATTGGTCTGTTGGTTGGTTGGTTTTAATGCAAAGATTCCTTGGGAAGACTGAAAAAGTAAGCCCGAAGCAGAGAGAGCTGTCAGCCAGAAGGGAGATCACTGGGATTCCAAGAAGGGAGGGGTAGGACATGGAAGGCTGATGTGGGAGAACATTGGGAAACCATGTGTAGAAGAAGGTGCAGGGAGGCAAATGTCAAGACATGCTTTGAATTCCAGGCAGTTTAAATATTTATGCTTATTTTCCTATAAGAAAATGGGGAATGACAGAAAGGTTTTAGGCAGAGGCTTATGGCTTCAGGAAAACAACCAGAAAGAGCATGTTGGGTAGATAAAGGTTGTGGTAGTTCAGAGGTAAAAAGAGGGTGACCATAGGAAAGGAGAATAAGGAATGAGAAAGGACCATTCTTGGCCAGAGAGAAAACTTGGTACCTACCAAAGTACTCAACATCATTTTCTTGCACTCTACACATTTTTGTATGAGTGAATGGGTAAATATTTCTCCTTTTACTTGGCCTCTAAAAATATTTGATTACATAGTTCCATTTTGTAGCACCTTTAAAGAAAACAGTTACTACTATCACAGACAATAAATAACCCAACTTTCCTTTGTGTATTTTAAGGTGGAACCCTGATGTATGGACAACACTTGCCCATGGTCAAAACTCATGGAATGAATTTGGTAGAAACCAGAGCCATTCTAAGATAGATAGCTGCAAAGTATGACTTGTATGGAGGGAACCTGAAGGAGCAAGCCTGGTACAACAATCGCTTCTTTCTTAGAATAAAACTTAAAAAAAAAAAAAAAAAAAAAGTTTTAAGCTTATTAGCAGTCATGTGTAGCGTAGTTCTGATAGATTAATGGAAAGTTCTTTTCTGGTTTTTTAACTTTGTATTATAGAAAAATCTAACATATCAAAGGAAAGAGACTAGTATAATAAACTCTACACACAAAATTTACCTTTGACAATGACTAATTCATGGCCAATTACACAGTTTCTTTAATTTTCTGATTCTATATTTAGCTCTTTATTAGCTGTTTATTGTTTCTTTATTTACTAAAGCAAAGACGTTGGTAAAGTACATCTACCACTTTCTTGTGAATTTGTGTTTCCCTCCACAAGGTGGAAGTGGCACACAGAGTAAATCACCAGAACACAGATTCAAAATTTTCGAGGGAGGAGCATTCTAACCCCACGCAATTGATTCTGGAAGTGGTTGTTGGAAACTACCTCATTAATCTCTGGTCACACCAACATCTGCCCCCATGGCCTCCCAGACATTAGTAAATTCCTTGGTGCAGGCACCAGTCCTTTTACAATAGGCAGACCCATTGACAAACTGACAAAATAGTCTTATTTTACCTGGGGTTTATAACAGCAACCTTAAATTGCAAATTATTGCACAGAATTAGAAAACCATTAATTGGTAAACAACAAATAATCCATCTTTACTAAATGAGATGTGTTTTAAATAAATTTCTGAAGCCATTGTTTTATTTCAAAAATGCATGTTTTCAGAAACTTAGCTTTAAACATTTCAATGTAGTAAAATTTTAAAATTGATCTTGTATTTTAAATCTCAACAAAAGCTTTCTCTTGCTTTCTAATAGTTTCTCACTGACTTAGAAACCAAATTTCTCCTGAAGTCTCCCTGCAGTGTAGTCTAACATGTTCCCCTGTCTCTGTATTTTTATAAATTGGTAGTTGGGTTTAGAGGCTTTATCAAATTCAGGTTCTAGTGGTTTTTGCAAGGCTACTTTTGGTGTTGTTGTGTTCCTCTGTTAGGAAACATAAAATATCTGCTTGTCTATTCTTTATGATATCAGTAGCCACTGGTGTTCTGTGCTAACATTCCTTCTGCATCTATTATCTGAAATATTTCTTTTTCTTTTGTTTTCTTTTTTTGAGATGGAGTCACTGTGTAACCCAGGCTGTAGTGCAGTGGCACAATCTTGGCTCACTGCAACTTCTGCCTCCCAGGTCCTGGTTCAAGCAATTCTCCTGCCTCAGCCTCCCGAGTAGCTGGGATTACAGGCACATGTCACTGCGCCCAGCTAATTTTTGTATTTTTAGTAGAGACGGGGTTTTACCATGATGGCCAGGCTGGTCTTGAACTCCTGACCTCGTGATCCACCTGCCTCAGCCTCCCAACATGCTGGGATTACAAGGCCACTGTGCTCGGCCCGAAATATTTCTATAAAGTTTCTGCTAACACAAGAAAGGCGCTAACAAGCAAAATGAAACATCAAAAAAGAAAAACAAGGGCCAGGAACGGTGGTTCATGCCTGTTATCCCAGCACTTTGGGAGGCAGAGGCAGGTGGATCACATGAGGCCAGGAGTTTGAGACTAGTCTGGCCAATATGGCAAAACCCTGTCTCTACTAAAAATACAAAAATTAGCTGGGTGTGGTGGTGCTCGCCTGTAATACCAGCTAATTGGGAGGCTGAGTCACTTGAACCCAGGAGGCAGAAGTTGCAGTGAGCTGAGACTGTGCCACTGCACTCCAGCCTGGTCAACAGAGTGAGACTCTGTCGCAAATAAAAAAAAAAAGAAAAAGAAAAAGAAAAAACGTCCTTTCTTCTACTCTGTGGTTACTTGGACATATAGTTTCCAAGACTGATGCTTGATTCTTTCCCTTTGTTTACTATTTCCAAATAATGAGTTGGTTCATTTGCAGTGACCTGTTAATTAGTGTTGTTTTCATATCATTATGAACTCATCAATTCAAAACATCTTTGATGTGTTTCAATTAACTTCAGGTATCATTCTTATTTATGCTCAAATTGTCCCACCTTTGGCCAATGGGAGCCAATGGGAATTTTTAGTCTGACCCTAGTGGTCTCTGATAACTTCCTTATTATCTGGTATAAGATGATAATCCCAATTAATTCTGAACATCTCCTGCTCCAGACCTGGGCTTAGTCATTTCTCTAAGAAGCTCTGGTTCCTTTTAATGAAAAACAGTTTTTAAATAGATCTTTCATATAAACTGAAAATGAATTACTTACTATTAGTGCTTTCATTGGTATATTATTATGATAAAACCTTGTACATGTTACAAACTTTGTATTTCAAAACTCTTTCAACCATATAAACCCACAACAATCCTAATGCTCAGAACAGTACTCTCCTGGTTATCTGTTGCTATAGAATGTGATCTCTCATGGTGCTGAGTTGACAGGGCTCAGCCGGGTGGTTCTCTCCAAGTCTCTCATGGAGTGCCTTACTCAAGTGTCTGGCACTTGGATTGGGAGAGCCGGTGTCATGCCAGATCCCTATTGACTTCAATAGGGATGGCACCATGTATGAGAGTCTAAAGAAGAGACCTAGAGCCAGCAAACAAGACTTGGGATTTATTGAGGGGACTTACATACAACACTGTCCAGTGGTGGCAGGCTGGACAGGAGAACAACTACCATTGTAAAAAGCATGCTGGTTATATGGCACTTTCACTTAGCACCCTCTCCCTTGCAACCTCCACCTGGCAACCTTTATGTAATCCAGAACAAAGGGCCTCAATCCCTTGCATGGCCTGCATTCCACGGGATGGGCCAGGGGTTCAGATGCTCCTCATAGATAAGGAATGAATCTCTAGGTGGGCCACTCCTGGATTCCTTAGCTTGGAACTCCAAACACAAATTCTTCTTAGACCATAGGACCATTTTCAGGGTATTGCTATCAAGTACATCTGCCATACAGCTGGACTATATGGGCCTAATGGGGCATCTGACTCTCTCCACATGCCTTCTTCACAGGACTAGCTTGGGCTTCCACACGGCATGAGGTTCTCAGTGTAGTTGGACTTTGTACATAGTAGCTGGTTGGCCTCTGAGCAAATGTTCCAAGAGGACCCAGTGGAAGCTGTGAGACTTATGTCCTAGATATACAAGTCTAAGGACATTACTTCCTCACATTCTGTTGACCAAACAAGTCTCTGAGGCCCACTCAGATTCAAGGGGAGAATGAAACTTACTCTAAATCGGAGAAGTAGCAAAGAATCTGAGGCCATTTTAAGACATGCACTGCTATTGTAGGTTAAAGGAACTGTGGTTCAAAAAGATTAAGAGACTCATCTTGGACCCAGACCAAAGTTTCCCAAGGCCCACACCAGTAGTCTCACTATGTCATGGTATCTTGTCAAATATAACATCCATGTTTCCATACATTCTGGCACAGAGATGTGGGTGGCGGCAAGTGGGAACTTGTGTAAGTTTTGTGTTCTATGAAACTGCTCTACGTTGTTTGAGAACCTTCAATCCAGATGGAGATGTGTTTGGCAGTGCGGAGGTCCTTATTACCTCTTCTTCCACATGCATCACCGGTAGCAGCATGGGTGATCTCACTATTATTACAACAACTAAATAGCCATAAATGATATTTGCCCAATTTGCTGCTTTGGGATTATTTTAATACTTTGTGTGTATGTATTTTATTAACACTACTGTTACATAATTGACGGTCACATACATATAATTGCTCACACACTTTGATCCTACAACTTTTCTATCTCTCAGTTGGATCTAAAGGAACAGTAGGCTGCTGAAAACGCTTGGCTTTAGCTCCTGGAACAATGCTCCATGAGAACACTTGAGAACTAAGCAGGTGAAACTGAGGCACTACTTAAAATGTTTCTTTGGCCTGTGAAATGAGAGTTCCCTTTATCTGTAACTCTTTTTTGAATTACCATCCTTTTTCTAGGATTGATATGTATGTAGAAGGCCTGAAGGACCTGAGTGACATGATTATGTTCTTGCCACTCTCTCTGCCTGAAGAGGAGATGAATCTTGCACACATCCTTGAAAAAGCCACTACAAGATTCTTCCCTGTCTGTGAGAAAGTAAGCAACCAACTCCTGTCCTGCTTTATGACATGGATCAAGGGGAGAAAACAAACAATACTAAAATAGACAAAGAATTTTATCAATAAAGATCTCCAAACCCTTTGTGAAAGCTCAAAATTCTTCCCACACTTGCAGTTATACGACAAATCTGCTCTCCTTCGTCTCACCCTGGCACTATCTGTGGTTCTGGTGCTGATAGAATTTCAGTTACCTGCTTTAAAATAGGGCCTAATAAATAAGATTCTAAAGGAGGAAATCCCACACTAATGAGAGAGCTGGGGGAGAGGGGATGGATATTATTTCTAAAATACACTGGACAGTCCTGGGGCTCAGGGCTGTTTATAAGGTTAGAATTCTGTGCAGTATTCTGAAAGTTAAAAAATTGTTTTAAACATAATGCTTCAGCATTCATGTCTCTGCATTTTTAACATCTGTAAAATGCTGTCTTAAAGCTTGCACTTAGTCAGGGTGGATGCCTTCTTTAGTTATCAATGCTCTTCACCTCCAGGTGCATTGATTATAATATTGGTAAGTCTAGGAAAAGATGATGAAAATGTTAGGGCTTGGTAAAACAAAGAAAAAAGAACCAGATAAGTTTTCAAACTCAACTGCCATGCTGGGTTAATCTATCCTTTTTGGGTTGAATAACAATAGTCCTCATTAAATGATTTAATACATATATTTGAATATATTTATCATGATCAACAATTTTAGAGCCTAATCATGTAACATAGATTATCTCGTTGATACTTATGTATTTGGCATAGATGACAGATACCCTAACTTCCTCAGTTAGACTTTTCCCTTAATTACACTTGGTGAGTTCCTAGCTCCAACTGGATCAAACTGTGAATATTCTACATCCCCAGGTTTTCCCCATATTGTTTCCTTCAAAAGTATTTCAAAGATAATATATTCTTTTGTAATCAGCATGTAATTTAAGATCTTTTATCATACAAATACTGACAACAGAGTGAATGTTTACCACCACCATGTGGTAAACTAATGCATGAAGCTTTTGTTGTAAAATACTATGAAGCACAGACTCCTCGTAACTAAAAATGGGACTGTAACTGCACTAAGAACAGTGCTAAAAATAATAATGGCTCACCTTTACTGAGTGTCAAGTGCCGTGCTATACAATTTGCATGCATTAGTCCATTTAATCTTCATAATAACTCCACAAGATACTATGTGGTTGCTTCATCTGTAAATAAGAATAAATTATTTCCTCATTTACAGATGAAGCAACTATATCTTAAAGAAGCAACGTAACTTGCCCAATGTCATACAACTAATAAAGTTGGAACCTGTACTCTGGTCTCTGCTGAAGTGTCAAAACATCATGAAGTCTACGGCCTGGAATGGACCTTAGTGACCACCTCCTCCAAACTTACATTTCATTTTGTATTTGATCAATTTTGACTCAAAGTCATAATTTACAGCCTTATTTGAAGGAAATTTGCTTATAAAAATGAGGGTTGGGTCCCTCTGAGAATGACCCTTTCCTGATGTTCAATTTGGGCCCTAAAAGTGCCTTGGACATTAAAAGTTATAACTATGCCTAAAAATAAAGGGGTAATTTGAAACAAAATCGGTTTTGTTTCAGAATTGTTCCTCTTTAAGAGAGAAAAAATATCTACTCCTGAGGAAGTAGAGTGTTGGTTTAAATAAACCCTCCTTCTCAAACCTTTTCGTTAATAATTGAACATTTAAATGTCAAAGATGATTTGAGTATTTAGAGGAAAAACTAACATGAAAGAAACAGGTTTGAACCAAAATGTCTTTTATTTGAATACTGAATACATTCTGTTAGGACGTAAGAGTGTGCTAAGAATAAATTTTTTTAAAGAAAAAAATAGCACTGGCAGCAATACAATTAAAATGGAAAAAGTATAATTTCTAATAATTTCAAATATAACACAAATGACAAATAGATACATTAGCATTCTGTGAACTCCACTTAAGAACTGCTTTATGTGACAAGTTGTAGTTTAAGCTTACTTGAAACATGAGTATTCGGAATTTTCAAAAAATACCAAATATATAGAAAATAGACACAGCAAATGGAAGCTCGTATCATGATTCATTAGACACTTTTAATGAAAACAGTGCTTGACAATTAGAAAACAGTTAAAACTTTGCTTTAGAAAAAAACTACCTCAAAGTAATGTTCATATTAGAGGTGACAGTGCTATTTGTGTTTCTAGCATTCCATATTGAAGTTTATCTTTTAAATACAAAAAAATATGCTCTGCCCATTACAGCAGGATGACATGAACTTAGTTTTCTGTTCCTCCAGATGCTTAGAGCAGCAACAAGACAAGTCTCAGGATCATCATGAGGCTGGATTTAAAATAAAACAAAGACAAAGGGAGAGTCACTTTTATCTGGCATAAGACAGAAAGGGCCATGCACTCGCCTACCCATTGGTGTTACTAATCTCGGCTTGGGGACTCTCCCAGTTCAACCCCTTGGAGGATTAAAACATCCCAGACATAACTGAATTAGCCACTTTAAAATGTTCACTAAATGAATAAGGAAAAATCAGAACCTGCTGTCCTGAAACTTGGATGAGGGTTTATAAGACAAAGGTTTGGGAAGAAACAAACTTTCAAAAGCTAGTAAAATAAAGCAACTTGAAAAAATAATCAAGGACCAACTTGGGGGAGTTACTAGTTACTAATTTAATCTCAGCTACTTTCTATTAACTGAGGCCTTCTTCTGGATGCATAAACCCTACTTTTTTTTTTTTTTTTTTTTTTTGTCTGATGGAGTCTCACTGTGTCACCCAGGCTGGAGTGTACTGACGCAATCTTGGTTCACTGAAACCTCCACCTCCTGAGCTCAAGCAATTCTGCCTCAGCCTCCCAAGTAGCTGGGATTACAGGTGCCTGCCACCACACTCGGCTAATTTTTGTAGAGATGGGGTTGTGCCATGTTGGCTAGGCTGGTCTTGAGGTCCTGACCTTGAGCTCCTGACCTTAAGTGACCCGTCCACCTCAGCCTCCCAAAGTGCTGGGATTACGGGTGTGAGCCACCACACCCAGCCCATAAACTGTACTTCTGATTCTTCCCACCACCAAGTATCACTTTTAGAACAGGGCTATAACTGGAAAGCTGTCTTTTGTAATTACACTCCTGCTCCCCTCCCTGAAAATTCTAGTCACACTAGAATTCTAGTGTGACTAGAGTGGAAAAGTAGTAGTGTGACTGAAGTAGAAAGAGGAACATTAAAATTATTCATCACGCTACCACCCACAGAAAACACTACTAACAGTTTGAAGTATTTCCTTCCTGTTTTTTTATACACAAACATTTTAAATCACACTATATTTGGCTGTTTTTTATCCTGTTTTATACCTTACTTATGTCAATAAGATTTTCCAATGCCACCAAATCATTTTTGAAAATATAAAAATGTGGCCGGGCGCAGTGGCTCAAGCCTGTAATCCCAGCACTTTGGGAGGCCGAGACGNTCTGATTCTTCCCACCACCAAGTATCACTTTTAGAACAGGGCTATAACTGGAAAGCTGTCTTTTGTAATTACACTCCTGCTCCCCTCCCTGAAAATTCTAGTCACACTAGAATTCTAGTGTGACTAGAGTGGAAAAAGTAGTAGTGTGACTGAAGTAGAAAGAGGAACATTAAAATTATTCATCACGCTACCACCCACAGAAAAACACTACTAACAGTTTGAAGTATTTCCTTCCTGTTTTTTTATACACAAACATTTTTAAATCACACTATATTTGGCTGTTTTTTATCCTGTTTTTATACCTTACTTATGTCAATAAGATTTTCCAATGCCACCAAATCATTTTTGAAAATATAAAAATGTGGCCGGGCGCAGTGGCTCAAGCCTGTAATCCCAGCACTTTGGGAGGCCGAGACGGGTGGATCACGAGGTCAGGAGATCGAGACCATCCTGGCTAACACGGTGAAACCCCGTCTCTACTAAAAAATACAAAAAACTAGCCGGGCGAGGTGGCAGGCGCCTGTAGTCCCAGCTACTTGGGAGGCTGAGGCAGGAGAATGGCGTAAACCTGGGAGGCGGAGGTTGCAGTGAGCTGAGATCCGGCCACTGCACTCCAGCCCAGGCGACAGAGCGAGACTCTGTCTCAAAAAAAAAAAAAAAAAAAAAAAAAAAAAAAAAAAAGAAAATATAAAAATGTAATGCTCACTCAATATTCCATTAAATGGACAAAACATTTATTCAAACATCTCCTTACCGGTGAACTGTTAGGTTGTTCCTAATTTTTCAGTCTATCGTGTTTTCATTGGAAATAAAGTTACAATGAACATCAGTCTTTGTGCATATCTCACTGCTTTGGAATAAATTCCAAAAAGTGAAAATGTCTATCAAAGGAAATAAACATGTTTATAGCTTTCAACATATAAAGCCAACTTTCCGGAGAAATTTTTTAAATGTTATCTCTAAATTTTATTTGGTAATATGCTTAATCTCATGGATAGAAGTTTAAGCTTACTTGAAACATGAGTATTCGGAATTTTCAAAAAATACCAAATATATAGAAAATAGACACAGCAAATGGAAGCTTGTATCATGATTCATTAGACACTTTTAATGAAAACAGTGCTTGACAATTAGAAAACAGTTAAAACTTTGCTTTAGAAAAAAACTACCTCAAACTATGTTCATATTAGAGGTGATTACGGGATCAAATTAAGAGAAACTTGAGGCTCTCTGTTTATCTTTTAAAAAATATTAAAACCTCTCTCTTAAAACTCTTAAAATATTAAATTTCTCTCCCTTAAAAACTTGAAATAACTGTATCACATTGTCACTCTGTCAAACTTTCTAAAAGGGACTGAGTATTAGATTTAAATGAACACATTTACTGTCGCAGATGGGTGAATCTTGAGGAAAAATGAGGCTGAGTTTAGCTCTTTCTTCTGAAAAAGGCTTGTGACTCAATACTACAGCAGCATTACGCATAACCAGTAAGAATGTTCATGGGTACATCAATATCAAAGACCCACTGAATCCATGCTATCTTAAGGTTTTTACTGTCATGCTTACTGTAACAAAAAGGACTTTGATCTTTCGAATTAAAATTGATGTTTCCCAAAAATTCAGCACTTCAAAACAATAGCAGAGGAAAGTATTGATCAAAATAGCTTTACTTACCTCAAACCTGCAACCAGACCAGTAGGCATTATTTTCTTGGACCTCTTAAATCTCACACCCATTATGGTAGCCAGGAAGAAAGCTGTAACTGAAAACCAAACTAATTCATAAACCAGAGTTTCAAACATGTTATCCATGCTTGTGGGAAAACAGTGGGTACCATTTAAAGCTTTCTAACATTACAACTATTATGGATAGGTACTGAGTTGCCATTGTCTTGAAAAGATAAAGTGCTCTATTAAAACACTTCATGGGCTGGTGGCTCAAGCCTATAATCCCAGCACTTTGGGAGGCAGAGGTGGGCGGATCACTGGATGGTGGGAGTTCGAGGCCAGCCTGACCAACGTGGAGAAACCTCGTCTCTACTAAAACTACAAAAAAATTTAGCAGGGCGTGATGGCACATGCCTGTAATCCCAGCTACTTGGGAGGCTGAGGCAGGAGAATCGCTTGAACCAGGGAGGTGGAGGTTGCAGTGAACTGAGATTGTGCCATTGCACTCTAGACTGGGGAACAAGAATGAAACTCTGTCTCAAAACAACAAAAAACAAACAAACAAAAAAAAACACTTCATAATCTACCTCATCAAAAAGGTTTCTGGGTAAACAAACATGTTAAAATCAATTCCTGAAATATCTTCAAAAGAGAAAGACTTTTCTTTTCTTTTCTTTTTTTTTTTTTTTTTTTTTTTTTTTTTGTTGTTGTTGTTGAGACAGAGTCTTGCTCTGTCACCCAGGCTGGAATACAGTGGCATGATCCCAGCTCACAGCAACCTCCACCTTCCGCGTTCACGCAATTCTCCTGCCTCAGCCTCCCGAGTAGCTGAGATTACAGCTACGCACAACCACATCCAGTTAATTTTTGTATTTTTAGTAGAGACAGGGTCTTGCTATGTTGCCCAGGCTGGTCTTGAACTCCTGGTCTCAAGTGATCCACTGGCCTTGGCCTCCCAAAGTGCTGAGATTACAGGCATGAGCCACCACGCCCAGCTAAGAAAGTCTTTTTCTAACCTAAATTTCTATTCACAGAACACGCCTTGAAGGCTAGCACTGAGCTTTATTCAACTTCCCTCAGAAACACTAAGTAGTACACTTGGACCCACAGGACACACTCAATAATGTTCAGTTAACTGAACATAAAGAAAATAGTTAATGTATCTTTTACAAGTAAGATCTGATTAATAAAAAAAATACTTAAAAGAAGGCTGACTGGTTTTGTTTTGTAGCATTCCATTTTGGAGAATTTGATGCCTGGAGACTAAATAGTCTAAGCAATAGTATTTTATTCAGAAGCATCATGTCAGCCTTTTTAGAGCTGTACCTATGAAGGGAGAGGTAGTTTTATGTAAGAGATTAGGACATCAATGCCACAGTTTAAAACAGCTTTCAAAGAAAACTGTTTATTGACATAAAAAATAAAATGACTGACAATAAGTACTTGTGAACTATTTAAATGCACATCAATAAAAATCCTAGTATCACTATATCTGGCCGATACATGTAACATAACCTCATTACTAAAATATCCCTACCCCTTATAAAAATGACTAAAGAAAAAAAAAAACCCAAATCTCTCTCTCCTTCAAATATAGAACAATTTTGTCTTCATTTATATTTTTTTCCATACAAGACCAAGGCACTTTGAATAATAAATCAACTAGAGAAAATGTCTGTCCTTGGCATAGTTTTCTAAACCTTCACTGTATATCTCTTTCAAGTGAGATGAAAGTCAAGTGTCCTGGTGACTTTAAACACACAGGTTTCCATTTTTTCTGTGGCTATTCTCCCACTAAGCTTAACAAGGGAAGAAGCTAAAAAAGTATCTGCCTTGCTTTTTTAGGTTAAGTCTTAAGGCAGTGCAGAATCTAAAAGCTGTTTGTGAATTAAATGAAATAATGCAAGGCTGTCTCTTTTTTAGTTAATCTCACAGCAATGTGAAAACTATGCTAAATATGCATTTGGGAGAGTTAGCAGAAAATCTGAAAATGATTCCTTGATTTTCCTAATTCAATTTTCAGGTAACAGGTTTTATAGAAATATTCTTCTGAGTTGGAAGGCCTGGTAGCAGTAATATCATTTTTTATCAGGTCTTTCTAGAAAGGAGTAAGTGTTGTATTCAGCCTCAACACATGCATATGGCCATTTGCCATTTGACTAAATATGTTCTAGTGTATCTACCATAGGGTATCAAAAAGATCACCTCCAATGTTTGAGTCTCTGTAACCAGGAAAAAATGCCTTACTTACACAGTGACACTTTTACATCTCGTTTGTCATTGGAGACACGGTAAGCTCCATAGCCAGCCAAACATCCAACAAAAAGACCAGCAATCAAAGATAGAACACCACCTAGGCGGGAAAAAAAATATGGGCTCACAAAGAGAATCCCGAAATGAAAGGAATTCATTCCATTACTTCTAGTATGATACAGGCACCTTCAAATGTATTCCTACTTGGGCACAGTAATGGCCAAAGCCAAATGAAGAACAGGCCTCTTCATGGATACTTTCTAGGAGATGACTGTTTCCTGCTGAACCCAAATGCAAGGGAGAGGAGCCCTGTGGGTGCAGCAGTGCAGGCGGTTAGATGTCACTTGGGGGAATAAGAAAATCTGCCTTGTGCTAGCGGCTTGGACATTGCATGATGTTGGGCAATTATTTAACTTCCTAAGCCCTTCTTTTTTAATTTTTTCTATTCTCCTTGCCTCCTTTCTACAGTGAGGTTGTGATGATAAAAACTAAGATGCAAAGGTATTTTTAGTTTATAGAGGTAAAGACAGAAGTGCTATACAAACCAAGTAATAGTTCCATCCTGAATAATTTACAAACCTTCAAGCCTCAAGATGTCAGGACTCAAGGACTAATGGAGGCCCTACCAAGAAAGAGGAAGAACCAGAGCACTGACCCCAGCTACCCAGTCCCTATCCCATGCACTCACCCCACCAGTACACTCCCAGCTCCCAACCCATACACCCGCCCCAGAGCACTGTGACAAACACCAAGCACTTTCTGTGCACTGGACAGTGGGTTACATGCCAGTGACACTATAAATAAGACACACACAATCTTTGCTTCATGGAACTCACCCTATTTAGAATCTATTGGGTTAAAATCCCTTGGGGGGGTAGGGTCAAAGTATCTCTATTTTTAAAATATCCATTGGAAATTCAAATGTGCAGCCAGGGTTAAGAACCACTGCAGCACATACATGCGTACACACCCAACACACACACACACAACACATAAACACAACACACAAAAAACACACACCCAACACACACACAATGCACAACACACACATCCCACACACACCACACACAACACACACATCCCACACACACAAACACAACACACACACAACACACACACACACACACACACACACACACACACCAGAGCAGCATCCTGAAAGAGAAGACAAACACGTTAGGTTCTAGTCCTAATTCTTTCACTTGCTGGCTAAAGGACTCTGGCTAAGTCACTTAGCCTGTCTGAGTTTTAGCAGCTGTAAAACAGGGTTCGTCATCCATGCCATATATACATATAATGGCTTGGAATGTTACAGTTGGAGATAATGTTAAATTATACATTGTTTCCTCCAAAAGCTATTCTTCAAACACAGTAAGATGATCTTTTAAAAACACGCATCTGGACAGGTCACTCTCCTAATTAAAAACCCTTAGTGCTTCCCAAAACTCTTAGGAAAAAAATCCAGTTTGCTATTTTATGGGAACCCTGGCCTTCTTTCAGTTCTTTGAATATACCAAACTCTATTCCTCATGGCTTTTAGACATACTGTTCCTTGTGCAGACTATTTGTCTCTGCACTTCACTTGGCCAAGTGCAGCTCACCTTCAGATGTCTGCTTAAGTGTTGACTTCTCTGACCCACCATTCTGAACGAGGGCCCCCATCATAGTCTTCCACTATTCCTGATCGTACGTTCACATGCTGTTCATGGATTGAATGTCAGTCTGCCCTTACTCACTTGTGAGCGCCATTCTTTTTGCTCATTGCTGTTTCCCCAGGGTGAGACACAGGGCCAGGTACATAGGAGCACTTGATAAATACTGATTTAATGCATCCCTGTTATGGGTCATATTCAAGCAGAAGATACAAGATAAGGATATTGTTAAAGAGATTAAAACATTTTCTGAAATGCACAACTAGGTGACCATTAAGGTGTCTTCCCACCTAGAGATTCTATGATGCTCTTTTCTGTATACCCTGAAGATTTCTTAACTGTGCTCCCCACCACCACCATACACACACACTTAAGTATGTGGAGAAAGTGGCAGTGTCTACACTTCAGTCTTGATGAGATCAGACAGCAAACAGCAGGGGCACGCTCACCAGCACCAAGAACCAGGAAGGTTCTTGAGAAATTTCATCTTGCCTGAGGAAGGTGGCAGTACTGTGAGCTGTTTGACAAGAAAGCCACGCTATTGGAAGGAAGCAAAGATCCTGAGAACAAGCTCAGTACCCCACAGTGGGGGCTACAAGAAAAGCAGCTCTACACTCTTTCCTTCCCACTTCCTGGGAGGCCTGATCTGGGTGGGGCAGTCGTGGAAGAGGAGTTTTAAAAGGAGTTGAAAGATGCCTCTGGGAGCTTCCCTGCAGGTGCTCTTGTGGTCCTCAGAATAGCAGCCTGCCCAGCAAGCACACCTGAGCCTCTCTGGAGGGATGGCCGTGTCAGTGCCCTTCCCTTCAACTGGAGTAGAAAGGTGTAAGGTCTGGTTCAGCCCTAGCGGGGGAGAAGGCAGGAATGCCATCTGGCCCTCTTTCACTCTGGGCACTCAGTGTTACCTGGCCTAAGAAGGGCCTCCATATCATAGTGTCTTCCTGATCATCCACCTCTCTGGAGACCTACCTGGGAGGAGGGGTGAGCCTAGGCAAGCACAGTGGTCAGCATCCTGTGTCCCGCCACTGGCTCCCCTCTCTCCCCACTGTACCCCCACCAAAATAAAAATCTATCAGCTTCTCCCTTTAACCCAACTTGTGTCTCACAGCTGGTCTAGTTTAGGATTTAGATACATCCATGTCCTCCCACCAAACACCATTTCAACATCACATCTTTCACCCACCCAAGATTATTCTCAATAACTATCCTGTAGAAGGGTCTCCTGACCCAGCTACATAGGACTCATACCTAGGGAAGCTCTAAGTCAAAGAGAGTTAATTCACCTTACAGACACATTCTAAGACATTTGGGCCACTGGCAGCTTAGAACGTAATACAAAACTAGAGTACAAAACTAGAAAAAGGTATTATGCCTCATTGGTTCACAGACCTTCCACTGGCAGGGCAGTAGCAGCAGGAAAAAAAAAAAAAGAATATTAACTTTATTCTATGCCAGGCACCATGTGAAATGTGTACCATGCATCATCTTATTTAATCCTAACAGATTAATTTACAGGTGAGGAACTGAGGCCCAGATATTGAAACACCTCACCTGAGTATCAGTGTTAGTAAGTGGTAGTGTCAAGACTAGAATGCAGGAATGCATGATTCTGTGGCCCATGCTTTTAACTCACACTATACTACAAAGTGAGCTTCCTTGTGAACCCATAATACCCTTGGGAGCTTCCAGGATCACTTAGTGGGGGGCTCTTGCAGGAGGCCAAGGAACCATATTGTGCAGGTGGACAACAGCAAGCCCTTGAAATCAGAGACCTCACAGCTAATGTAATTTCATTTGTTCCCACCAGCTGGTAAACACTGAAGAGACTTGAGTTAGAATGAAATGATTCCTTCCATTCCAACACACACACACACTCACTTTCTCTCTCTCTCTCTCTCTCTCTTTCTGCTCCGCCCACTGTCTTTCCACCTCTCATAAAGACAGGCAAAAATGCCCAGATGTTCTTTTCTATTCTGTAATAGAAGTTATTTAGACATTGTCTTTGACAATGAAATTTTTTTTTTCAAAAGCAATCTTATCAGCATTTTAAACCGAGTCCTCTTTAAAGTAGATTATGTAACATCAACCTCTGAGTAGTTGGTTTATAGGTCTTACTTTGGTGCCACCATCTTTTTCTCCTTCAAATACGTATCTCTAATACATACATTAAGGAAGAAACAATGAACAAAAATCCAAGGTGAATTATAGGTTTTAAGGAATCATAGATGATGGTCATTTCTACCCTGCCAGCCCCCCAGCTATAAGAGCTATACTGTGTTTCTGGTCTTTGACTTCTTAGCAGCCTTTAATGAAGGAAGCTAACTGGTAACCATGTAGACCTGGCTTTTTCACTCAAATTCAAGTCAACCACTGCCACAAATACAATACCCTTTGAAATAAAAAATTTCATTTAAAAAATTTCATTAAAATGTAAGAGACAGTTTGTCAGAAAGACGATTAAAGGTTGTACATATATATATACACACACACATATATATATATGAAACATAACTAGGAGACATCAAGACTATAAATGATTCTAAAATAAAAGTAAGATAAAAAATCTTGACCTTTCCTTTTCTCCATAAAACCCTTTAATTGATTACCTCAGTTTTTTTCCCCCCTCTTTTGGACAAAGGTGAAAAGACAACTTTGGATATGATAATTGAATATTTAACAACGCTTTCATTGCAACACACAGGATCAATAGAACTCAGTTTTTTGGTACCACGATTATGTAAAGAAAAAAAAAATCCTCATTTAATAATAAGCAATGGTCCTGAGGGAAATTAAATCAATTAACTATGCAACTGATAATGAAGTGAAGTGAGAGTTTGTGGTGGAAAAGAGGCCCAGAACCCCCAGGTTGGAACACTCTGTTATGCCCAACCCCACGGAAGCCTCTTCCTTTCATGAATCCCTTCCATAACATGCTGGTCTTCAGCCACCTCTAAGGCATCTTTAGCTTCTCATCCTACTTACAGACCCTCAGATGACCTAGCACAACCTCCAAACCCCCCACTAATTCCCTTTCATAAAAATTTGGGTTAGGCTTACCTCTCCGCTTATATCCAAAAATGCTTCCAAATGTCACGAGGGCTGCATAACCAAAACCGATCAGGTCCATTGGCAAGGTTGCAATTCTAAAGCAAGGGGGAAAGGACAGATTATACAAAATAAAAAGTTTTGGGTATGGAATGTATCTAAAAATGATATGCTTACATGGTTTGGCTGTGTGTCCCCACCCAAATCCCATGTTGAATTGTGATCCTGAGTGTTGGAGGTAGGGCCTGGTGGGAGGTGATTGGATCATGGGGGTGGTTTCTAATGGTTTAGCATCATCCCCCTAGTGCTGTCTCATGATAAAGTTCTCACAAGATCTGGATGTTTGAAAGTGTGTAGCACTTCCCCCTTCATGCTCTCTCCCACTCCTGACGCCATGTGAAGATATGCTTGCTTCCCCTTTGCCTTCCACCATGGCTGTAAGTTTCCTGAGGCGTCCCCAGCCACACCTCCTGTACAGCCTGGTTGAGTTGATTAAACCTCTTTCCTTCATGAATTACCGAGTCTGAGTGAATTACCGAGCAGTGTGAGAACGACTAATACAAAGGCATTCCACAGAATTACAGAAATTAATTTCTCTAATCTACTCAAGAAGGGAAGTTACAGGCATGAGCACCATGCCTGTAATCCTAGTATTTTGGAAGGCCAAGGCAGGCATTTGGCTTGAGCCCAGGAGTTTGAGACCAACCTGAGCAACATGGCAAAACCCCTTCTCTAGTAAAAATATAAAAAATTAGCGGGGTGTAATGGCATGCACCTGTGGTCCCAGCTACTCGGGATGCTGAGTTGGGAGAACTGCTTGGGCCCGGGAGGTTGAGTTTGCAATGAGCCGTGATTGTGCCACTGTACTACAGCCTGGGTGACAGAGTGAGACCCTGTCTCAAGGGAAAAAAGAGGTTCAAACTTCACCTCTCCCAACCCTCTGCTATCCCCTTCATCCTCATCACTGTTAAGCACACTCCGTGGGATACCTCAAGCTGATTCTCCTCTGCCTGTCTTCAAGATCTTCCATACTCTCAGCTGTTTAATTCTTTCTACTTCCCCAAATAAAACTTCTGCTCTGGTCAGCCAGGTCTCTTCACTGAACTGGGACACTACAATCTTCACTTTTCACTTTCCTGCCTGAAATGTCCTCCCTCCCTGTCCACCTCCAAAAGCCCGACTATCCCCTGTACCCCACCTCCCTTTGAATCTTCTCCCCTGACTTCTACCCTTATTAACTACCTCCTAACTTCCTTAACTCTAGCCTGTACTATCAAAGTGATCTGGAGCAAATGGCTTCTTCCTCCTCTAAATTCCTTAACTTCCACAACTCCATCTTATAATTCTTTTATGTTTGTAGATATTAGTCCTCCCATTCTTTACAGATGGATGTCTTCTTAGAGATTGAATAATTCAGTTTAAACAATGGCTTTGTCATTAGTTTCCTTGCAAGACAGCTCTTCTGTGGTAGCAGAGACATCCACACTTAATCAATGGCAAATCACTAGAGAATACAATATAGCCCCAGCATGAAGTTAAATGGATGACAATGACATCCTACTGTGCATCATAGCAGCAGCTGAAACATACCCAGTAGTGAGAAGTCCCACTGAAACCCTGCCCACAATTCTCTCAGATGCAGGAGATAGTGTGCCAGCCACAGGCTAGAGATGTGGCTACTGGGCCTCGGACCATGCCCCTCCCTCACCCTGAACTCTCCCTGCAAGTTAGGAGAATAGATGAAAAGAGTTCTGGAGTTCCATACAGCTTTTTAAGGTCTAAGATTCCTAGTGGTGCCTTTATTTCTGAGCTTTCTCACATCCATATTTCCTTCACAGGGAAGGTAATTATCTTTGTAAATATAAGGAATGGTACATGAGATTCCTTGCATATTTCTATAATTTTCTCATTGCTTATCATTTAGGTTAATGGGCCTTTTATCTCCCACAGCAATTGGTAACAAATTAATGTAGAAGAATAGAAAAAGGGGCCAGACGAGGTGGCTCACGCCTGTAATCCCAGCACTTTGGAAGGCGGAGGCTGGTGGATCACTTGAGGTCAGGAGTTCAAGACCAGTGTAGTCAACATGGTGAAACCCGGTCTCTATAAATATACAAAAAATTAGCCGGGTGTGGCATCATGGTGCATGTCTGTAATCCCAGCCACTCAGGAGGCTGAGATAGGAAAATCCCTTGAACCTGGGAGACAGAGGTTGCAGTGAGCTGAGATTGTGCCACTGGACTCCAGCCTGGGAGTCTCAAAAAAAAAAGAAAGGAAGAAGAAGAAAGAAGAAAGAAGAAGAAAGAAGGAAGAAGAAGAAAGAAGAAGAAGAAGAAGAAGAAGAAGAAGAATTAGAAGAAGAAGAAGAAGAAGAAGAAGAAGAAGAAGAACAAGAAGAAGAAGAAGAAGAAGAAGAAGAGGAGGAGGAGGAAGAAAAAAGAAGAGTTTTGAGCTGATCTCAGAGTCATCAACTAGAACTTACTATGAAGAAGGGCATGGGGGAGGGAATCTGAGACACAGGAGATGACAGCACCAAAAAGGAGGCAACAGTGAAAAATGCTCAGCATCTACAGGAAGGAGAACTAAAGCAGGAGAGCTCATCTGTGCCTGAGAAGTGGTACAGTAGGATGTTACACGTAGGGAGAAGCTGGGTCCAAAAACCGTTTGCTGACTGAATGATGGCTAAACAAATAATAATAATAGAGAGGTTATAATGTTTTTGAGCAATTACTATGTGCTAGGTGCCATTCTAAGGCATTCTAGGTGCCTTACATGTATCAACTCATGTAATCATGACCACACCCTGTGGTATGTACTATCATGATTATCCTCATTTTCCAGATGAGGAAACTGGCGCACAGAGAATGCAAGCAATGCCCGAAGGTTATATGGCAAAACAAAGATTTCTGACTCGGGGAAGTCTCAGTCCTAACCTCTATACAACTTCACCTCTGATAACTGAGCCGCTGAAAAAAGTGAATATGTAAACCAAACATGTTCTTCAGAGTTTTCAATTCTGGATCAATCACATGCTCTTCACAGCTTAAAGTTGTGACCACGGGGCACTGTGTTCCATCTGGTAACTTACAATGTTCAGCCCCATGAACTTCTCATGTTTGGTCCTACTTACTACTTTCTAAAGGAGCTAACCATATGCTCTAAAGTATGCTTATCTTTAAACCTGATACCGCCACTTACTAGCTGTGGAAACTCAATAACTCAGTTTCTCCATTTTTAAAATAGGGATAACAAAAATATCTACCTTATAGGATTGTTCTGAGAATTAAATGAGTTAATACTGTAAAGCACTTAGAACA
Source organism: Rhinopithecus bieti (assembly GCF_001698545.2). Lineage (NCBI taxonomy): Eukaryota > Metazoa > Chordata > Mammalia > Primates > Cercopithecidae > Rhinopithecus > Rhinopithecus bieti. The sequence continues at coordinate 200,778 of NW_016814088.1, forward strand.
GTGCCTTGCACATACTGAGCACTCAACAAATATTAGCTGCTCCAATAACAATGATTCTTCTTCTCATTCACCCTTACATCTATTTTGAGCTTGATGTGTGTAAGGCTATTACCATTTCAGCACACTGAGAAAACTGAGGTAGGGTGAATTTATGATTTACTTAATGAATCATACCATAGTATCGTAACATATATTTGTACTCAATTCAACTTAACAGCTATTTATTGAGCATTTTCTTTGTGAAAGGCAGCAGGAAGCAATGGTAAGTGCTTAGACATGGCCTTGGTCCAGTACAACACAGCTGTAGGAGGCAGATGTGTGAATGAGCCCTAAGAGGAGAGGTGTGGGTACCATAACAAGGAGTGGCACCCAGCAAGGACTGGGAGCCTAAGGAAGGATGCCCAGATAACACAGGGTTCCAGCTGGGACCTTGGAGAGATGTTGTGCCAAACCCCTATTAACCTCAATAAGGAAGGCAACAGGTTCAAGAGGCCAAAACAGACCCAGAGCCAGCAAGTGAGACATGGGGTTTCATTAGGGGCTTACATACAGAGGAGGGAGTCCAGCGGCGGTGAGCTGGGCAGGAAAACAACTGCTTGCAAACATCATGCAATTTATGTAGCATTTTCACTTAACACCCTCCCCTCAATGACCTCCTCCTGGCAACCATGATTTAACTCAAACTTCAAGGCCTCAATTCCCCATATGGCCCCTGTTCTATGGGACAGGTGGGGCAGGGGCTCAGATGTTCTTCATAGACAAGAAACAAATCTCTGGGTTGGGCAGGCCTGGGTTCCCTAGTTCAGAAAACACATTCAGGTTCATCTGCCACACAGGGTCATTCTAAGGGTATGCTTTAATTATTGCTGTCAGGTGCATTTACCCTACAGGGGAGCATAAGTCAAGCAAAGAGGGTGGCAGGGAAGGGTGTTCCTGGCAGAAGAGAGCGCATGTGCAAGGCCCTAATGGCACAAGAAAGCATGTTCTCAAAATGAAAAGTGCAAGGGGCTTGTGAAAAGAGAGGGAGCTGGTGAGAAAGACAGGGCTGTACACCCACATAAGCCCCATAAAGGGAGTCTGGTTCTGCCCTAAGGGCAGAGAAGGATCACTGAAGGGAGCCTCACAATCAGATTTAAATTCCAGCAAGCACTTCCCAGTTGCAGTAGTGAAGATGGGTTGTGAAGTGAGGCAGGGAGATACATCAGGAAGCTGTTGCAGTAAAGTAAGCAAAAGCCTAGTTGATAAGGGTAGGCTTATCTAGAGAAATGGCAATGAGAATGGAGAGAAGGTGGACAGATTTCAGAGGTTCAGGAGGTAGAATCAGCAGAATTGAATTCGAGGAGGGAAGGGAAAGTCAGGGGTGAATCAGAGATGACTCACCCCTAGGTATCTGGCTTAGACAATTAGGAGAAGCAGGGAGTCAGGGAGCCTCATGCTATTCTCTGAGACAGAGAACATGGGAACAGCAGAGGGAGGTGGTTAGGAATGATGGGACGTGTTTGGAATGTATTCAGTCTGAGACGCCCAACACACAGGAAAACACCATTACATACAGATCTGAGGCTTATGAGAGCACTTTCATTATCAGGTGTAACTTCTAGACCTAAGTGTCTCCTAAAGCCAAGTAGCTGTTGTGAAAGATTAATTCCACTCCATCCTGAGCCCCCTAGCTCTTCCTGCGATCTTCTCTTGAGGATCCATACGCTTTTACTTGGTTGGGATTCTCTCGCCTCTCAGCCAGTCAAGCTCCTTAAGGGCAAACCCAGGGCGCACAAGGCAGGTACTTAAAATACTTGTTAAATGAATAAATGAGTGAGTGAACCAAAGGAACAGCTTCTGCCTGAAGACATTCTGTAACTGACCTACCCAATACAGCTTTATTGCCAGGAAACAGGCAGCTCCTTAATCTCCTTAGTGAAGTGACTGCTGTTCTAAGGAGGCAAAATAAATCTACTCCCAATGCTTGTAAGAAGATTCTGTTCTCAGAGAGAATATTCAGACAAAAGAATCACCTTTTCCATGACGGAGCCATGTGGCCAGGCCAGAAGGACACATTAAAGCCAGAGGCTGTGTTAACATGAAAGGGATAAGGTGGGAGAGGATGTGCACAGCACATCACACGCTCTCATCACAAATGCGACGCTCAAACCTTGGAAGGGCTAGAAAGCATCTTGGATGCAATGCAGCAAAACGATTTACTATACTAGGTACAAAACAAGGCCGACCGCCCCAAATCCTCCAAAATTTGGAGAACTAAGAGATTTTCAGTCAACTGTTATATAAAAAGCATTTTCACACGCTAAAGATATAACAATTACCTACCCGTGAGCTCTTGGAGGGCACAAAAGGCACATTTTCGAGTGGGGTCTGGCTGGGAAAGTTAAAATCCTGCCAAGCATTTTGCAATGGTCCATGAGCCCACCCCACCACCCCAGCTCCAGGAAGGTAGGAGGCAGGATAGGTGGGATATTTAGGGATACCAGAAGGCAGAAACTCGGGAAATTCCCAGGAGGAGGAGGAGAAAAATGATACCGGGGAGGTAAGACCGATGCCCTGCAAAATCTCCTCAAGGTCCTCTGCATCATCGTTTGCTATACAGGTTTGGCGCGGGGGAGGGGATGCCCAGTAAGCAACGCCCCTTATATTTCTGCGGTTTTGTAAGAAAATTCAGAGCAGGAAGGTCTCCATTGCGGGATGCACAGCTCACCTGCAGCCCCGAGCCCTCACTGCAGCTGAAAAGACAGAAGTCTGGGGCTAGCTGCCGCCACGCGCGGTACCTAGAATCCGGAAGCAGTCTCCGCGCCAGCGCTGTCCCACCCGGCGCCCAGCAGTCTCGCGCTGAGCAGAGGCCGCTCCCTCCCGGAGACGCCCTCCCTGCCGCGCGCATGCGCTTTGTCCCTTCTAGCCTTGCAGGGCTGTGTCCTGGCCATTCCCTGCGGCTGAATCGGGTCAGCCTGTAGGTCAGGCAGCCAGGAGGCCCTGCACTGCGACATCCGGGCGGTAGCTGGACCCGTTGCTCCGTCTGTCCTACCTTCGGCCCTGTCCTGGAGCCAGGGCGGGGGTTTCCTGCCAACCGCCTGACGGAGCGGGACTGGCAGGAAGCGTATCTGGATGTAGCCAAGATTACAGAAGGCGAAGATTTTTAAGTTAACTCCATTGATCATTCAAGGGACATTTCCAGAACCTCTAAAAGGCAACCCGAGGTCTCCTACACACCCTCTAGCAGATTGTCCCCATTGTCAGTGGAGGGAGCTAAGGTTCGGTGAGGTCCAGTGACTTAGTTGTCCCAGGTCAGAATCCAAGTTTGCCTGGTTTCAAAGCCCAAGCACCCTTCATTACACTATGGGATCATCTAGATGTGGTTGGGAGATCAGGATCCTAGTTTTAAACTTCGGGCCCAGGATTTGCGGGGCTTAGATATCTACAGGGAAAGGTATAAATTCCAGAGTTGGAAAGCACTTAAAATCTTGCCTAATCCAAGGCGATCTGCTCAATTCCAGGAATGAACCTTAAATTGACTTTTTTTTTTTTCTTTTTTTTTTGATACAGGATCTCAGTTGATCGCCCAGGCTGGAGTGCAGTGGCGCCATCCCAGTTCACTGCAACCTCTGCCTCCCGCCTCTTGGGTTCAAGTGATTCTCCAGCCTCAACCTCCCGAGTAGCTGGGATTACAGGTGTGTGTCACCTCACCCAGCTAATTCTTTATTTTGTTTGTAGAGACGGGGTTTACTATGTTGCCCAGGATGGTCCCGAACTCCTGAGCTCAAAGCAGTCCTCCCGCCTCTGCCTCCCAAAGTGCTGGGATTACAGTTTAAATTGACTTTAAAGTATGCCTCTCTGTAGCAACTTATCATCTTATTCTTCTGCCTTCTTGATTGAATACAGAACTCCAACCCTCTTCCTTATGTAACAGCCCTTCGGAGATTTGAAGAAGGCTGTCATAGTGAAGTAGCTCTAAAGGTTCTGTGTCACTGAGAATTACAGCAGAATTCCTCAGAATAAAAAAGGAAACTCAAAAATTAAATCTTGTGAAGTTTGTTTGCTACATCTATTCTTTGTGTGTAAAAGTGCTTCAGGGAAGTCATATAACTACATCTAAGTTATGAAAGTCTAAGTTGGTCCTGGGAAATTAATAGAATTCCTGAAGATTCACAGAAGAGTTGATGGCAAGGCACTGGAATGTGGCGTGGAGAAAGTGACAGCCTGAAATTTGGTTCTGAGTTCTCTCAGCACTCTTTTCCATCCCCTTCTATGTACATCCTTACCCCAGCCTCCTCCCGTTCTCTCCCCACACTCTCAGAACACTTACCCTATTTGGAATAAAACTAAAACCCTCTTGGAATACTTCAGTATCTTCATCTGATGTGACCTGGGTAAATAACTCCCCTCTGGACCTCAGTGCCTGGATTTAAGATATGGCCAAGACTAGATGCTCTGAGATCCCTTCCACCCTGCCACTAACACACTCGAAGCTGGAAACAGCCTCATGATATTCCTACTCAAGGCATATCACCTAAACCTAAAGAAAAACTTTGTATATTATGGGAATTGCATACCCTTGAATATGTGGGAACAGGATGGTTCTTACACAAAGGGATCACTGCCCTCTCAACTCATAGGCACTAACTGTTGCCTTCTCCAGCTGATGGAAAGGCTGCAGCCCAGGTAAGGATGCAGGAAAGCCTATTCCCCTCAACCATTTTGTAAAGCTTTCTATGCATGATCCGCAGCAGAGACTCTTAACTTTCAATGTGTCACCAACCCCTTTGGCAGTCTGGAGAAATGCACAAAATACAATACACAGGATTGCAAAGGAAGCCAATTTTATTGAAATGCAATTTTATTGAAATCAAGTTGTTAAACATTTAAATCTGTCATATAATAGATGTGTTTCTTTATTAACATATTAAAGATTACAAGACCTAGGGGGTGGATCTAATTATTACCATAATTTCAAAGTGGTGCTGTACGTAAATATTTTAAGATATCTGTAACATGGATATCTGTGATTTCTAGTGACAACAGAGACACAGGTACTAATACTGCTGTGGTTTGTTGCCTATTTTCCTGACGGAAAGAAATGAAAACTTCTTTTCTCCATCGAAGTTTTCAGATTTCCTGATTTCTATCCTCTGGCCCCTTTAGATTCACAGATTCCAATTTAAGAACTCCCAGTCTATAGTAATGCAAGTTTTCATAAGTTGTACATAGGTGGAATCAGAGAAAGGGAAAGAAGGCGAAGAGCCTCACTGACTGGCTGCTAAGGCAGGGCCTCACGGGATGGTTACACCTGGTTACACCCTGTAGATCTTGAGCCTGCTCCTCATTTTCAAATGTTCAGAAACTCAATTTGTCTCAGTTCTTCCAGGGGCACCCTGGCTTTTGAGAGACAGATTCATAAAAATCAAAGTCACAAGGGACTTACTGATTTTTTAAGGCCCACTTCAGATTCTGGATTTTTTTCTCCTTTCAGATCCCAAACAATGTCAAAGGACATTATTCTTGTCCTTTGAAAATATGATCTTATGGCAGGCCAACATTTTAGCATATTTTCTATGGCTCGCTGCCATGACAGCCATCTTGTAGGCACACGTCTAAAGAGGTTATCACCTTCCATTTCTGTGAAGTCAAAAATCTCCTTAAGTGCTTCAGCACTTTTTGAGGAAATTGAAAAGTAACCAAAAGCTTTCATTATGAAAGTCTCAATATCACATTTAAGCAACTCACATCCCTTTTTAGCAGTGCTGTATATAAGATGTACAAGGCATTGAACGAATACGATCTTTTCATTTTCTTTGGTAAGAAGTTTTATAGACTGAATAGAATTTGCCAAAATTTACATCTGCACTGTCTGACAAATATGCAGATAGATGAGCTAAGTCTAGTTTGTATTTAGACAAATATCAACAATATTTTATGATTTCAGCAGTTTCATTAAAATCCTCGTAGAAATGAAGAAGATGATTTGAAACTCCTGTTTTCAAGTCAAAGTACCTAGCAGCTGGAAGAAACATATTTTTGCTGCCATGATTCAGCATATTACTTAAAACTGATGTACTATAGAAACCAGGATTGTTGGTGAGATATGACAGAAATTCGCTTTACACTGTAAGGGACCAACATATCTGTTATCAAAATTTCCCCTCTTCTTTGTCCACAGGATATTTTAGCTGCAATTCTTGAATCAGGAAATGAAACTTTACTCAATTTCATAGAGCAATCAAGGGGACGCTATGACAATGCATGCTTGTTTGCCTGGTATGCCCATGCTAATTCAGCAGTTGCTATTTTTGACTGAACATTGGTGTCTTTTGGGAAACAAAAGTATTTTCGATTGGTTTCGAAGCATTCACCCGTCCCATCTTACTTGTGAGATTTGCTCTCCATATGTGCTTGCACATCCCCTTCTCCACCATGTCCAATCTCAAATTTTTTTCTGCATATTATACAGTATGCTCTGTTTGGTTATTTACCTTCCTAGTTCAGTAGTAGGTGTCCTTCCACCCATCATCAAAATTGCATAGTTGTTTAGCCTTCTTCTTCAGTAATGGGGTCATGGTTGCATTGACATTATAATCATTCTCATCTGACCTCTTAGAAAACATGGTCACAATATTCACAATGTTAAAAAATTAAACTAGCACTATCTAGTTACAAAGCACACCAATTAATCCAGGGGCAAAGTCAAAGATGAACTGTTAATATTCATTATATACACTTAAGCCACATCACTTTGAATGATGCAACCATGGATGGATGACCATTCTGAACTACAAATCATGGTTGCCAATATCAGTGGTCAAGTGGGTGACAACTACAAAAGATGATGGATAACCTGTGCCATATCCATTTGATACTAAAGACAATGTTGCTTTCAGACCCTCTAAAACTTATGAGTTTTGTACATTTCCTCCAACCTTCCACACTTGTTGCTAAAACCAGGATTATTTACGTTCCAGGGAAGGGTCTCCCAGGACGCAATGCTCTCAGTGCTAAAATTGGGATGGTTGGTTACCCTATTGGGTTGCCATTAACCAAAGGGCTACCTCTCCAGAGGTAGGAGGGGAGGCACATAGATGCAGAGACTCCTCACCTTGCTTCCACTGATAGTGTTAAATTTCTCCACAATATTTCTCACAGATTCCTCTTCTTTGGGGTGTGATGAAAATAAGACATTGTCTTTTGTTAGACTTCAGATCCACTGAAAGGTCAATGGCCTCCATCTGGAAACACAGGCAAAGCTCAGGGTCAATGCCTTCCCCTGGCTCAGGCCCTAAAGGGAACTCAGAAAAGGCGGCCCTCCAAAGGCAAGAAAGGAGGAGAAAGCAGCTCCACTGACAACTCCACCAGCGAAGGAAGAAAGAAAAAAGCATCCACTGATGGCTGCTGGAGAACATAAACCATATCCTGGGGAGAAACTCACCTCCCCAAACTCACCAAAGTACTCCCTTACCTTCTTCTCAGTGGCTTTGGGAGTTCAAATGCCCTGCAAAGATTTTCTTCACAGAATATTTTTTCATGACAGTGGCTTTTTGGGGGTCCATGCTATGGCCGCACAGCCTGTGCTCCTGATCTAGGATCTGTTCCAACAGAAGCGTAGGTGGATCAAATCCAGATTTGCCAAGGACTAAGGGGTTTGGGGACATTCAGGGCTAAAATCAGAAGTAAGGAGTTTCCTAGGAAGCAGGACTGTCAGTGCTAAAACCACAACTAAGGGATTTCCCAGGATGAGGGACTTTTAGCATTAAAACTGGGGACGGTGCAGTTTTCCAAGATGTAAGACTTTCGGTGCTAAAACCTGGACAATTTCTTCTGAGAAGGGGGTTAGGTAGACTCTAGTTCTAATTCTCTTTGGCATTTCTTAATAGCATTACCCGAGGGAGGTTCTTTCTTTCTGAGCCACAAGATTCCACCACAGATGGAATATACAAAATACAGATGCACAAAATATTTCACGCCCTCCAAACACACCACTCTCTACCCAAGCCTGACTTCCCAATTTCCTCCAAAATGGAAATCCACCTGGTTTACCTCAACACATATAAAACAGTCCTCACTCCGTCAGAGCCTTTGTCCATGCTCTGACTTTTCTTCCTGGCCTGACAGTCCCAATCTAAGACTTGCTTCCTCCAGACATAAAGCTGGGCTACTGGGGTTGAAATCCTTGCTGTTCCACGCTCTACTCACTATGTGGTCTCTTCAAGTTGCTTAATCCTCTCTGCATCTTAGTTTTTCCCTCTGTAAAATGGCACTGAAATGCCTATCTCAGGCATCTTTGAGTGTTTTTCTAATTCTCATATGTGAAGCATTTAGCGCAGGGGCCCAAACAGGCACAGAAACAGGTACTGAATGTCTACTCTCCTCTTCTTGGATCACTCCAACCCATATATTTAATACTTTTCACTTCTCACTTAATCCGTACAGGAACAAGTTCCTAAATTCTGCTTCCCCCAGTGCACTTGGCCACATGCAGCTCAGACAAAATGATCATGATCCAGGAATGCCTTCTCTTAGAAATGCAATCCTGCACACACAGACCTTTGATGGAATACACAGCTTACCTTCTGTACGCAGGCTGCACCTTTCAAGATAGCAAACGTCAATCCTCTTGGTCTTCCAGTGCTGGGATTCATTTTGGGGAGATGGTCAACGACCTCTTCAAATGTGGTAAAATAAAATATGTGGTAAAATAAAATATGTGGTAAAATAAAATATATGGTAAGAAAAATATATGGTAAAAAAAAAAAAAATTGGGTCCTTTTTGCTGGTATCCCAGCTCTAGTTTGTTGGTGAGACAAACGGTAGGGTGAGACACATAGCCACGAGAAGTCTTACGACGAAGACATGCGCTTACAAGAAAGTCTTACAAGAAAGCCAAGAGTTTAGTAGGGCTGGATTTCCCAAAGCTTTCACTGGGAGGATTACAAATAAAGCCACCACCCATGGCAAAGTGTCTACACCCACCCACTCTGGGTCTGCAAAGATTCTACCTCCGACAGCTGTTCACAAATCTACTCTACCTCCTTACTGCGATCCACCTTGCCCCTAACAGAACTTACCACCACCGCAAACCCCCAGGCTGGGAGAGGAAAAGGAAAGGCAACCTCTCAGGGCGCAGGCCCCATGCACTCATCACAGCTGGAAGTTAGTCTAAAAACCCTCTTATCAAAGGGCTGTCGTCTCTTCTATCCCTGTCTTCCCTGGCGCCCAGGTGTCACTCTCAAGGAACTCAGTCTTCCTGGGCAGAGCCCGCGGTCAGATCCTGACTCCGAGCCCAGGTGGAGGGAAGGAGAGAGGAGGGAGGGAAGGATGGGAAACCTTGCCCGGGTCGGAGCGCACTTCCTCCTCCAGAGGCTCCGCTCTCTCTCCTGGGCGGTTCCTGGACGGCGCAGACGTCGATCCCACAGGTCCAGCCAACTCCACAGCACCTATCCCGCGTCCCCCTCGTTCTTGCCGCCGTTCTTCTGGTCGGCCTTGGCGCCGTTCTGGTCCCCACCTGGCGACCCGCCGTCTGGGGCGGCCTCGTATGGGTTCTCGGTGGTGCCCGTCATCCCCAAGTGTTTCTTCCTCTCATTTGCTTCTAACACACCCTGCAGACGGGCAATCGCCTCAGCCTGGGACAGCACGGCTATGTGGGAGCAGCTGGCGGACTTTATAAGGTACGAGTTAGGGGACGGACCCATCTTGCCCAAACTACATGCTTATTGGCTGATTTTGCCTGATACTCCGCCATGCACCGCTGTCCCATTGGCCGCGCTCTAAATCCCGGCGGGTTTGTCCTCTAGCAACGCGTCAGAGCCAGGGCGTTGCAGAGGGTCCCAGAGATCTCACGGGAGGTCTGCAGGTGCAGGCCCGGGGCCAAGAGGCTCCCATGCGCCCTCCGCCCGCCGAGCCCGCAGCCTCTAGCCCCCGCACGTCCTTGTCAAGGCATGGCCAAAATGAAAAACAGCCAAGTTCAAATCCCAAAAGCAAAACAACCAAAAGGAAATTCAAGGAAAGCAAATATAAATGAGAAAACATAATTAAGCAAAATGAATGTTCGCAAAGGCAAGACAAAAAACTAAGTCAAAGAGTAGGTTCAAAGAAAAGATGAAACGTGAATATAATTTAGGATATTTATACTGATTCCTGTTGAAATCTCTACAAGTAAAAATTTTACTATCAATGTATCCAACTTTCATCCTTCTTGCCTTTCCGATGAAAGGGCAGCAGGGGGCACTAGATGCTAGTGTTTCTTTCAGCAAGGAAAGGCGTTTTAGCACGTTATTTGCAAACACCAAATAGTGTTCTCTCAGAGTTCAGAGATAATTATAAAAGTTAACAGGAAATGGGGAAAAGAGAGTGATGGTCTACAATCAGGGATGTTAAAGAGACAGAATACAGTCATGGGTTCTTAGTTTCTGTTTCTGGCTAAGCCAATAAAGCCCCTTCCTCATCCCTCTTTTCAGCTTCACTAGAGACAGAAACTAAAAACCATGGCTTCAGGCTGCTAAAAGCCTAAAACAAAACAAAACAGAAAACAACAACAAAATAAGGCGGGTTGGGCAAGCTTACTGCATAGAAGAATGTGCAAAAAAAGGTGTATGATTTCCATACACCCTGTTGGCTAAGTAGTACAGTGTCCTGAAATATTGGGAGGGTGGCAATTACAAAACATAAGGGGCAGTTTTTCAGAGGTTGGCTCTGAAAAAGATACAGAACAGTGGAGAGTGACCACCAGGGCACCAGGCTGACTCTCTGTCCTCAGCCTGCCATATGGACCCGTTTTGAACTTTTACCAAGGACATGGGGCTTTCCATGCTAAAACAAGGACTGAGGGTTTCCCAGACAGGGGACTTTCCTATAAGCCATAATGGTTATGATAACAACAGCAAACAACAAACATTTAATGAGTGCCTATTGTGTGCCTCAAACTATTCTAAGCATTTTGCAAGTATCAACTCTCTTAATCTTCACAACAACCCTTGAGGTAGATACTCTATCCTCCCTATCTTACAGAGGAGGAAACAGGCAACTCACCAAAGGTCATGCAAACAGCTAAGATCCAGGCTTTTTGTTTGTTTTTTGTTTTTGTTTTAAGACGGCGTCTCACTTAGTCACCCAGGCTGGAGTGCAGTGGTGTGATCTCAGCTCACTGCAACCTCCACCTCCCAGGTTCAAGTGATTCTCACGCCTCAGGCTCGCGAGTAGCTGGGATTACAGGCACCCACCACCACGCCTGGCTAATTTTTGTACTTTTAGTAGAGCTAGTGTTTCACCATGTTGGCCACGCTGGTCTTGAACTCCTGACCTCAAGTGGTCTGCCCACCTCCTAAAGAGCTGGGATTATAGGCATGAGCCACCATGCCTGGCCCAGACCCAGGTTTAAGAAAAGTATAGGTGTGCAGGCTTTGCTGTCATTCTGTCCGGGTTTAAGTCAAAGCTCCATCACATACGTTATTAATACAGGAAAACACACAACATTATGACTAGCACATAGGAGATACTCAATAGTATTTGTCATTATTATTAAAAAGAGCTGTCCCTGTCTCCAGAAGCTTAAAATTTAGTGGAAGAGGTTCATAAGGGCCTTAAAGCAGTAGTAGTGCTTGTTGGATGGGTGAATGGAATAGACAATAAATGCATATAAGCATCCAGAGGAGGAACAGTTGTGAAATAGAGTGGTCAGGTATTCAATGTGGCACCCATTTACAATTCTGCCTGAGCGTACTGCATGCCACCATTAGAAGGCAGCTTCTGTTTCTCAATAGCTTGAGCTAATCATTATAGTCTTGGTATTTGATGATCACAGGCATGTGTATGTTTAACTAAAATACACTCTTTTTGGTTTTTTTTAAGAGACACAGTCTCACTCTGTTGCCCAGGCTGGAATGCAGTGGCAAGATTATAACTCACTGTGGCCTCAAATTCCTGGGCTCAAGTGATCCTCTCACCTTAGCCTCCCAAGTGGTTGTAACTGCCACACCCAGCTAAGATGATCAGTCTTTATTTGTCACTAATATTCTGTTAAGAAATGTTGTAATATCTACTTTTTTAACTGGAGGAAGCATTTATTATTTTTTGGAGTTAACGTTTATTAATTCAACAAGTAACTATGAGATGTCAAGCCCTGGAATAGGACTCAGAAATCAACAGGGTGCCAAGTCAGAGACTAACTCTGAAGTAAGGGGAGTGGGAAGGGCTGTTATTTTAATTGAAACCTGAAGTCTGAGAGAGAGCCAGCAGGCCAGGAGCCAGGGGAGCCACAATGCGAGCAGCAGGAATGGCACAAGCAAAGGCCCTAGGTGAGGAAAGGGCTCTGTGCCTCATAAGAACCAAATGAGGCTACTTAGGGCTGAAGATCTGTGAATTAGAAGCAGAGTGAATTGGTTCAACAACAAGCTATGTTCACAAAGAATCTGGGCTGAATATGGTTTCTGCCTCTGAGTCTTCTATCTAAATCTAATGGGCTGTGCAGTCTCCAGATGTTGCTGAATGGAAACTTTGCATGATGGGGTGAAAGGTAATCTTTGTGTGTAGCTTGTTTTTCATTGGTTACCCTTAACTGAATTTAAAGCAACATGTCTCTGTGCATTGAAGACCAGAAGAGCCTCTGTCTTAGATGACTACTGACTCTTCTATTTGGCTTTAACAGTGAAAGAATTGTGTTCTTCTCTATGGTAAATGGATTTACATGCATTCACTGGCATGTAAGGACAAGACAACTTCATCTTTTCTAAAAGAGATTTTCTTGAAAATAAAAAAAAAAACAAATATTAAAGACAACTCAATCTTTCCTATTCTGTTTGTCCCCGTGGAGATGCTACTGTACTTGTGATTCTTGGAGTGTAAAAATCAAACAGAAAATTCCCTTGGTGAGAAAGAAGACTTGGTGTGCAGCGTTAATCTATGTGTCTACAGGTCTCTATGAGCAAACAACCCTAATGCGATGAAAATGGCATCCTTCAGGAAAACCAGATGATCTTATCTGATAAGGTCGCCTCTTCTCATTACATTAATGTTACTCTGATAACACATTTTAAACAATGTTTTTAAATTCAAAAGAAAAAGTTCCAAGACAAGGCTTAGACTGAAAAATAGAGTGTGATAATACTTGAAAATAGGCAACTCAGGAACCTTCTAAAACCCTCTCAACAATGCATTGGGACGCACTCCCTGTTAAGGTCAAATTGGGTACAAGTTTAATAAGAGAAACAATTCAGTCCCTTTCTCTCTCCTTTCTTTTTATAGTTTGTTCTAAGAGGGCTGCTTGTTATAACAAGTTTAAGCAGGATCTCTAAGAAATTTCTTAGAAAGGGCCGGGCATGATGGTTCACGCCTGTAATCCCAGAGCTTTGGGAGGCTGAGCCCCCAAAGGGCAGATGGCTTGAACCCAGGAGTTTGAGACCAGCATGGGTAGCATGGTGAAACCCTGTCTCTAGAAAAAAACCAAAAACTTGCTGGGCGTGGTGGCATGCGCCTGTAGTCCCAGGTTCTTGGGAGGCTGAGGTGGGAGGATCACCTGAGCCCTGGAGGATGAGGCTGCAGTGAGCCAGGATTGTGCCACTACACTCCATGAGAGACCCTGTGTTAAAAGAAAAGAAAAAAAAATATCTTGGAAAGAAGGTGAGTGAATATTAAAGGGATCTGAAATGCCAGCCAGGTGTAGATGAGGTGTTACTTTTAAAACAGAACAACACACCTGTAACACCTTACGCAGGCTGTGGAACACCTGGGAGCATTTTTATAGCTCACCTCTCAGGCTACACTTCATAAAGATTACAGTAGCCCTCTCATCCTTGGAGAGTACATTCCAGGACCCCTAGTGGATGCCTGAAACTGAATAGTATTGAACTGTATTACAGTCTACTATGTTTTTTTAATCTGGTAACCAAGAGGGCTACTAAGTGACTAAACAAAGGGTAACATATACAGCATGGATATGCTGGACAAAGGGATGATTTTCATCTCAAGTGGACTGGAGCAGATGGTGTGAGATTTTATCATGTTACTCAGAATGGTGCACAATTTAAAACTTATTATTTCTGGAATTTTCCCATTTAATATTTTTGGACAACTATTGGCTAAAACCCCAGAAAGAGAAACTGTAAATCTACTGTATTGGGATGAAGATGCAGGGGAAGAAATTGCATTATTCATGAAATGGCTTTTAAGACATTTTGGGGCCAGGCACGGTGGCTCACACCTATAATCCCAGCACTTTGGGAGGCCAAGGTGGGCGGATCATTTGAGGTTAGGAGATCGAGACCAGCCAGGCCAACATGGTGAAACCCCATCCCTACTAAAAATTTTAAAAAAAGAAAAAATTAGCCGGGTGTGGTGGCACACACCTGTAATCCCAGCTTACTGGGGAGACTGAGGTAGGAGAATTGCTTGAATCTGGGAGGCAGAGGTTGCAGTGAGTGGAGATCGCACCACTGCACTCCAGCCTGGGCACAGAGTGAGATTCCAACTCAAAAAATAAATAAATAAATAAACAAAACATTTTTGGTAAATTATTCCAGTAGCAAAGTAGTTAGTAATGTTGACTTTTAGGCTTAAGTTTTTAATTAGTGAAGTCAGATGAATAAGAAATGTCCAAGGCTTCTCCCTCATACCGACTGAGGCTATGGCCAAAATGTAATAGGATACATCTATGTTGTTCCTTTTTACAAAGATATCTCTATAAAGAGAACTTTAGGAAAACTTTTGTTTCTTTCCCTTCTTAAACATCTCAGAGGCTTCTGAGATGCCTAATTTAGTGGTTCCCAAATTTGCTGCCTATGGGATCACCTGGACATGTTTTTAAAATACTGATGTCTAACTTCTTCTCCCGACATTGTAATTTAATTGGTATGGGCTGCAACATAGGTATGAAAAGTGGGTTTTTTTGTTTTGTTTTATTTTGTTGTTTTGAGACACTTTTGCTCTTGTCGCCTAGGCTGGAATGCAATGGTGAAATCTTGGCTTGCTGCAACCTCCTTCTCCTGGGTTCAAGTGGTACTCCTGACTCAGCCTCCCGAGTAGCTGGGATTATAGGTACTCACCACACACCCGGCTGATTTTTGTATTTTTAGTAGAAACGGGGTTTCACTATGTTGTCCAGCTGGTCTCAAACTCCTGATGTCAGATGATCCACCCTCCTCAGCCTCCCAAAGTGTTGGGATTACAGGCGTGGGCCACCGTGCCTGGCTGGGGAGTGTTTTTAAAATTAATTTTTTTATATTGAGATAGTTGCAGAATTACATGCAGTTATAAGAAATAATACGAAGAGTTTCCCTCAGTGGTGTTTCCCCAATGTTAATATCTTCCAAAATTCTAATACAATATCACAAACAGGACATTGACATTGATACCATCAAGATACAGAACATTTTAATCACCACAGAGATCCTTTCCTCCTGTGGGTCTTTTATAACCACACCCACTTCCCCACCCACTGCAACTTTCTCTTTATCCTCTGGTAAGCACTCATCTGTTCTCCATTTTTATAATTTTGTCATTTCAAGAATATTATATAAATATAATCATACCATGAGCAACCTTTAGGGATTAGCTTTGTTCACTCAGCATAATTTTCTGGAGATTCATCCAGGTCATTGCATGTATCAATAGTTCATTCCATTTTATTGCTAAGCAGTATTCCACTGTATGGATATGCCACAGTTTGTTTAACCATTTGAATTGTTTCCAGATTTGAGCTGTTAAGAATAAACCTGCTATAAACATTTGTGTACAGATAGTTTTTGTGAAGATATATTTTTATTTCCCTGAGATAAATGTCTCTGAGTGGAATTATATAACAAGTACATGTTTAGTTTTTTAAGACACTGCCAAACTGTTTTCCAGAGTAGCTGTACCATTTTATATTCCTACCAGCAATGAATGAGTGATCCAGTTCCTCCACATTCTTGCCAACATTTGGTGGTGTCACTATTTTGTACTTTAGCCCTTCTGCTAGGTGTGTAGTGATATTGCATCATGGTTTTCTCTTTTGTTTTGTGTGTGTGTTTGTGTGTGTGTGTATGTGTGTTTTCCAATGGAACAGGACATTTAATTGTCCTTAGGGTCCTCCTGGGAGAGGGATTGTGGGACCTTTGGCGAAGCTCTGGCTGATGGAACCAACAGGGATGCCCATCAGCCAGTGCCAGGCAGGATGGCAGCCCCAGCGCTTGGCTGGGGACAGCCAGCATTTGGGGCTGTTGCTTAAGACAATTTCTGAGACTAGTGGGTAAGGAATGTTGCCTTTGAATGGAGAAGAGGAGACTACATTTAGAAAGAAGGAGAAGTGGTTTGCGTTGTGGAGAGGGACTCTAAGGTCAAGTTAGGAATGACAGAGAGTTGGTCACAAGGTTCTTCATGGCTGGAGGAGAGCTGTAAGTAGAGTGTAGTAATGGAGTCCGGCAGGGGAACTGTGGGCCAGCTTGACTCAGGCCAGTTTCAGGAACTCCTGCAGCATGTTTTGTTTCACAGCCTCCACGAAGAGCTCAAAGTCCCCACAGTAGTGGTCCCCATTGACAATGTGGGGTGGGGCAGCCTTGGGGTTGCCCACCAAGACTTGCATCTCATCCCTCACGGCGTTGTCCTGGGAGATGTCCACTAGCTGGTATTGGATGCGCTTCCTATCCAGGATTCAGGTCACCTCACTCTACTGGGACTTGATTTTATGGGAGCCAGTGACCGATGTGCTGTAGGGGTGCAGGCTGCTCGTGCTGCAGGTAGATTGATGGGCCAGAGGGCAGAGGGCAGCGGTAATGGGAGCTGCACTATAAGAAGACTTCATCGTGGTTTTAATTTGCATTTCTCTAATGGCTAATGATGAGATTTTCGTGGGCTTATTTGCCACTATTCAGTGAAATGTCTCTTTATGTCTGCATTAGGCCATTCTTGCATTGCTTTAAAGAAATACCTGAGACTGGGTAATTTATAAAGAAAAGAGGTTTAATTGGCTCACAGTTCTACAGGCTGTACAGGAAGCCTAGCTCCGGCATCAGCTTCTAGGGAGGCCTCAGGAAGCTTCCAATCATGGTGGAAGGCAAAGTAGGAGCAGCCGCTTCACATGGCAAAAGCAGGAGCAAGGGAGGGGAGGTGCCACACACATTTCAAATGACCAGATCTCGTGGGAACTCACTGTCATGAAGATAGCACCGAGCCATGAGGGATGTGCCCCCATGATCCAAACACTTCCTACCAGACCCCACTTCCAGCATTGGGAATTACATTTCAACATGGGATTTGTGTGGGAGAAAATATCCAAACTATATTAATGTCTTTTGCCCATTTTCTAACTGGATTTTTTTCTCTTACTGTTTAGTTTTGGGAGTTCTTTATATATTCTAAACACTAGTCCTTTGTCACATGTGGTTTGCAAATGTTTTCTTCCGGTCTGTATTTTCATGCTGTCAGCAGCCTTTTGCAAGGTATAAGTTTGAAATTTTGATGCGTCAGGTCAATTTTTCCTTTTGTACTTTTGTGTTTGATTATCCAGCATTATGAACTGAATAGCCTGTATAGCAGAGAGTCCCTCACTACAAAAAGCTTTCATGTTAAAACTTTCCATCCAGGTAAGGATATTCATTTTTGTTTTCTTCTTCCATTGTATTGACTTTTTAAAAATGTTTGTGGTTTTAGAGATTCCCCGTGGACATATAGAGACTTAAAGATTCCAAAGATTTGAACTGCAGGACAGCTATGACTTATTATCGGACTTTGTCCTTGACATTACAGACAAGATATTCTCAAAGAAAGAGCTCTCGGGCCGGCGCGGTGGCTCACGCCTGTAATCCCAGCACTTTGAGAGGCCGAGGCAGGCGGATCACAAGGTCAGGAGATCGAGACCACAGTGAAAACCCCGTCTCTACTAAAAATGCAAAAAATTGGCCGGACGCGGTGGCGGGCGCCTGTAGTCCCAGCTACTCGGGAGGCTGAGGCAGGAGAATGGCGTGAACCCGGGAGGCGGAGCTTGTGGTGAGCTGAGATCCGGCCACTGCACTCCAGCCTGGGCGACAGAGCGAGACTCTGTCTCAAAAAAAAAAAAAAAAAAAAAAAGAAAAGAAAAGAAAAAAAAAAGAAAGAGCTCTCTGCTAGTGGGCACATGGAGTTGATGGACATAAGGATAATTTCTGGCCGGGTGTGGTGGCTCACGCCTGTAATCTCAACACTTTGGGAGGCCGAGGTGGGTGGATCATGAGGTCAGGAGATTGAGACCATTCTGGCTAACACGGTGAAACCCCGTCTCTACTAAAAAATACAAAAAATTAGCCAGGCGTGGTGGCAGGCGCCTGTAGTCCCAGCTACTCGGGAGGCTGAGGCAGGAGAATGGCGTGAACCTGGGAAGCAGAGCTTGTAGTGAGCCAAGATCCTGCCACTGCACTCCAGCCTGGGCGACAGAGCGAGACTCCGTCTCAAACAAAAAAAAAAAAGGATAATTTCTGAATTCACACACAGGCCACACAAATTCATCAAAGAAACAGTCATTGTGTAAACAAACAAACAAAAAAAAACAATCTCACCATAATAGGAAGAGGTTGGGAAACGGCTCAGATATCTCAAATGCAATTACTACTCATTCATTTAAATGGAGTCACTATTTATTCGTTTAAAAAGTAAAATAAGGAGAACTTAGGCGCAGTCCATGGTGATTAGTCATTATGGGCAGTGTAATGTGCTTTTGAGAATGTAGAGAGAAAGAACTTTTGTATGGTCAAAGCAATGAGTTTCTGGTTACTGGAGGTTTTCAATAACCAGACAGACCCTGGACCACCACTTGGCAGGGATGTTGTAGAGGTGACTCGGGAACTAGAAAGTAAGGTAGACTAGGTGAGCTTTGAGAGCCTATCCAATCCTGAGTGCCTCTGGTGTCATGATCCTTCTCCAAGGTAAGATATAGAACTATCCTGGAGAGGAAGAACACAGGCAGGACAGATCCCAAGAAGCCTGAGCAAAGCACCAGGAAGGAGCCAGCTGACTGGAGGAGGGCCTCCTTAGAATAAGTTGGATTTATGGAGCTGGAAAAGACTTTGGAGGAAGGCTATTCATGCTCTTGAAAAAGAGATGGAGAAGCTATTAGTCAAATAAGCTGGGCTATAATGTGTTAAAAAAACGAAGTATGGAATCTCAGTGGCTTAACAGGAGGACAGTTTATTGCACACTTGTGCAAACCACTTCATAGATGTTCCTGGTCAGTCAAGTGATGACTCAGTGATCCAGGTTCCTTCCATCTTGTCTCATGGCCCTTCAACACATGGCCTCTAAGGTCAATGTGAAAGGGAAACAAACTTCTGGAAAGGCACCCTGGATACTTATCATCCAAACCCAGAGTATGGCATGCAGCACTTTCCCTCACATCCATAGGCAGGATTGATCACACAGCCAACCTCATTGCAAGGGAAGCTGCAAAACAGAGAAGACCAAACAGATGCTGCTGCATACCAATAGTTTCTGCCACGAGAGATCAAGGCCCACAGGGGTGCCATGATTGTGTCGTGACCATCGTGTTTATGTTGACAAAACTAAGAACTTACTCCCAGTAGGATTTCTAATAGGGTTAAATGTGGTATAAGATGGTATTTGAAGCCTTCCATGACCTGGTCCTGGGGCATCCTCCATCTTTTCTGTCACTCCCTGCCTGTCAGCTAGTACCCCAATAAAATAGAACCGTTTGTATTTCCCACCCCTACTTTCCCCCTTATTTAGGTGTGAATACCTTCTACTTTACCTAACTTCTTCTACTTGTTCTTTCAGAATCAACTAAAGCATCTGTTCTTCCTGAAAACTGATCTCAACCTCCTGATCCCCACACCCCAGACTGGGCTAGGTATCCCTCTGTGCTCCCGCATTATCTTATCCATGTTTTTGTTTTAAATCATCATAAGGTGCTAAACATCATGTCGTTATTCATTTATGATTCTATCTCCCTAACTAGATTGTGTACTTCCTGCAAGCAAATGGCATCATTTTTTAAATTAATATACAGTAAAACTGACTTTCTTTGGTGTACAGTTTGTGAATTTTGTGAATTTTAACACATGTAAATTGATATTTTCTTGGTTCTTTGTATGCTGAATAACTTTGGATCATATCCTGGATATTTTGAATATTATCTTATGAGACTCTTGGTGTTATTTTAATCAGATGAAATGTTGACATTTTTGCGTTAGCCATCAGTCAAACCAGCTGATTTCAAGCTCCAAGTTCTGACCAGCCTTCTGTGGGTTGCAGCTTCAATGTCAGTTCTGTTTGCAAAGGCGTTTGCAAAGGCTTTGCAGTGCAATGCAGATCCCGCTGATGTATATGCCACCTAGTGGCCAGTCTGGCACGTGGTTACCCACGTCTCTCCCATAGTTCAGTTCTCAAAGTCTAAAGATATGCTTTTTAGGATCAGATCTATGCATGCACCATTTGGGAATAAGCCCAAGTTCGTTCGTTCGTTCGTTCTTTCTTTCTTTCTTTCTTTCTTTCTTTCTTTCTTTCTTTCTTTCTTTCTTTCTTTCCTTTCTTTCTTTCTTTCTTTCTTTCTTTCTTTCTTTCTTTCTTTCTTTCTTTCTTTATTTTTCTATCTTTCTTTTCTTTTCTTTTCTTTCCTTCTTTTTTGCCTTTTCTTTTTCTGAGACAGGGTCTTGCTGTCTCACCTAAGCTGGAGTGCAATGTCATGATTATAGCTCACTGCAACCTGGAACTCCCGGACTCAGGCAGTCCTCCCACCTCAGCCTCTCAAGTAGCTGGAACTACAAATGTACGCCACCATGCCCAGCTAATTTTAATTTTTTTTGTAGGCACAGAGTCTCACTATGTTGTCCAGGCTAGTATCGAGCTCCTAGACTCAAGGGATCCTCCCTGCTCAGCCTCCTGAAGTGCTGAGATTACAGGTATGAGCCACTGCACCCACTCTCAAATTTTAAAACAACTTGATGGGGTCGCTTTCCCAGCTCTCTCCTCTCTGAGATCTCCCTGGTACATTCTGGTTCCCTAAAGTATCCCTCTTTGAGCCTAATCTGCTCTGCATTTCCCATAACTGGGCCTGTGTCTAGGGTTGTTGTGGTCACTCAACCAAAATGAAATGGGCTTCTCCCCAAAACAAAATTTAGTTTGGATACTGAGATCAATGATGCCACACACGCAACAAGAGAGTAAGAAGAGGTTTATCACACACATAATGAAGCTTTCTGGGGAAAGCAGAAAGAGTCCCCAAGTTGAT
The DNA here is from genome assembly GCF_001698545.2 of Rhinopithecus bieti. NCBI lineage: Eukaryota > Metazoa > Chordata > Mammalia > Primates > Cercopithecidae > Rhinopithecus > Rhinopithecus bieti. The sequence continues at coordinate 221,953 of NW_016814088.1, forward strand.
CTGAAAATGGCTTGAGAGAGCCAACAAAGAGTACAGGCTTGTTTTTATGATGGCTAGCAGGCGAGGCTGGGTGAGAGTTTCTGCATGTGAGAGTTTCTTACATGGTTTGAACTTCCATCCAGTGCCAAGGGAGTATCTGAGCTCTTACATCAGCCTGCCCAGATGTGGGGCCAAAGGGGAAGGGGGAGTGGTGAGGTTTGAAAGCTGTCAGCAAACATCAAAAATTGAGTCAGACTCTTTAATACAGGCGCCAAGTGGTGGGAGGATAGAGAAAAAAAAACAACAGGCATTTGCGCCACCCTTTGGGAACCACAGTTCTTCCAATCAGAAAGGAAGTTCCTCTCCCTGAGTTTTAGGTGCCTACCGTCCATCACAGGCTGGGTGATGTGAGAGATTAGGAAAAAGAAAAAGAAGGACAAAAGAAAATGGAGAATTTAGGAGACTCCTTTTGCACTCCTCATGTCAGGACTAAAAGGTTTTCCTGGAGCTCTCTCTCTGTTCTTGGCAATGCTCACGTCTAGGTTTTAGGCTGCCTTAAATCTAGGCCAGGGAATACCAGAAGGAAAAAAGTCATAAGCTCACCATCAGTTTAGTGGTACTTCAAATTATGGTCTGTTCCTCAATCTACCTGCTAATATCTACTTCTCATGATATTTAAATACCTGCTCAATGTATCCAGGGTTTATAGCTGCATTTGGTAGGAGAGATATTACTTACTCTACCTTACATGAAACTGAATCCATCTTATTTAATTTTGTATGTCCTGTGCCTAGCACAGTGCCTGGTAAAGAGAGGGACTGAATAGATGTTCTTTGAATGAACAAAGTGAATCTATGAATGAATGAGTGAATGAAGCAAAGTCTTATGACTTATTTACAGATAACACAGAACACATACCTCCAAGGAACAAATTAATGATAACTACGCCATGATCAATTTTCCTCCATTCTCTTCCTGGAAGAGTGAGCAATATTGTACAGAGAGGCTTTAGCTTAAGTGAATAAAAAACTATAACTTTTCTTATGGCATCTTTAAGTCAGAGAAGTCTTTCAAAATCCCAATGTTTTATGTCTCTAGAAAGCATTTGGATTGCACAGGTTTGAATGAACTTTCTTAAACTCGGTTTCTGCCTTGTGTGTTGTAGAGTTAAAATAAAACAAAATTGGCAAGGCTTTTTGACACCAGCACTTCCTTTAGTTGCACATGTTTACATTTACCACCAAAACAGGCTGAACTGCATATTTAAAAAGACACTGCAGAGCTCTGCTGTTCGTTCATCCCCTGCTCAATGGTCTGCATGTAAATCATTGGATCCATTTACAATCAGCAGGCTAGAAACCCCCAGCTATTTGAATAGCAAGCTCTTTTATTTCTGCCTCTTTAAAGCTAAGCTGCTCTGACCCCCGACTGCAACAGAACTTAGCTGATGAGTCCAAAACATGAAATTGACTCCAGCTCATCTTTTCCATTCTTGAATTTGGCTTTGACAGGAACCACAGAAGTCAATGGGACCTCTGTATGTGGATGAAATTCCCAGGAAAGTTAGGAAGGGACTGATAATTCATGATATGAAACATCCCAAAGGGACTCTTCCTTCCCTCTTGATTTTGTGTCAGTGTGTAGAATTTTGAAAACTGATGCTGATGAGGACAAAATTTCCATCATGTGCTAAACAAGATCCCTGACAGAGAGGAAATATGAGCTTCTGAGAGCCAGAATCCAGTTCTCTTTGCATAGAGGCCACCCCAATACAGAAGGGCACCGAGCCAAGTAGGGTGTACACTCTCGAATGGGTCAGGATTTGACCCCCTTCTGAAGAACCTCTTTTCACCCTACCTGATTCCTAAGAACAAATCAGTTATCTACTCTGAGTCATCAAATGCCATTTTTCTTTTCTGAGTCTGTATTTCTCTTCTCCCTTTTGGTTTTCCTTGGGTGCTTTGGCTTTTGGAATGGTTTATTCTGTCTTGGTCTATCACAGGTATGCATTGCGTTCATATCAGGAGTTCTCTCTTATGGCTGGTTTGGCACTCATTGGAGAAGTTAAAACCTTCCATTAGTCAAATCCAGTTCCAGGGAGCTCCAGGGAACCATTCCTGCACTTTCAATGCAGTGGTTTCTGTTTTATCTGAGCTTTGTATTATTTACTGCAATCTGGAACATATTTGGTTATATGAGAATTTTTATTGGCATGGAATTAGTCTGGTCACAAAATCCATCTCCTGTCACCACCAGTACAATCCCAAAAGCACAGTAACCTGCTGTGGTTCATCCTGCAGGTAGGCTGTTATTGAGTCTGCAGTAACTCCTTGAGGAGGCATCCTAAGGATGGGCTTTGGGCCTCTAAAGACCTGGTCCCCTTTGGGACCTCCCTGCCTCTGCTTTCTTCCTGGTTCCTCACTGGAGATGTTTGTTCTTTCATTGACATCTGGACTCAGCTAATGGGGAAGAAAATGAAACTATGGGGTTTTTTCTGTCTTTTTTTTCTCCTCCTTTTTTTCCTCCTCTTCTCTCAAATGCAGAAAAAGGGAGATTAGAATCATAAATGCCTCTTTACCACAAGCACTGTGAGTCCCCTTGCACTGTAGAGGTCTCTCTGCTTGTAAATTTGCACAACTAAAACATGTTTGTTGTAGAAAAATTAGAAGATATCGATAAAAAGAAAAAATTAGAAGATATTGATCAAAAGAAAAAATCAATCAAACAAAATTTTCTCCAATAAAAATCAGGCTTCTTGGTCACTTCACTCTTTTCAATCTTTCTGAGACTCAGTTCTTGTTAATTTTCTTCAAGTATTTTTCCCCTGCGTCCTGGCATTGCCCTTACCAACCAGCATTTTTTTTTCCCAAACCATTTATCTACATGGCTTTAAGGAAAGTTTTCTCCCAGACAAGTACAAAAGGAACATATGTCTGTAATACAACAAAATATTCTAAAGAGCAATTTACACAGCTCTCTTATAAGAAAACTGTGCATCCATACTTACTGCTTCTTTGGTAGGCTTCCTCTGACCAGCCTCAGTCTTTATGTTTTTTGACCCCTGGGGTAATTTGGCCTTTGTGGCTGACTTTTAGAGCTCTCTTTTAAGTCCCCTGAACAGTGGTTTCTTGCCAGGTCTGACCAATCTCTCCCAGCTCTCATGCCTGTAAGAGGTCTCCTTTTCTTGCATGCTCTTAATGCATGAAAACTCCTCTTCCCATTTTGGGGGCAAGTGTGGCAGAGATTAAATATTTTTTTTTTTAGACAGGGTTTCGCTCTGTCACCCAGCCTGGAGTGCAGTGGTGTAACTGCAGCTCACTGCAGCCTCCACCTCCTGGGCTGAAGCAATCCTCCCACCTCAGCCTCCCAAGTAGCTGGGACTACAAGCAGGCACCACCATACCCAGCTAATTTTTGTATTTTTTGTAGAGACAGGGTTTCACCATATTGCCCAGGCTGGTCTCAAACTCCTAGACTCAAGCAATCTGCCTGTCTCAATCTTCCAAAGTGCCGGGATTTACAGGCATGAGCCACCATGCCTGGCTAAGAAATTTAATATTCTTTATTTTTCTGTAATGCAACTTATTTTCTACTTCAAACCCCCATTTCATCTGATGGCAGGAATTTAATCTGTCAAGATGGAATTTGCACCATGTACACACTTGTGGGGTTCACCTAGTCTGAATCACTATCTATCCATGCTGGCATCCCCTGAGGCATCCCTCTTTCTATTTTGACTTTAGTCTGGCTAAGTCATCTCTGACCCAAGGCGCCGTAGTTCCAGCTCTCTCTCTGCTCATTTCTTTACTTCTTTGAGGGCGAAAGGATGAGTCTTCTGTTCCCATGCAATACTAGAAAAGTGAAAAATCTCAGTGGAGTTATTGCTGACACTTTGTTACATCACTGCCACTCTAAAATGCAGAGGTTTCCTCAGGCTGTTTCAGGCCACCTATGCCATTTTTGAAACTGGTGAACAATGAAAATTTCAGGTTGGGGATTACAAAATCAGTCTCCCCTTCCCATGGACCCACAGGACCAACCCAGGACAGGCAGGCAACACCAAGGGATTGCAACCTTCCTGCTTGCACACACTTAGCCCCTGGGTTGGAAATGACAAGAGACTCTGCAGAATTGTCTACCAAATTGCTGTGGCACCAGCAGCCTGGGGCCAAAAGGCCACAGATAGGCATGGAAGGAGACAGAGAGCAGAACTCAAGGAGAGGCAGACCAAGCAGGTAGGGCCTGTGGCACCCAGAGACAGGGGAGTGAGTGGCAGAGAACCCATTCCTGGAGGAAGTGGGAGGCAGGACTGAAGGAAAGTCAAGGCTCCAAGCCCCTGGAGCACATGCCATTGTGCCATTGGATTTTACAAGATACAAAATCAAAGATTAAAGCATTAAAAATATCCAGACAGTCACCAAGGAGCATCAAACCCCAGGCTCAGAGCCCCTCTGAGTGTGGTGCCCTGTCCATACACTCACGAGCCAGCTTGCCTGCGTACTTAGATATACGAAAGCCAGGGAATAGACTTCTTCTACTTGTATTACATCATCCCTTCCCTGATGCAACGAGAATAGAGCTATTCTAGCTGTGGCCTGGAATGGAGAGAGTTGCGGGAAAGAAGCACAGGTAGGACAGCTTCTAGAGTAATAGGAATTATGGGAAAGGGGGAAACCCTAAATTTGTATTTCAAAAAGTTTTCCCACCACCCAAGCCTCAGCGGTCCGAGCACTCATGGACTCCTGGCTGTAGTCTGGCTTGTGATTCACAAGGGGGTTCACCTGCAGGACACCAGCCCCCACCCTCCATTGCCCAGGCTGTGTCTCAGGGAGCCTTAGCCCATATCTTTGCTGGGTGAGGCTTAACTTCTGGGACTGTAGCAAAGCAGTGTTGAGGTTTGACGTCACATGGTCGACCTTTCTCAGTTTATTCTTACATACAAAAAGTGATCTTTAAAGTGTAGTGCCTGGACCTGCGGCATCAGCATCACTTGGGAGTTTGTTGGAAATGCACATTCTCAGGCCTCATTCCAGACCCACCAGATCTGAAACTCTAGGATGGGGCTCAGCAATCTGTGTTTTGTTTTGTTTTGTTTCATTTTTTTGAGACCGAGTCTCGCTCTGTTGCCCAGGCTGGAATGCAGTGACGCAATCTCGGCTCACAGAAACCTCCACCGCAGCAGAAGGTTCAAGTGATTCTTCTGCCTCAGCCTCCTGAGTAGCCCAGCTAATTTTTGTGTTTTTAGTAGAGACGGGGTTTTGCCACGTTGCCCAGGCTGATCTCAAACTTCTGGGTTCAAGTGAGCCACCCGCCTCGGCCTCCCAAAGTGCTGGGATTACAGGCGTGAGCCACCGCGCCCGGCCTGATCTGTGTTTTAATAAGCTTTCCAGTAACTCTAATGCACACTGAAATCTGAGAACCACTGCTCTAAACTTTGTTATATGAGAGACACATTTCAGGATTCTTCAGTAATTTCTCTCATAATCTTACAAATAAATATTGGACCTAGTGCTCAGAACTGACAGTTCAAAGAATTCCAAGAAGGTTCAGCAACTCCAAAGCATGTACTCTAACCACATGCTACAATATTTGGAATTCCTGCATTAGAAATTTATTTATTTGGCATCTTTTTATTGTTCTTTTTTAAAAGGTAAATGTTCTATATGGAAACTCACATAAAAGTATCTATGATATCTGTCATATTCTGCTTACCGTGGCTTAGGCAGGGAGAGAGGACACACAGAAAGGGGAAATAGCTGAGCAAACATAGGTATTGCCTAGTGTGGTGTATTAGTCAATTTTTACTCTGCTGATAAAGACATACCCGAGACTGGGCAATTTACAAAAGAAAGAGGTTTAGTGGACTCACAGTTCCACGTGGCTAGGGGGCCTCACAATCATGGTGGAAATTGAAAGGCACGTCTCACATGGTGGCAGACAAGAGAAGAGAATTTATGCAGGGAAACTCCCCTTTATAAAACCATCAGATCTCATGAGATATATTCACTATCATGAGAACAGCATGGGAAAGACCCACCCCATGTAGGTCTCTCCTACAACACATGGGAATTGTGGGAGCCACAATTCAAGATGAGATTTGGGTGGGGACACAGCCAAACCGTATCAGGTGGCAATTTTGCTTAGAGCTAGCGTTTCTAGAACGTATGAAGTCACTGGAGTAAAAACATATATTTGAAATGAGCCCTTTTTCTTAACTTAAAAATAAAATAAACTGGAGAGAATGAAAGAGTGGGTTTAAGGGAGTACATAGTAGAAAAAACCTAGTTCGTATCCTGCCACTAACTAGCCATAGTCTTAGATGAGTTACTTAAACTCAGTTTCTATAAAATGTGGTGATACATGGTATCTAAGATGTTACATCAATTAGGATTTAGTTGCAAGTGACAGAAAATCCAACTGAAACTGGTTTAAACTGTGAAGCAAAAAGTTACTCTACTGGCTTTTGCAAATAAAATCTAGAGATAGATCTAACTTTAGAAACAGCTTGAACAGTGTTCCAAAGAGGCCACATGAACCAAGTTGTTCTTTATTTTACTCTCTGCTGCTCCGTGTGTTTGGCTTCATTTCAGACCATGCATGGCGGCAAGATGGCAGCCGCAGTGCCAGCCAACATGTCTCCATGGTTCAAATGTGGATTTGAAGGCAAACCCAGAAGCCCAAACAAACCCTCCAAAATGAGACTGATTGGCTGTGATTTGCCTCCCTTGAGTTATGTCCCTATCCCTGAACCAATCACTGACCACAGGAGAAACTGACACTCTGGATCATATGCCAGTCCTGGGTTGAACACGATCCCTGGAATGCAGGGTGGTAGGGAGGGACTGTCAACTCCACAAAAACCACAGGGATGGAAAGTGGGGAAGGGTGGATCCCCTACAAACATTGGAGGCCGTTCCTGGAAACAGGGTAAGTGAAGAGGGACTGGCCAAGAAACAACACACATCTACCAGCAGATCTCAGTTCCAACATTCTGCAGTTCTGTGAGGCCCTCCTATGGCCCAGAATGCCGGCATAGAAAACCACATTCACCAGACTGCCCTCCAGATGGAGCAGGAATGGACTTGGGGAGGAAGGAATCCCGTTTCCATTTAGAATGACTATAATCATACACTTCAAGAGTCCTGACTGGAAAGGCTGTCTCTCCTGGCAAACCAGTCCCGTTTCTCATTTCTCTAGGAGAAATGCACATAAAAGTTTCCATACTCCCGCCTGGCATTAGCTCTCTGCTGACTTCCATCTCCCTTTCACCCTGTCTGCCTCTGCTCAGAATGTGTCTCTCTTTGACTACCCGTCTCCTATCTGACTTCCTTTGCGACCTCTCTCTCTTCCTCTCTCCCTCCATTACTGACTGACTGAAGCTGTCATAACTGTCTGCCTAGCTCTCTCAAGAGCTTCTGTCTCTGTTTCTTTCTATTCTCTCTCTTTCTGGGATTCTCCCTGTCTCTGCCTTATTTTTCCTCTGTCTTATCCTGTCTGTGCTTCTCTACCTCAGTCTCCAAGAACCTGCCTGTCGCCTTCTTTACTTGGCACTTTCATTCTTTGTGTCTGCCTCCCTTTCTCCATCTGCCTTTGTCTCTATCTTTTTCTGAAACAGGCAGTTCTCACTGCTCCAGATAGGGTCTAAAAATGTCTACGAGGCCTGCTTATTCCATACGTTTATCAGCAGATAGACCAACAGTGTTTGAGGATGGAGGCAAGACCTTGGAGGAGGAGAATTTAGAGAGAAGAAAGAAGCATTGACGGGGCACCTGAAGCATAGTGCTGTGAATAAGGGATTATTCAGGCCAAACCTACACAGCACACACACACACACGTTAATGTCACAAACCACCTTCAGGCAGGCGCTGGGCTTCTCCATCACAGTCACAGTTGAGTATGGTTGAAGTTTTGTTTTTTCTCAGTTCAATGCTTTTTAACTGATTAGCTGCTCCCTGGATTTCAAAGCAGCTTGGATATCTGTAACGGATACACAATCTCAGTGCTGTAGCCTACCAGTTTACAACAGGGCCATTGGATGGATGAACTTTGCCATTGTGTGCCTTGTGAGTTTCACTGTGACACAATCTCAGTGCTGTAGCCTACCAGTTTACAACAGGGCCATTGGATGAACTGACTTTGCCATTGTGTGCCTTGTGAGTTTCACTGTGTGGACAGCTCAGCCCCTGTTTTCTCTGGTGGTTACCCAGGCCCCACTTCTCAGCGGCTAAACAAATCTCTGGTGCCCAATTCAGTGAGGGCTGACATTGGGCCCTTTTTAACATTAGTCTACAATTTCCATTTTGATAGAAGATATTGCTGGGTTTTGAAAAATAGAGTGTGGCAGAAGTAAACATATATCCAACAGGCTTTCCACTAAGGTTTTATTTTTACACGGAGTTTAAAACTTATATCACACACCCTCCCAAGGACTGTCTCAATCTTCAACAAAGTTGGTTTTCATTTCATTGTTTCTTCATTTTAAAGGTTGATACATTGGCTTCTGCAGTCACCAGCGTATTTTTTAACTACTGTGAGGTAAATGGCAAACAGTGTGGGGAGGCCATAGGACTGTTAGGTTTTGTGGTTGCTGTTTGTTTTCCATCTTCAACAGTTTTCTGCTCTGTGGTGGTAAACAAATCAACTTCTATGAGTGCCAATTTCCACATTAATAAAAGATAACAGAAACAGCCTAGCGTCAGTGCCTAGTACTTAGTACATGCTGATTAAATGTGTTCATTCATTAAAGACAATGGTTGTCAGCTTTGACTATCCATTAGCATCTCCTGGGAAGCTTTTAAAAACCCTGAAGGCAGGCTGTAGATTAGACCAATTACCCAAGGATTTCTGAGTCTGAGACCCCGGAAGCAGTATTTTAAAAAAATTCTCCCACACATCTCACTTGAGGTTATTCCACTGTGCAGCCAAGCCTGATGACCACTGATTTAAGAGGTTTACATTAGCTATGTGCTCATTTTGTACTTAATCAAGGGTCAAAGGCCCTTGTTTTAAAAGTATCGCTCAAAGACCCAGAATTTAAACTTTGACCACAGTCCCTAAGAATTAATTTCCCCAATTTCCAAAGAGTACCTATTCCTATAAGCTCATCTAAAATGAAAAATGGCCCATAAAATATTCCTTATTTGGTCAAAGAGAAGCATATGTTAAACATTCAATTCAACAATTTGTATCGAGTACTGTCCAGTTACAGAGAACTGCACTAAACCAAAAGTCTCTATTGTCAAAAAATAATGCTTAAGTTCAAAAGGCACAACACAAGTAAAAAGCAATTCTTCATAAAAACAAAATAAAACAAAACAAAATGAACACTTCCTTCCCTTGGAAACTGATGCCTTTAAGCACACACCCTGCCAGCTTAATTTTCTGCTGATTATCAGCTCTCCTACTGCCTATAATGAGTGGCTTAAGAAGAAGAAGAGCAGCTGGGAACAGGAAGTTCACAATGATGTGGGAGGTTTACTGGAAAATTATCTGCTAAGGAAATCATTTCAGTGGTCAACATTGCTAACAAAAATACATTGCGCTGACAAAAATATTGAACAAGCTTTGTGCTCAGTGGGACACAGTGTTTTGTTTTCTCCACATTGAAGAATTTAATTTCAAATGCACCAAGGTGCTCTTGTGAGTAGTAAAATAAAAACATATTTAAAAGCTTTGCTGAATTCATAATCAGATATGGCTATGTAATTTCCCAATCTGTTATGCAGAATTGATTACATTTTTCCAGCTTTACTGATGTATAACTGACAAATCAAATTGTATATATTTAGGTATACAATGAGATGTTTTGATGTACATACATGTTGTGAAATGACTACCACAATCAAGCTAATTAGCATAAACATCACCTCACATGGTTACCATTTTCCCTTTTGTGGTGAGACCATTTGAAACCTACTCCCAGCAAATGTCACAATACCACATGATTACCAATGGTCGCCATGCTGTACATTAGCTCTCCAGAACTTGTTCATTCTGCATATTGAAATTTTGTACCCTTTGACCAGCATCTCCATGTCCCCAACTCCTCAGCTCCTGGCAACCACCATTCTACTCCTTACTTCTGGGACACAGTGTTTAATCTTAAAAAAAAAAAAAAAAAAATTTGTGATATTTTGTGTGTACATTCAAGAATTTCTTTCTCATTTTGGGGATACCCTTGACATAGTCTAGAGATGATTTGGTGTCTGCTTTTCTTTGCTCTCTGCTCTTTATTGGTTGCTCCCAGGCTGGAAAAGAGATGTAACCTCGGGAAGGAGATGTGTGAAAGAGGATCCAACTCGGGAGAGTTCACGGATGGCTGGCCCTGAATCTTAGCTCTGCAAGTGGTTGCTGTGATGTTCAGGTCCAACATCTCAGGTCTCGTTCACACATCTCCACTTCTCACCGTCACTCACTGGATCCCAGTATCACAGGCTGTGCAGAGGGAAGATTACTCCAAAGCTTGTTTTCTTCGCATCTAGCCAACTAGTTCTGTTCTCAAAAGAACTGAAAGGGATGTTCAGCCTTGATGGTCAGTCTGCTGGGAAAAGAAATGGAGCCAGGAAGCCAGGGTTGAGGATTTGGTTTTATTCCTTACTGTCTGTATAATATCAGATAAGCACTGAGCTTCTTTGAGCCTTAGTTTCCTCGGTATAAAATGAGGGATACTAGTATTACCTGCCTTGCAAAATTGTAAAGATTTAGTGAAATGTAAGCTGTATAATTGACCAATGCCTTCTAAAAAATACTCTGAACCTGTTTTTTTTTTGTTTTTTGTTTTTTGTTTTAATTTTGGGAATCTTAAACACTTAATAGAAAACATTTGTAAGTGATGACTGAAATGAAGCAAACTTTTCCTACAAACTTTAGCCTACAAAGCTCCCAGCACACACCTTAGCACAACCCTGCTCCTTCTGAATAGGCGACACTGAACATTCCAGGGAGAAAGTCAGATTTCAAAGCGCTTTACCTTGTTCTTTCCTCTTTTCCCGCCTTGGCCTCCCAGGTAATTTATTACAGAGACCTGGCAAGGCTTCACAGTGAATGAAGCCTGGTGGTGCTGCAGGGGGTGACAAAGGCAAACCGGATTCTGTATTTAAACAAAACTGAAGGAAGTGCAGAGAGCCCGTGTTTGGCTCTCCGTGAGGTCTCCATATGCCGGCCCTCCCAAGCACACACTGGGGAGCATTGTTCACAGTTTGAGAGTCATCGCTGCAGCCTGCACTGACGTGAGTCTCCACCATCAGCTAAGAGGAACGCTGGTCTCCCACACAGCAGCCAAATCCAAGATCAATGCTTCCCAAGGAGCACTAGAAACCAAACATAACAACAACAAGAAATGACTTTCCAAACACTCTTTCACAGAGAAAAATAGAGAGTACAAACAATATTTTCATCATTAGTAGTTATAAAATATTCATGATGTTCTAGGGAGATAAAAGGTAAGGATATCTCACCCCTCACCCATCCCCACCTACTCTTTTAGTTCAAATTGGACTTGTATACATTCCCCCAAAGAGTGTACCTACTTCTGAAATACAGAGGAAAGAATGTTCTTCATTCTTACCTTCTATTAAGGAGTTAAGAGAAGATAGTAATATTTACTAAGTTCCTGGCATATGCCAAGACATTTTCTTTTTTTCTGTTTCTTGTTTGTTTGATTTTTGTTTCCTGAGATAGGGTCTCCCTCTGTCACCCAGGCCGGAGTGCTGTGGTACAATCATAGCTCATTGCATCCTACAAATCCTAGGCTCAAGTGATCCTCCTGCCTCAGCCTCCCATGCAGCTGGGACTACAGGTGGACCACCACGCCCAGCTAATTTTTTTTTTTTTTTTTCTTGGTAGTCACAGGATCATCCTATGTTACCCAGGCTGCTCTCTAACTCCTGGCCTCAAAGGATCCTCCAGATTTGGCCTCCCAAAGTGCTGGGATTACAGACATGAGACATTTTCACAGACAGTATTTAATCCTTACTATGACACTTTGAGATAGGTATTCTTAGGCCTATCAATGTGGAAACTGAGAGTCAGAAAGATTAAGAAACTTACTCATGGCCAAGCACAGTTGCTTACGCCTGTAGTCCCAATGACAGGTGAAGCCAGCTGGGCTTCTGGGTGGGGTAGGGACTTGGAGAACTTCTCTGTCTAGCTAGAGGATTATAAACGCACCAGTCAGCACTCTGTAAAAACGGACCAATCAGCACTGTGTAAAATGGACCATTCAGCAGGACATGGGTGGGGCCAAATAAGGGAATAAAAGCCGGCCACCTGAGCCAGCAGCGGCAAGCCAGTGGGGTCCCCTTCCAGACTGTGGAAAGTTTGTTCTTTTGGTCTTTACAATAAATCTTGCTGCTGTTCATTCTTTGGGTCCACACTACCTTTAAGTGCGATAACACTCACTGCGAAGGTCTTCAGCTTCACTCCTGAAGTCAGCGAGACCACGAACCCACCAGGAGGAAGGAACAACTCTGGACAGGCACCACCTTTAAGAGCTGTAACACTCACTGCGAAGGTATGCTGCTTTACTCCTGAAGTCACGAACTCACCAGAAGGAAGAAACTCCAGACACATCTGAACATCTGAAGGAACACATTCCAGACACACCATCTTTAAGAACTGTAACACTCACCGCGAGGGTCCGTGGCTTCATTCTTGAAGTAAGCCAGACCAGGAACCCACCGGAAGGAACCAATTCTGGACACATCAGCACTTTGGGAGACCAAGGCGGGTGGATCACCTGAGATTGGGAGTTCAAGAGCAGCGTGACCAACATGGAGAAACCCCATCTCTACTAAAAATACAAAATTAGCCGGCCATGGTGGCTCATGCCTGTAATCCCAGCTACTTGGGAGGTTGAGGCAGGAGAATCACTTGAACTGGGAAGGCGGAGGTTGCAGTGAGCTGGGATTGCACCATTGCACTCCAGCCTAGGCAACAAGAGTGAAATCACTCTGTCTCAAAAAAAAAAAAAAAAAAGAAAGAAAAGAAAAGAAACTTATTCAGGGTCACATAGAAAATGATTGGTAAAAACAGTATTCTAACCCAAATATGCCTCATTCTCTCTATTAATTTATCTTCTAAAACATGAAGTATTAGTATAAACTACCGCTGTAATTCTTTGCTTGGTGAAATAGCAAAAATATTGAGATTATTTTAGAATAAATAAATAAATCCTGGGTATTTTCTTCTAAAAGGCAATGTTTACTAGTGGAAAAACTCTAAAAGATGACGCCCTGCTGATATTTGAAAATGACCAAGTTTATTCAATAGGTCTCAATGAGTCAAATTCTGATATTCCATTGAAAACCCTGAGAAGGCAAGAAAATACTACCAAATCGTGAGACCTGTCAAGGGGAGAAGAAAGGCCTTTCATTAGAAAGTGAACATTCGATCATTCTTGGCTCACAAACATATAGGGAACTGTTGTGACATATGTCTTAAGCAATTTATTACCAATAACTGAAGGTAGCAAGTGATTACTCAAATATGACTGAGTGCTCAGTACAGTATATGTTCTACTTTTTTGTATGTTTGAAAACTTTCATAATAAAAATATTTTGATTTTGTTTCTTTTAATTTTCCTTATTTTATTGAAGTATAATTTTATATAGGGAAGTGACAGGTCTTAAATATATGGTTGGACGAGTTTCAACAGTTACATACATCTGTTTAATCCACACTCCATTAAGATATAGAATATTGCCATAATTCCCACAATTTTCATCGTGCCATTCCAGTCAATCTCTGTCTACTCCCTGCCCCACTAGAAACCACTGTCCTGATTGCTTCTGCAATAGATTGCATTTGCCTGTTTCAGAACTTCATATAAATGGAATCTTACAGTATGTACCCTTTTGTGCCTGACTTCCTTTCACTCAGTATAGCAATATTGAGGCCCATCCATGTGTCGTATGTATCAGGAGCTATTGTGTTTTTGTTATCGCTGAGCGGAACTCTGCTGTATGTAAATACCATGTTGTTTATTCATTCTCCTGCTGATGGACATTTGGGTTGTTTCTAGTTTGTTATTTTTGTTGAGGCCGAGGCTGGGAAAAGAGAAAAGAATAAAGTTTCTTGAAATCTGATTTTCTTCCTGGAGTATTCAGTATTATGAATAAAGCTGCTATGGACATTCATGTACAAGTCTTATCTGCGTCCAGATGTTTTCATTTCTCCTGACTAAATACCTAGAAGTGCATTTGCCAGGTCATAGAGTAGGTGCATGTTTAACTTTATGAAAAACTGCCAGACCAATTTTCAAAGTGCTTGCATAATTCTACATCCCCACCAGTAACGGATGAGTGTGCTCATTGCTCCACATCCTTGCCCATATTTGTTGCTATGAGTAGTGGTATCTCATTGTGCTTTAATTTTCATTTCCTTGATGCCTAGTGATGTTGAGTGCTTTTTCATGTGCTTATTGGCACATCTTCCTTTGTGAAGTGCCTGTTCAACTCTTTTGCCCACTTCGTTTTTTAACTTAAAAATCATTGCCGGGCGCGGTGACTCAAGCCTGTAATCCCAGCACTTTGGGAGGCCGAGACGGGCGGATCACGAGGTCAGGAGATCGAGACCATCCTGGCTAACACGGTGAAACCCCGTCTCTACTAAAAAAATACAAAAAAACTAGCCGGGCGAGGTGGCGGGCGCCTGTAGTCCCAGATACTGGGGAGGCTGAGGCAGGAGAATGGCGTAAACCCGGGAGGCGGAGCTTGCAGTGAGCCAAGATCAGGCCACTGCACTCCAGCCTGGGTGACAGAACAAGACTCCGTCTCAAAAAAAAAAAAAATCATATAATCTCAAAGCCCAGCAATAACCCTCATTAACGTCTTGGATTTTTTTTCTGTGTATTTACTTATTTATGCAAATATATTTATTACAAAAAAGGATTCATTTTGTAACTTTTTTCATTTAACAATTCAATTTGTCATGAACATCTTTCCCTATCACGAAATGTTCTTCTATGCCATCATTTTTAAATACATGAGTGTTCATTGCAGCTTTATTCACAATCACCGAAACTGGAAACAGCCCAAATGCTTTTCACTTCGTGAGTGGATAAACAAAATGTATTGTGTAGCTGTACAATGGAATGCTACTTAGCAATGAAAAGGAGACAAACTACTGATAAACGCAACATACATGCAAAATCATTCTGACAAGTAAAAGAAGCCAGACATAAAAATGTAAATACAAACTATAGTAAGAATGCAAATACAGTCACAAAAAGCTTGGGGCTGAGGGTGGAGGCTGGGATGGAGTGATGACAGGCAAGATGTTACTTTTGAGGGTGATGAAAATATTCATATATTGGTTGTAGGTGTAGTTTCACTTGTATTTGCACGCCTTAGAACTCATCAAATTGTATATTTTGTTATGTTTGGCTTTTTACATTTTAAAAAAAGTATTACTAATATTACTTTTGATTGACAAATCATAATTGTATACACTTACAGAGTACAATATGATGTTTTGATGTATGTATACAATGTGGAATGATTAAACAAAGCCAATTAGGATATCCCTCACTGGCCGGGTGCAGTGGCTCAGGCCTGTAATCCCAGCACTTTGGGAGGCCGAAGTGGGCAGATCGCCTGAGGTCAGGAGTTCAAGACCAGCCTGGCCAACATAGCGAAACTCCATCTCTACTAAAAAATACAAAAATTAGCCGGGCATGGTGGCGGTCGCCTGTAATCCCAGCTACTCGGGAGGCTGAAGCAGGGAGAATTGCGTGAACCCGGGAGGCAGAGGTTGCAGTGAGCCAAGATCGTGCCACTGCACTCCAGCCCGGGCAACAGAGCAAGACTGCGTCTCAAAAAAAAAAAAAAAAAGTATATGTATATGTATGTATATATACATATTTATATATATATATATATCCTTCACCTTGCTTACCTATCAATTTTTACGGTAAGACATTTGAACAAATTAAACATTTTAAGGGGCTGAATAATGCAGGCAAATTATAGCTCAATAAAAGTCATTTAAACAAAAAGCATCACTGAGGAGATGCAGTATAGGATACAGATTGGGCACTACAGGAAGTGGGGCAAGCACGGCTGATGCAATTAAAGACAAGACAAGAATCAAGTAGTCAGAAGCATGGAAGGATAGAAAGTTGAGATAAGAGAGTACATAGAGTTTAGATCTTAGAAAAAAGAGTTTCAAGTTGAATTAGAGCTCTCAGTTAAATCTAGTTACAGTTATTTACGCTAAAATAGTGATTCATTAATTCATAGAAGGTTTTTTTAAAAGGTTGAACAACTCAAATCAGACAGTCAAGTGAAGCCAGGACTTTTTTTCCAGCTCTCTGATTTCTGACACCACCTTAAGCGGGGAAGCAGGAAGGGAGGATGCATAGGGTGCCTCATTATAACCTCACAAGTGTAGGGTCCCCAGTTGGTCTTAGCAGGCAGGGATGGGGGTGAGGTCACAGATTTTTCTGTGGTGTTTAGCTGGAGTAGAGTCATTATTGTCTAATAGTTTTCTGTCTCCCTAGGCTGTCCCTTTCTGATCCTTTGGCAAGAGTGAGCAGGCTTTTTCTAGGTGATTGTGTGTGTGTGTGTGTGTGTGTGTGTGTGTCCACTGATATTTCCAGGTTACTGGCTTCTCAAGCAACTAGTCTGGGATATATGTATATGAAGCAAAAAGAAGGCCCAGGGAGCTCACCCTCTTGTTCCTCTGATCCTGAGGTCAACTGCTGGTCTGCCTTCTTTCCACCTTTCAGAGTCTTCTTTTCTTTGTTTCATATACAATGTACAGGGGTTTTTTTAGCTGTCCTTGGCAGAAAGAATAAGAGAAAAGTATGTCTACTCAATTTTTCTGGAAGCAGAAATCTCCTTGATGGCTTTTTAAAAATTAGGTTGTTTGTCTTTTTTATTATGGAGTCACAGGAACTGTTTTTTATTCTGGATACAAGTCCTTTGTCAAATGTATATGTTGTGAATGTTTTTTCCCATCTGCAGCTTGCTTATTCGATTTTTAACAGTGCCTTTTGACGAACAGAAGTTTTAAATGTTGATGAAAGTTCATTTCTTCAATTTGTTTCTTGTACAATTAGTGCTTCGTGTGTCCTGAAAAAGAAATATTTGCCTACCTGTAAGTTGTAAAAATAACCTCCTGTGTTTTTTTTTCTAGAAGCTTCATGGTTCTAGCTTTCATGTTTAGCAATATGATTCATCTCAAATCAATTTTTGTGTTTAGTGTGAGGGATGAATTTCAAGTTGTTTTTTTTTTCTTCTGCATAGATAGCTTGTTCCAACACCGTTTGATGAAAGTGTTTCCTTCCCCTTTTAGTTTCTTTGGTACCTTGGTCAAAAATCAATATATATGGGACTATTCTTATATTGCATTCCTATCCAGTGATCTATTTGGTTGTCTTTATGTCAATACCACATTGTCCTGATTACCATGGCATTATAGCAATTTTGAAATTAATAATAGTATACATCCTCCAACTTTGGTTTTGCCTTTTGATTTTGTTTTTGTGTGTGTGTGTGTGTGTGTGCTTTTTCAGAATTGCTTTACCTCTTTTTTTTTAAGCTTTTAAGTGTTTCTAAAATGAGTGTTGTAGAATTATTTTTTCCTTAAATGTTTGAGATAATTTATAGTGAAGCCATTTTTTATATATAGCTTACCTATTTCCCTTCCTAAAGGAATCACAGTCCTCCTTGAATGCCGTCCAGTGTCTTATCATAGTTATTTTATACATTGTGTGTGGTTTTGTGGTTGCTGAGAATGGAGGGATGTCTGGTACTAGTTACTCCATCATGACTAGGCCAGAAGTCTGTAGTAAAATGTTTGTTTAAGTTGATGTTATTATTAGGGTAATTTTAGATTCAACAGATGCAATATCATCCCAATATTGAAACTACCTCAATAGTTTATACTAATTGCATTTCCATTGAATCTACCCCCAAATTATTCATATAACGATATAATTCAGTATTAGCAAAGACTAGTACAATGACAACAGTTTTATACCTACCACCTAGATTCAAGTATTAATAAATAACATTACTTTTACTCACTTCAATTTTAAAATGCTTTTTTATATGGAATAAAAAGTAGTAAAGTTAAAGATAGAGTTATTTTGTGTAACTCTAACACGCCCCAGGAGTATGTTTTGCATCTCATTCACTATGCTTATTAACAACAGATTAAACATTTGAAACCCATTATTTAGAGACTTACATGTTTCAGAAAGGTTATCATTTAAATATACAAAACTTTTCTAACAAAAAACATATGTGTGTATGATTCTGGCATTTTATCAGAAAAAAAGGTGTTTCCCAGTAGAGTGCACAAGAACTTTGCAATTATATTTGTATCTTCTGCATGGCTTTGTCCCTGCTGCTTCTCGTCATAGGATTAGACCCTGTAAAAAGCAGTCATTTTCCAAAATGATATATAATATCCAGGTTAAGGGGGAATTATTAGGCTCAAGCCTCTCTGCATAAGGAACCATGCTGGAAACCTAATATTTTGCTTATCACGCCTCCTCTGAGCCTAAATCTACTTTCTTAGACAAACAATGAAATAGATTGCTTCAACTTCCCTTTTGGAATTAAGTGGGAATATTAAACAAATGATAAAGTAAAATTTAAAACCACTGGACAATTGTAGTTCTTGCCTTCACTTAAGTGAAACAGTTTGGGCTCTACTCACTTAAAGTACTCCCACCTCACCATTTGGACCACTTACGGTCTGAAGGCTGCATCTTACTCCTGGGTTCAAAGAGCTAGGGGTGACAGCTAGGGTCTACCATAGTATACCGGGGGAACTTTGAAGCAGGAGTAAACTTTAAAAGAAGGGCCTTGCAGATTGTTATACTGACACTGTCATTAAGGATAATGTTACATTAATGTTACATCCTTTGAAAAACCTTACGGTATGGAGAATATGAGGGAACGCGGAGAATATCAGGGAACACGCTAACTGAACAGCTCTAGGGAAAACTTGTTTGTAAAAAATACATTAGAATGGCCAGGTGTGGTGGCTCATGCATGTAATCCCAGCACTTTGGGAGGCCGAGGCGGGTGGATCACGAGGTCGGGAGATCGAGACCATCGTGGCTAACATGGTGAAACCCCGTCTCTACTAAAAATACAGAAAATCAGCCAGGCATGGTGGCAGGCGCTTGTGGTCCCAGCCACTCAGGAGGCTGAGGCAGGAGAATGGCATGAACCCAGGAGGCGGAGGTTGCAATGAGCCGAGATCCTGCCACTGCACTCCAGCCTAGGCGACAGAGCGAGATTCCGTTTCAAAAAAAGAAAAGAAAAAAAAAAAAAAACTAACACGCACACACATTAGAATATAATGTAGCAATTAACATGTTCCTCTGTTTATGGTACTGGTGAATTCTGTTTTTTGCTAGGATTGCTCAAGTCCTTTTCTTGCTGTCTGTCCCCAGTCAAAATTAACTACTAGTGCAATAGGAGTCAAAAATCATGTTAATCTCTGCCAACAAATACACAATCAAAACAAGCTGATGGTTTATTGCAAGCCCATGGTGTTTCAAAATCACCAGGAAGCGATGAAAAATTTAAATGCCCAACCCTCATTCCTAGACATCTGAATTTGATTGATCTCAGTGGAGACTAGGCATCAATATTTTTTCATAGATTTTAAAATTTCATAGAATCTTGTTATGTTTTCTTTTTAACAGTTTTATAATTTTACCACTTACATTTATGTCTTTGGTGTATTTTGGGATAATTTTTATATATGGTATGAGGTCAGGGTCCAATTTTATTATTTTGCACGTGGATTATCTAATTGCTCCACTACTATTTGCGAAAAAGGCTATTCATTCCCTATTGAATTGTCTCAGGAGTCTTGTCAAAAAACAGTTGGCCACATAGACACACGGGCTTATTTCTGGACTCTTGATTCTATTCCATTGATCTATCTCTATCCTTATGCCAGTACCACACAGTTTAGAGTATTGTAGCTTTGTAGTAAGCTCCAAATTGAGAAGTGTGAGACTTATGACTTTGCTTTTTTTTTTTGAGAGAAGTCTCACCCTGTCTCCCAGGCTAGTGTGATCTCAGCTCACTGCAACCTCCAACTCCCAAGTTCAAGTGATTCTCCTGCCTCAGCCTCCTAAGTAGCTGGGATTACAGCCACATGCCACCATACTTCACTAATTTTTGTATTTTTAGTAGAGAAGGGGTTTCACCATGTTGGTCAGGCTGGTCTTGAACTCCCGACCTCCGATGATCCACCCGCCACGGTCTTCCAAAGTGCTGGGATTACAGACATGAGACACCGTGCCCGACCTGTTGTTCTTTTTCAAGATTATTTTGATTATTCTGCGTCCCTGCATTTCCCTATAAATTTTAGGATCAGGTTTTCAATTTCTAACAACAACAAAAAAATCCAGCCTGGATTTGTACAGAATTGTGCTGAATCAGTTTGGAGAGTATTGCCATTTTAACAATACTAAGCCTTCCAACTCATTAACATGACATGTTTCCATTTATTTAGGCCTTCTTTATTTTCTCTTAGTGATGTTTTATAGTTTTCAGTGTATAAGTCTTGCAGCATCCATTTTTTTTTTTTCAAGCTTTTCAGGTGATTACCATATGCAGCCATTGTTGAGGAGCATTGCTTAAATTCCCAAAGATGAGGAGCTTTTCTCATTGTCCCCAAAATCACAAATCTTAGGTAATCTGTCCATATGTGGCCCTGCTAAGGACAGGAAAATAGGGTTTATCTTGACCAGGAAGACCTACTTCTGAGAGATGTCCATTTCATGACGTTTCATTAAAAAAACTCTGGTACTAATATTTAATTACACCCTACAGATAATCCTAGAGTTGCAAAATCTTGAGAGACCTAAGAATTTATTTATGCTGCTCCGGAGAGGTGAGAGTCCATCTTATTTTAATGTCTGCTAAGAGCAAATGTTCTCTGAACAATCTCCATCAATAACCCATTCCCATGTTAACTAACTCTCCTCTGAAAATGTCTTCACCCACCTTCCTCAACCCATTACCTCTGCTTTCCTATTTATAATGAGACTTTTAACCCCCTGGGTTCTCCATTCCATCTGTACCAAATTTATGATCTGTCTAAATTCCCATTATTACAACTTCAGGCCATTTCTCAGTGGATCTGAGGAACGTCTGTTCACCATTTTGAGTACAAAGACTAGAAAGCTCCTGTTATTTGTTTTGTTGTTGTTTGGTTGGTAGGTTTGATTTGATTTAGATTGATTTTTTCCTCTGGTTCTTGATTTTTGCCTTTCTGACACATACTATTTTCTAGGTTTGGCAAAACCACTGTGAGATCTAAATGGAATGAAATGATCTCTCACCTTAATACCATGTTTTGTGATCCCATTAATGGCTAAGGTAGACCATGAGTAGCTGGAAGTGTTGACTTAGGATGCTATTCTGACAAATTGCCAGTCTGTCTTTGAATAAGCTTTGAATAATGTCAACACATTGATCTATCTGTGGATATAGTCTGTCCCTGATTGCACAGTTCTCCCTTTCCTCTTTTTTTTCTTTTTTTTTTTTTTGAGTTTTTTTGACAGAGTCTTGCTCCATCGCTCAGGCTGGAGTGCAGTGGCGTGATCTCAGCCCACTGCAACCTCTGCCTCCCAGGTTCAAGCAATTCTCGTGCCTCAGCCTCCCAAGTAACTGGGATTACAGGTGCGCACCACCATGCCTGCTACTTTTGTATGTTTAGAAAAGATAGGGTTTCACCATGTTGGCCAGGCTGGTCTCGAATGCCTGACCTCAAGTGATCAGCCCTCCTCAGCCTCCCAAAGTGCTGCGATTACAGGCATGAGCCACCACTCCTGGCCTCCCTTTCCATTCTTGACCTCTGGGCCTCTCTAGGTCCTGACACCATCAGCACCTGTGTAATTCTAGTCCACATAAACTACCTAGAGCTGGAGAAGCAGTCTGGATTTCTTGAATACTGATGGAGAAATTACCTCTTCAAATGGGACTGAAAAATAGGCCTGAGATTCTCGTCTTTTTCCTCCTACAATGCAAATGATGGATGATGCCACAACCATGACACTCTTTCATGATCTATCCAGATACTGAAAAAATCTAGAAATGTTTTATAGAAAAAAGTAAGAAAATAGTACCCCAGATCTTTTCTCTTGAGTTGGTGTTCATAAAAGCATTTTATCCATCATATCTGTCAGTCATTTAGAATTTCAAAACTACAAAACATGATAAAACACAGGACCAGTCTAATTTTAAACTCTAAAATCATGACTAGTTGCTTTTCAGTACATTTCTCCACAGGTATATTAATCAGGCAAGGGAGTATTATGATTGAAGAATAAATTTAGGCAAAACTTATTTAATTATTTTAATGTTCCATCTGTTGAATTTTTAGGTAATAGCATTAGTATAATTAGCATTAACGTAAATTTCATTCATATTATTGCTTTGGTTTAGTAATGATATGTGTTGTTATTATTAATGTAAGTGTTCATGGCATCATTCTTGTTAATTAGCCACTTATGTATCTTTTGCCTATTCCTTTATTCCTGTTATACATCTATCTACATTTCTCATTTAAAAGAAATGAGAAACTATAACGCGTTACAATGATTTTCAATTTTCTTAATTATTAATAGTACCTCAATAGTGAGGTCTTATTTGGGGCTTTGGAGAAAATTGGGCAAGATGTATGCTTATCTTTTCCACTGAAGAAAGCATATAAACTATGTAAGAAGTGACAGTGATTCCATTAAAGGGATAATCTTGGATCTGCTCTGATTGTTTAAGATCCTAAACTGATACAGTGTTTTCCTATTATCAATAAAATATTAATTACAACATGTTTCACAGTTGAAGGCTGAGGCTGAGATCCTCTGGTCTAGACTGATGGTCTCCAATTTGTTTTTTATGTACCCCATCATTTTAAAAAATGCAAGTATACACACCTCAATGTGTGTGTGTATATATATACATATAGAGAGAGAGAGAGAGAGTTATATAGATGTACCATTGTGCTGATATATTCTGTACACAGAGAGAATAGAAAACATTAAAGGGTGACATAAAAATAAATATCAATTAAACTCTAAAATCTTGTTCCATCCATATGGATTATGTTGTACAGAGTTTGGTAAATTTATTTTTCCCCCTTTAATTTCCAGCAAAAATGAAGCAGAGAGTTGTTTCAAGGTCCACCAGGGAATACAAAGTTTCTAGTCTCATATTTTGCTCTTTGATAAGAAACTTAAAACTATTAAAGAGCAGGTTAGATGTTTGCTTATGCATGTAATCATGTTATGTGGGTGTTAGAGGGATTTTGGGTTCCCTCCAGAAGATCCCAGATTGGATTAATTTTGACATCTCCTATGAACTCCAGAAAGAAGATAAAAATTAGTTGTTACAGAGGATTCGGCTTTTTCTTTTATCTCCTCACTCTCTTTCCATGGAAGAAATAGTACAGAATTTTATGCAACTTTCATGGTCTTTTCCTTTTGACAAAACATCACAGTGATGAGCCTTTATGAATTGTCTATTAAAAAAAAAGGTGTGTCATGAGATTCTTCATAGAAGTACCCATTTGACTTTTGATCTCTTCTGTATTTCGTTGTTTTCTTTATTTTAGTATCCAGAGTAAATTGTACGGAAATTGCAGTCAACCATGGAGAGGCTTTTATTTCATTAACAAACGAACTGAACCAATGGTGATTCATTTACTTTTTCCTTCCTTCCTTTTTTTAAAAAAACTGTTTTCTTCTGATTATAAAATTTTGAAAAAATAAACAAAAGAACAAAATTAAAGTCATCTATAACGTCATAATTTAAGATAATACCAAGATAGTACATTTTCTATGAAAATAATGTTTTCAAAATTAGGATCACATTCAATTTACCATTTTATTTCATCATTATTTATTAATACCTAATCATAATGAATTTTTTTCATGTCATAGATTTTTCAAAAGCCTAATTTTTTATATCTTTTTATTTTAAGTTCAGGGATACATGTGCAAGTTTGTTATATACATAAACTTGTATGACGGGAGTTTGTTGTACAGATTATTTTGTTACCCAGGTATTAAGACTAGTGCCCAATAGTTATTTTTTCTGATCCTCTCCCTTCGCCCACCTTCTGGCCTCAAGTAGACCCCAGCATTTGTTTTTTTTCTCTATGTGTCCATATGTTCTCATCATTTAGCTCCCACTTAAGTGAGAACATGCAGTATTTGGGTTTCTGTTTCTGTGTTAGCTTTTTAAGGACAATGACCTCCAGCTCCACCCATGTTCTTGAAAAGGACATGATCTTGCTATTTTTCATGGCTGCGTAGTATTCCACAATGTATATGTATGACATTTTCTTTATCCAGTTTACCATTGATGGGCATTTAGATTGATTCCATGTCTTTGCTATTATAGTGCTTCAGTGAACATATGCATGCATGTGTCTTTACGATAGAACCATTTATATTCCTTTGGGTATATACTTGGTAATGGGATTGCTGGGTTGAATGGTAGGTAGTTCTGTTTTTAGATCTTTGAGAAATTGCCACATTGCTTTCCACAATGGCTGAACTAATGTACATTCCCACCAACAGTGTATAAATGTTCCTTTTTCTCTGCAATCTCGCCAGCATCTGTTATTTTTTTGCTTCTTAATAATAGCCATTCTGACTGGGGTAGGATGGTATCTCATATCATTCCGATTTGCATTTCTCTAATGATTAGTGATGTTGAGCTTTTTTCATATGTTTATTGGCCACATGCATGTCTTCTTTTGAATAGTGCCTGTTTGTGTCCTTTGCCCACTTTTTAATGGGGTTGTTTTTTTTTTTCTGTAAATTTGTTTAAGTTCCTTATAGATGCTGGATATTAGACCTTTGTCAGATGCATAGTATGCAAATATTTTCTTCCATTCTGTAGGTCACTGTTTGCTCTCTTGATAGTTTCTTTTGTTCTGCAGAAGCTCTTGAGTTTAATTAATCACGTTGGTCAATTTTTGTTTTCATTGTAATTGCTTTTGGCATCTTTGTCATGAAATCTTCGCCCATTCCTATGTCCAGAATGGTATTGCCTAGGTTGTCTTCCAGGGTTTTTATAGTTTTGGGTTTTACATTTAAGTCTTTAATTCATCTTAGTTTTGCATATGGTATAAGGAAGGGATCCAGTTTCAATCTTCTGCATATGGCTAGCCAGTTATTCCAACACCATTTATTGAATAGGGAGTCCTTTCTTCATTGCTTGTTTTCAGCAAAAGTCTAATTTTTAATGTCTGCAAACTATTTCATCAAGTGGAAATACATATATATATGTATATGTGAGGTGTATATTGGTATATAATAGTATATGATAGTATTATATTATATTATATAATATTACAGGATGTATAGGTTGAGAGTCTTGCTCTGTTGCCCAGGCTGGATGGAGTGTAGTGACGCAAACTCGGCTCACTGCAACCTCCACCTCCCAGGCTCAAGTGATTCTCCTGCCTCAGCCTCCTAAGCAGCTAGGATTACAGGTGCATGCTGCCATATGTAGCTAATTTTTGTATTTTTAGTAGAGATGGGGTTTCACTGTGTTGGCAAGGCTGGTCTCGAACTCTTGACCTCAAGTGATCTGCCTGTTTCGGCCTCCCAAAGTGCTGGGATTACAGGTGTGAGCCACTGCACCCAGCCAAGTGAATATATTTTAATCTAAGCATTCCCTCATGATGTATACTTAGACTATTTCTAATTTTGATACTGTTTTGTAGTAGTAGGCATCCTTATATGTATACGTTTTATTGCATCTCCGATTATTTGTTTAGGATAGATTCCAAGAAGCTTAATTACTTAGTAAAGAATTTGTGCATAATTAATACTCTTAAACATATTATAAAGTTGCTTTATTGAAAGCTTCCACTAATTACACTTCTATTAATGATGTATGAAAAGTGCATGTAAAACAAGTACTTAGTATTTATCTTTAAAACATTCTCAAGAGAGGTTGACTGGAAAGGGGAATGAGAAAGAATTCTAGAATATTAGAAGTTTGGTTTCACTCGTGTGTGTGTGTGTGTGTGTGTGTGTGTGAAAATTTATTCAATATTACATTTACTATTTTTGTCCTTTACTGTATGCATATTATTTCTCAATATTTTAATATTTATATTTACCAATTTGATAGATGGGATTAGTGTATCTTTTTTTTTTTCTTTTCATCTTACCAAGTGGGTTGCTATGCCTAAGACAGAGATCACCAAATTTCTTTATTTGACCATCCATACATTTTTTTTTAACAATTGGAATTTTGAACTGTGCTCAATGAGGGAAAGCCTTACTTGTTCTGTATTTATAAAACAACATTAAATCTCCTTGGTGGATACAATTTTTAAAAGGTATAACTTATCTCCTCTCATCTTATTCATTGCTGTGTTCACATGTTTTGTTATATTCTCCAGATAATGTATATAAAATAATTGTTAAGCGTTTATAAGCTCTGAAACTCTAAGTAAAGTATCAAAGTTATTAGCATCTCAAACTTGAATGCATGTACAAATCCTCATAGGGTTCTTTCCTCTGTGTGGTAAAAAACACGCGACATAAAAGTTACCATCTTAATCATTTTTATGAGTATAGTTCAATGGTATTAAATACCTTTACAGTGTTGTGCAACATATCACTAGAACATTTCATCTTGCAAAACTAAACTTCTAGACCCATTGAACCACAACTCCATATTTTCCCTTCCCCCAACCCCTGGCAACCACCATTCTACTTTCTGTTTCTATGGATTTGACAACTCCAGGTACCTTATATAAGTGGAATCATATAATATTCGTCTTTTTGTGACTGGCTTATTTCACTTAGTCTAATGTCCTCAAGTTCCATTCATATTGTAGCATGAGAAAGGATTTCCTTCTTTTGAAAGGCTGAATAATTTCCCATTGTATGTATAGATCACATTTTGTTTATCCATTCACCCTTTGATGGATATTTGAGCTGCTTCCACTTGTAGGCTATTGTGAATGACGCTGCAATGAACATGGGTGTGCAAATATTTCTTTGAAATCCTCCTTTCAATTCTTTTGGGACACACAAAAGTAGGATTGCTGGATCAGGCCGTAATTCTATTTTGAATTTTTTGAGGAACCTCCATAGTGTTTCCTATAGCAGCTACCCAATTTATATTCTCACCAACAGTGTATGAAAGTTCCAACTTCTCCATATCCTCACAAACACCTTTTATTTTGTTTTGTTTTGTTTTGTTTTATAGTGGCCATCCTAATGGATGTCAGATATTAAGTTGATGCAAAATTAATTGCGGTTTTTACCATTACTTTTAATGGGAAAAACCGCAATTACTTTTGCCCTAACCTAATAATATTTCACATGGTTTTGATTTGCATTTCTCTAATGGTTAATGATGTTGATTATCTTGTCATGTTTCTTGGCCATTTGTATATCTTCTTTGCAGAAATATCTACTCAAGTACTTTGCCCATTTAAAAAACTGGATTATTTATTTTGTTGTTGTTGAGTTGTAGGAGTTCTTTATATTTTCTGGATATTAACCTCCTATCAGATACATGATTTGCAAATGTTTTTTCACTATGTTGATTGTTTCTTTTGATGCACAAAAGTTTTCATGTTTGATGTAGTCCCATTAGTCTATTTTGTTTTGTTGCCTGTGTTTTTGGCATCATATTCAATAAATCATTGCCAAATTTACTATCATTAAGCTTTGCCCTTACGTTTTCTTCTAAGAGTTTTACAGTTTTAAGCCTTTAATCAATTTTGAGTTAATTTTTGTATATGGTATAAGGTAAGGGTCCAGTTTTATTCTTTTGCATGTGGATATCCAATTTTCCCAACACCATTAGTTGAAGAGCCTGTCGTTTCCCCATTGTGTGATCTTGGCACCCTTGTCAAAGATCACTTCATCTCATATTCATGAAGTCTTATTTCTAGGCTCTCTATTCTGTTCTATTGGTCTAGATGTCTGTGTTTATGCCAGTATCACAATACTTTATAGTATACTCACCACCACCTCACATAGTATTTTTGGATGATAAATAAGATCAAACACTTTATTTTTTATTTTTAGAGACAGGGTCTCACCCTGTCACCCAGGCTGGAATGCAATGGCACGATTATAGTTCACTGCAGCCTCAGACTCCTGGGCACAAGCAGTCCTCCAGCCTTGGCCTCCAGAGTAGCTAGGATTACAGACACACACCAACATGACAAGCTATTTTTTTTTTAATTTTTGAGACAGGATCTCACTATGTCACCTAGGCTGTTCTCCAACTCCTTGCCTCAAACAATCTTCCTGTGTGGCCTCCCAAAGTGCTGAGATTGCAGGCATGAGCCACCATGCCCAACCTACTTTTTAAAATGTGTTGAACAATTGTATTTCCTTTTTGACAAATTATCTGTTCTTGTCTTTTCCAATTTTAAGTTAGGGTTTGGCATTTTTTATAATTGAACTGAAAGAGTTAATTTTATGTTGTAGTAGATGCCTATTGGCTTGCCTGCCTAATATCCCTTGTTAGGAATTGCCTTCCCCTCTATGCATGGTTGCAGCGGGGCAGCCATAGGATCACAGTGAAATTCCCACCCCCACCTTCACCCTGACCACAGTCAATTGCTCCTGGAGGGGCATCAATCCAGACTGAGTCATTCACCACCTCCCAGGGACTTGAAATGAGAATCAACAGAATTAGGTTATTTCTTCCCCAGGTAACTGGACCAGTTGTGGTAAAACTTGAGTGCTGCTGGGGTCCTTTGTTCACCATGTGCTCTGAGAAACAGAGATGGGGTTCTATGGAGAGAGGCAAGTATGAAGCAGAAAACAGAGAAAGAGAACAACCTCAGATGTTTATAACACTCCAGTCCCTGCTTCTATGGTCCAGCTCCCTCCCCACCCTTAGCCAATTTCAACTTTAGTTCAAATGGTTCTCTGTTACTTGGAAAAAAAATTACTAATTAAGTATATTTATTCAATCATTTAACAATAAATACTGAATACCATATGCAGACATTACCCCAGATGCTGGAAATATAGGAGTCATCAAAGTAGACTCTGTCCCAAGCTTACATTCCATAGGCAGGGAGACAAAAAAACAGAGGAATGAGTAAACATATAGTGTCAGTGGGGATTAGTAGTATGGAGGAAAATAAAGCAAGTGCCAGGGAAGGGGCAGCCCCGCTAAAAAAGCAACAGAGAGGGCTGAAGAAAGTGGAGAGGGCCTTGAGGCAGAAGGAGCAGCAAAAACAAAGGCCCAGGAACAGGAGTGTGCTTGATGGGTTGCATGGCCAGTGTGGCTGGAGTGGAGTCATTAAGGAAAAGTGTAGAAAGAGACGAGGTCCAAGAGGTGGCCATAGGGCTTTGAGGCCACTGGAAAGACTTCGGCTTCTACTTGGAGTGTGATGAAAGCCACTGAAAGGATCTGAATAGAGGAGGGTGGTGATCTGCTGTGTGATAAATAACTATTCTGTCTAAATCTCTTTGTCATGTACGTTGAGGAAGTGCCTCTATTTAATTGCGATGATGCTGGGTTTTGATCTACAGAAGCAAGACCCCACGTGGGGCTATGGAGGCTCCAGGAGTTCCCATCCTTCCCTTGCAATTGTAGAACTCAGAAACCATGTGAATCAGTTTTGCTTTTTTCCAAGCTCAAAATATAATATTTTCTTTTATGATCTCTTTCTTTATGCTTAGAATATTCCTCTCTATAAACATCAATAATATCTTAATCTATATTTTTAAATAAAAAATATATATCTTATGTTTATATAGAATTTTTTTCTGAACTTCAATGGATACAAAGATGTATGGAAATTGTGAAGTCAAAACACTGAAATTAAGTTTGGTTTACTTGTTGTTTTCATATAATCTTTTGTTTAAAAATATCATCTATTGGCTGGGCATGGTGGCTCATACCTATAATCCTAGCACTTTGGGAGGCCGAGGCGTGTGGATCACCTGAGGTTGGGAGTTCAAGACCAGCCTGGCTGACATGGCGAAACCCTCGTCTCTACTAAAAATACAAAAATTAGCTTGGCGTGGTGGCACGCGCCTGTAATCCCTGCTACTCAGGAGGCTGAGACAGGAGAATTGCCTGAACCCGGGAGGCAGAGGTTACTGTGAGCTGAGATCACATCACTGCATGCCAGCCTGGGCAACAGAGTGAGACTCCATCTCAAAAAAAAAAAAAAAAAAAAAATCACCTACTGATAATCCTTTCTTCCATCATTGGATTGTGATATTTCATTCACACATATAGAAAGAGGTATACAGATAATCTGTTTTAGACTGTTTTATTCTTTTAAATTATTTTCTATTTTGACTCTTGTATTGATACCACAAAATTTTTAAAATTGAAGCTCTGTGCTTCAGTTTTACATATAATAGTTCATTTTAACATATAGTAGAACAAGAAAAAAAATCTTGACTTTTCTCTTCAGTCTATTCTTCCAAGTGAATTAGAATCATGTTCTCAAATTATAATAATAAAATTTCATTGGAATGGACTTAATTTTGTAAATTAATTCGGAAATGATTTGTTTATCCTTTACGACAATTCATTTTCTCACCAAGGAACATTCTGTCTCCATTAATCTCAATCTTCTTTTATATTTCTTAAGAAAGTTGTGTTCATGTAGATCCTGTACTTTCTAGGATGTTTTATGTTTTCTACTGCTATTATAAATGTAATTGTTTTCGTCGGAGTCTTCTAACCACTAATTGCTTGGATATTGGAAAACTGGGCATAACTTCAGATAGTTTACTCCACTTCATTTGAGGGGTGGCCTCTTATTTACTCTTTAATTATACTCATTAAATATTTCCTAATAACAAAACTTTTCATAAGAAAGTCTTCACAGTTTCATTTGGTTATCTGTTTTATAGTCTCAAAACACTAATAATGGAAGTTCTTCCTTGAGAAGTCTAAATTTCTTCTTTGAGATTTGTTTTTTCTTACATGAATTTGGCACATATCTAGGTGGGATCCTCACATTAGTAACCATGAAGCCTCTTTTTTTCAAGTTGTTGCTAGTATCAATTTGATAATTATTACTAATTTATAATTATACAACTAATGCATGAATACATTTTTTTGTAATAAAATGTATTACAAGGCACACGGTGGCTCACGCCTGTAATCCCAGCACTTTGGGAGGCAGAGGGGGGTGGTCACTTGAGGTCAGGAGTTTGAGACCAGCCTGGCCAATATGGTGAAACCCTGTCTCTACCAAAGATACAAAAATTAGCTGGGTGTGGTGGTGCACGCCTGTAATCCCAGCTACTCGGGAGCCTGAGATAGGAGAATCACTTGAACCTGGGAGGCGGAGGTTGCAGTGAGCCCAGATTGCACCACTGCACTCTAGCCTGGTGACAGAGCAAGACTCCATCTTAAATAAATAAATAAATAAACAAAATGTAAATAAAACTAAAATCCCCACTTTTTCCTTAGTCCATATCCCATCCTCCTCTCCAGAGCAGCCACTCATCAATTTGCTGTGTATTTTTCCATAACTTTCTCCAGTACATTAACTCTCAGAAAAGATACAGAGTTGCTCGAATTGAACTTTACTTTCATTTTTTGATACTTTTTTGATATTTTGATTTTTTGATATTGTCAAACTACATAATGTCCTGCAATTTACTTTTTTTACTCAACTGGATGATAAGAAGAGCTGTCAATTTGAGTACTTATTAGTACCCATTAGTACTTCCTTTTTCTTGTTGCATGATATTCTACAAATACGACTACACTAGCTTATTAGCTATTCCCCATTAATGGATATTGAGGTTGCTTCCAATTTTTTCTGGCCCCACATAATGTTATAGTAAATATTTGCATATTTGCTCCCTAGAGTAGGCAGTAAGGTGATAGAATAGAAATTCTCATTTTTCATTGAGTTCCTAACCTATTTTCAAGGTCTTAGACTTGAGATCTTTATTATTTTTTGCACTTTAAAATAGTATTGAGACCCAGAGTTACAATCTCAGATGTGAATGGGTTAACATTCAGATCTGGGCAGTTGTTTTCTTTATTGGGCAGGGTGATTCCTGGAAACATCATGCGAGCAAGCTGTTGCTGTTTGTCTTTTACCCTGTGCCGTTTGTCTTGGAACATTTCTGAAGTTGTTCAGTTCCTGCACATCTAAATAAATGACTGTTTCTGGGTGCAGTTTGGTTGATGGTTTTAAAACCTGGACATGGGCCTCTGTTTTTGGAGGACTCAGTTTTGTGTACTTGGTCAAACCATACAAGGAAGCCTTATGTAAGGAACCATTCATTACACCGCTCAAATGGGCCGTAGGAAAGAAGCAATTTCACTCCAGCCCACGGGTTATTACCATAGGGCTTGGATCGAAGTTGAAGTTAGTGAGAGAAGCATTAGTCCTACTTATTTTGCATCGTTTAAATTCTGCTCTCCAATGTCTCAGCAGTACGAATCGCCCTAAAATATTCCTCACCATCTTCCCCTGGAGTAGCCCTCCTTGATTTATTTCTCTATCCAGTGCTATGTGTATTTGTTTATACCTCCCACCCCAGACAGAGTAGAGTAGCCTATACACCTGGAGTTAGGAGAAATTATGATGGAAGGGAAAGATCCTAAAATATCTTTGATTAATATAGAATAAATTTTAACTAAACAAGACCTTAAAATTACTTATACTTTGAAGTCAGGCAGATCTAGGCTTAAGTCTCAGCTTTACTTGTTCACAATGAGCAAATATTCACAAACAATCCTAAGACCTCAAGCCAATCACATAATTGTTTGAGACTGGGTTTTCAAATCTATAGAATGGGTATACTAATACATACTTCACATAAGTTAATACAAGAGCATGTAGTAAGCACTCAACCAGTGGTACCTATTATCTTTAAGGCAAGAATTTTGTATGAAATACCACCAGGGGATATATTTGTCATGTGTTAATTTAGGCAAATCTTCCATATCATTCTTCTAAGATCTTACAAAGGCCTGAATTCTCAAAGAATGATTCAGTTGCATTTCTCATACTTTCAAGACTAATGCAGAGAAACTGCAGACATCTTAAGAAGATCATTAATAATGATCCTGAAAAGCAAGGCCTTACTCAACTCTCCAAAACATCAATTCCTTGCCTCTTCATTTATCTGACAAATATCTATTAAACACATATTCTATGTTGGGTACTGTGTGGATGTTACGAGGCATGTATTAGCAAACTACTGCCTGTGGGTTAGATCTGGCCACTGCCTCTTTTTGTAAATAAGTTTTATTCAGAACATGCCCATTTGTTTATCTATTTGCTATGGCTATGACAGAGACCATATGTGGCTTACAAAATTTAAATTTAACATTTACTCTCTGGCCCTTTACAGAAAAAGTTTGCTGACTCCTATAAAAAGATGTATGGAGATGGTTTCTATCTTAATATGGTTTATAATTTTGTTGCAGATATAAGTCATGCACACAAAGTTGGATATCAATATAAGCCTACATATGATTAATAGTTAGATGATGTTATGAAGAAAACAAAAATTGATGACTGTATGCTGAAATGGTTAAAAGAGGCTTGATATAGAATGTGAGGCTTGATCTGGAGCTTGACACATGGGAAAGATTTGTGTAAATAATGAGAAAAGAAAAAAGATTGACAGGTACAGCACTGATTTACAGGACCAGGGTGTGGTATTTGTTAGATGACAGCCAAATGTGGTCATGACACTCTGCTGCTCCAAATCTGCCAGCCTAAACCCCTTAGTCTTGCTTATGAGACCTTGAATGATGTGGCCTTGCTTCTCTCTTCAGCCTCTCCTCCTGAAACTGCCCTACCTACAACCTACACACACACACACACACACACACACACACAAGTGTGCTCTCTTTCTCTCTCTCTCTCTCATATTCCACATTCCATTCTGATTCAAATTCTCTCAGTTACTCCAATCCATTGGATTATAATCACCAGGCCATTAAATACACTGCTTTTTGCTCTGGTACATTTTCCTCAGCTTGTTGCCTAACTCCTACTCAATCTTTGTGTCTCACATGAGATATCACTTTCTCTAAGTAATGTTCTCTAACTTCTCCAAGGCTGGATTAGGTGCAGTTCTGTGGGCTCCTATCACATCCAGTGCTTCATTACACCCAGTGTTCCTTCTATCGTTGCCATGTTCAAGTCACTTGTCTGCATCCTTGAGTAAACAATAAGCTCTTTGAGTGCAGAAACTATGCACCATATTTTTTCACAGCACCACCACATAGAAGGCATCCAATACATTTTTTTTTCATAGTTTTGCTCTGTTGCCCAACCTGGAGTGCAGTGGCGTGATCTTGGCTCACTGCAACCTCCGCCTCCTTGGTTCAAGTGATTCTCATGCCTCAGCCTCCCAAGTAGCTGGAATTACAGGCACATGCCACCATGCCTGGCTTGTTTTTGTATTTTTAGTAGAGATGGTGTTTCACCACGTTGGCCAGGCTGGTCTCAAACTCCTGACCTCAAGTGATCTGCCCACCTTTTATTCTTTTAAATTATTTTCTATTTTGACTCTTGTATTGATACCACAAAATTTTAAAATTGAAGCTCTGTGCTTCAGTTTTACATATAATAGTTCATTTTAACATATAGTAGAACAAGAAAAAAAATCTTGACTTTTCTCTTCAGTCTATTCTTCCAAGTGAATTAGAATCATGTTCTCAAATTATAATAATAAAATTTCATTGGAATGGACTTAATTTTGTAAATTAATTCGGAAATGATTTGTTTATCCTTTACGACAATTCATTTTCTCACCAAGGAACATTCTGTCTCCATTAATCTCAATCTTCTTTTATATTTCTTAAGAAAGTTGTGTTCATGTAGATCCTGTACTTTCTAGGATGTTTTATGTTTTCTACTGCTATTATAAATGTAATTGTTTTCGTCGGAGTCTTCTAACCACTAATTGCTTGGATATTGGAAAACTGGGCATAACTTCAGATAGTTTACTCCACTTCATTTGAGGGGTGGCCTCTTATTTACTCTTTAATTATACTCATTAAATATTTCCTAATAACAAAACTTTTCATAAGAAAGTCTTCACAGTTTCATTTGGTTATCTGTTTTATAGTCTCAAAACACTAATAATGGAAGTTCTTCCTTGAGAAGTCTAAATTTCTTCTTTGAGATTTGTTTTTTCTTACATGAATTTGGCACATATCTAGGTGGGATCCTCACATTAGTAACCATGAAGCCTCTTTTTTTCAAGTTGTTGCTAGTATCAATTTGATAATTATTACTAATTTATAATTATACAACTAATGCATGAATACATTTTTTTGTAATAAAATGTATTACAAGGCACACGGTGGCTCACGCCTGTAATCCCAGCACTTTGGGAGGCAGAGGGGGGTGGTCACTTGAGGTCAGGAGTTTGAGACCAGCCTGGCCAATATGGTGAAACCCTGTCTCTACCAAAGATACAAAATTAGCTGGGTGTGGTGGTGCACGCCTGTAATCCCAGCTACTCGGGAGCCTGAGATAGGAGAATCACTTGAACCTGGGAGGCGGAGGTTGCAGTGAGCCCAGATTGCACCACTGCACTCTAGCCTGGTGACAGAGCAAGACTCCATCTTAAATAAATAAATAAATAAACAAAATGTAAATAAAACTAAAATCCCCACTTTTCCTTAGTCCATATCCCATCCTCCTCTCCAGAGCAGCCACTCATCAATTTGCTGTGTATTTTCCATAACTTTCTCCAGTACATTAACTCTCAGAAAAGATACAGAGTTGCTCGAATTGAACTTTACTTTCATTTTTTGATACTTTTTTGATATTTTGATTTTTTGATATTGTCAAACTACATAATGTCCTGCAATTTACTTTTTTTACTCAACTGGATGATAAGAAGAGCTGTCAATTTGAGTACTTATTAGTACCCATTAGTACTTCCTTTTCTTGTTGCATGATATTCTACAAATACGACTACACTAGCTTATTAGCTATTCCCCATTAATGGATATTGAGGTTGCTTCCAATTTTTTCTGGCCCCACATAATGTTATAGTAAATATTTGCATATTTGCTCCCTAGAGTAGGCAGTAAGGTGATAGAATAGAAATTCTCATTTTCATTGAGTTCCTAACCTATTTTCAAGGTCTTAGACTTGAGATCTTTATTATTTTTTGCACTTTAAAATAGTATTGAGACCCAGAGTTACAATCTCAGATGTGAATGGGTTAACATTCAGATCTGGGCAGTTGTTTTCTTTATTGGGCAGGGTGATTCCTGGAAACATCATGCGAGCAAGCTGTTGCTGTTTGTCTTTTACCCTGTGCCGTTTGTCTTGGAACATTTCTGAAGTTGTTCAGTTCCTGCACATCTAAATAAATGACTGTTTCTGGGTGCAGTTTGGTTGATGGTTTTAAAACCTGGACATGGGCCTCTGTTTTGGAGGACTCAGTTTTGTGTACTTGGTCAAACCATACAAGGAAGCCTTATGTAAGGAACCATTCATTACACCGCTCAAATGGGCCGTAGGAAAGAAGCAATTTCACTCCAGCCCACGGGTTATTACCATAGGGCTTGGATCGAAGTTGAAGTTAGTGAGAGAAGCATTAGTCCTACTTATTTTGCATCGTTTAAATTCTGCTCTCCAATGTCTCAGCAGTACGAATCGCCCTAAAATATTCCTCACCATCTTCCCCTGGAGTAGCCCTCCTTGATTTATTTCTCTATCCAGTGCTATGTGTATTTGTTTATACCTCCCACCCCAGACAGAGTAGAGTAGCCTATACACCTGGAGTTAGGAGAAATTATGATGGAAGGGAAAGATCCTAAAATATCTTTGATTAATATAGAATAAATTTTAACTAAACAAGACCTTAAAATTACTTATACTTTGAAGTCAGGCAGATCTAGGCTTAAGTCTCAGCTTTACTTGTTCACAATGAGCAAATATTCACAAACAATCCTAAGACCTCAAGCCAATCACATAATTGTTTGAGACTGGGTTTTCAAATCTATAGAATGGGTATACTAATACATACTTCACATAAGTTAATACAAGAGCATGTAGTAAGCACTCAACCAGTGGTACCTATTATCTTTAAGGCAAGAATTTTGTATGAAATACCACCAGGGGATATATTTGTCATGTGTTAATTTAGGCAAATCTTCCATATCATTCTTCTAAGATCTTACAAAGGCCTGAATTCTCAAAGAATGATTCAGTTGCATTTCTCATACTTTCAAGACTAATGCAGAGAAACTGCAGACATCTTAAGAAGATCATTAATAATGATCCTGAAAAGCAAGGCCTTACTCAACTCTCCAAAACATCAATTCCTTGCCTCTTCATTTATCTGACAAATATCTATTAAACACATATTCTATGTTGGGTACTGTGTGGATGTTACGAGGCATGTATTAGCAAACTACTGCCTGTGGGTTAGATCTGGCCACTGCCTCTTTTGTAAATAAGTTTTATTCAGAACATGCCCATTTGTTTATCTATTTGCTATGGCTATGACAGAGACCATATGTGGCTTACAAAATTTAAATTTAACATTTACTCTCTGGCCCTTTACAGAAAAGTTTGCTGACTCCTATAAAAGATGTATGGAGATGGTTTCTATCTTAATATGGTTTATAATTTTGTTGCAGATATAAGTCATGCACACAAAGTTGGATATCAATATAAGCCTACATATGATTAATAGTTAGATGATGTTATGAAGAAAACAAAATTGATGACTGTATGCTGAAATGGTTAAAAGAGGCTTGATATAGAATGTGAGGCTTGATCTGGAGCTTGACACATGGGAAAGATTTGTGTAAATAATGAGAAAAGAAAAAAGATTGACAGGTACAGCACTGATTTACAGGACCAGGGTGTGGTATTTGTTAGATGACAGCCAAATGTGGTCATGACACTCTGCTGCTCCAAATCTGCCAGCCTAAACCCCTTAGTCTTGCTTATGAGACCTTGAATGATGTGGCCTTGCTTCTCTCTTCAGCCTCTCCTCCTGAAACTGCCCTACCTACAACCTACACACACACACACACACACACACACACACAAGTGTGCTCTCTTTCTCTCTCTCTCTCTCATATTCCACATTCCATTCTGATTCAAATTCTCTCAGTTACTCCAATCCATTGGATTATAATCACCAGGCCATTAAATACACTGCTTTTGCTCTGGTACATTTTCCTCAGCTTGTTGCCTAACTCCTACTCAATCTTTGTGTCTCACATGAGATATCACTTTCTCTAAGTAATGTTCTCTAACTTCTCCAAGGCTGGATTAGGTGCAGTTCTGTGGGCTCCTATCACATCCAGTGCTTCATTACACCCAGTGTTCCTTCTATCGTTGCCATGTTCAAGTCACTTGTCTGCATCCTTGAGTAAACAATAAGCTCTTTGAGTGCAGAAACTATGCACCATATTTTTTCACAGCACCACCACATAGAAGGCATCCAATACATTTTTTTTTCATAGTTTTGCTCTGTTGCCCAACCTGGAGTGCAGTGGCGTGATCTTGGCTCACTGCAACCTCCGCCTCCTTGGTTCAAGTGATTCTCATGCCTCAGCCTCCCAAGTAGCTGGAATTACAGGCACATGCCACCATGCCTGGCTTGTTTTGTATTTTAGTAGAGATGGTGTTTCACCACGTTGGCCAGGCTGGTCTCAAACTCCTGACCTCAAGTGATCTGCCCACCTTGGCCTCCCAAAGTGCTGGGATTACAGGCATGAGCTACCATGCCCAGCCTCCAGTACTTTCTTAAATATATGAATGAATAGACTGGAGTACAAAAAAATAGAGGTATATTTTTAGTGTAGTAATCTGACCAATTTGTCCAGACAGAAAATTTATAATGGGGAGTTATGGGAAATAAATTCAGGAAATAAGATTATTTCAGATTTTAGAAACTCTCGAACATTCAGGTTAAGAGATTGATCTTGGCTGGCTCGGTGGCTCATGCCTGTAATCCCAGCACTTTGGGTAGCCAAGGTGGGTGGATCATGAGGTCAGGAGTTCGAGACCAGCCTGGCCAAAATGGTGAAACCCCCGTCTCTACCAAAAATACAAAAATTAGCCAGACATGGTGGCACATGCCGGTAATCCTAGCTACTCAGGAGACTGAGGCAGGAGAATTGCTTGAACCCAGGAGGCGGATGTTGCAGTGAGTTGAGATCGTGCCATTGCACTCCAGCCTGGGCGACAGAGTGAGACTCCATCTCAGAAAGAAAAAAAAAAAGAGACAGAGAGAAAGATTGATCTTGATCCTGTGAGCAGTGAAAAGTTATTGAATGTTTCTGCTCCATGAAATGACATGATTAAAATGTTTGCTTAAGAATATTAGTTTGTCAGTAGAGTGCTTGATAGAGAAAATTAATAAGAGATTGCAGGAGGGAGATTACACTGGAAACTTCACTTTCTCGGGTGTGAGGAAAAAACTTGAGAATATAGCTGATAGTTGTGACACTGACGGAGATTTGCAAGCTTCCTAATTGGGAGACCAAGTGTTATTCTCATTTCTATCCCTTGCTACCAATACAATGGCTTGCATTTCACTGATGCTCTGTAGTAGTCACTAGGTGACTAAATGAGGTACATAAAAAAGGACAGATGCACAGACTTTGAAAAGGAAGACTTGGTAAGACTCGACGGGCTGCCTCTGGACAGTTGTCAAGTAGAAAACGCTTCTATTGCTAGAAATAAGGGAAATAGGAAGAGGAACCAATTTGGGAAAATGATGAGTCTACGAATCTATATTTTACGGTGTATCTTTTTTCTAAAAGGGGTGGACCAAAAGCAATTAATTCTCATAATGTCCATAAGCCTGATAATCAATTCATAATATTACCCCTGTCCTTCTCACCTTTAATGGCTGGAGGAAAGCTGCCTGATGAATGAGAGAATCACTCAGTCATAAAACCAGGAAGGACTATCTTAAGAACAGAAGTCTAAACTCCTTCTGGCATGATTATCCAAGGCTAAGAACACACAGTCTCTATAATTGCACTAAAAAGCAAATCCTGTCTTTGAATAAGGGCATCGTGACACTCTGGTTGAAGGAGATGAAACTAATTGCCTGTCATCTAGGTAAACAGCACTAGTGAAAGGAAATAAAAACCATGCTGCTCTTAATAGAATCTGAGGTTGGTTGTTTCCAACGAATGCTTACTTGGGTAAAGAAGTGAAACGTGGCACAAATGTTTAGATGACACCAAAATGAAGGGGCTCCAGTGAAGCCTAGTGATATGTGTAGTTCAACTTGGGGTTAAGTGAATAGCAATGGCCCTCCATACAAATTTAATTAAGGATTTTTTTAAGGGCATAGAGATGTTGACTTTCACACATACTCCACCTGGGGTCCACAGAGGTTGTGTGCCAACTGTGAACCATATGCAGCCCACACAGACTGCCTGCCAGAACTCCTTTCCCCCACAAATGCACCCACAGGTCACCCTCCTGTCACTGGGACTGGCTGTATAATGCCTGAGGCAAGCGCCATGGTTATTCATTCATACACAAATATTTATAGGGTGCCTACTCCCTGTATGACATTGCGCTAAATATTCTGGAGATGGGAAAGGATAATAAATACCAATATGAGTAAAGCATTTCCAGAGCCCAAAAAGAGCTTACAATCTACTCTGGCAGACAAAGTGCATCACTGGAGAAGAAAAACAGGTGTAAAATTTTAATGAAACATTTTAAGAAGTATCCCAAGATACTATACTACTACCTAACAGGATATGGAAAAATCCAGCGGTGATCTGAGTTTGTAAGACAAAGACAGAGCTCACTCTTTGTTGGAAGAAAGCTCTATGAAGGAGGAGAGAGCTGAGCTGGAGTATTTTGCTATTATCCAAACATGCCTTGAGGCTAAGCAAAAAGATGCCAAATGGTCACCAAGAGATAAAACAATTAAAAAACAGACTGCCTGGCTTGTACAACCCAACATCCGGTCTGAACTCTTTTCCTCTGAATGACCCGGTTGTTCTGATCTTGCATAACCTGAGCCTACCATTGTATCCTTTACAGTTTTAGGGCTGTAAATTTACTGAATTTACTGTTTTAGTACTGGTGTCGGCTGGGCACGATGGCTCACGCCTGTAATCCCAACACTCTGGGAGGCCGAGGCAAGAGGATCACTTGACCTCAGGAGTTCAAGACCAACCTGGGCAACACAGGGAGATCTCGTCTCCATTTAAATAATATTACATATTTTTTTTTAAATTGAGGACTGGAGCCAGGCACGGTGGCTCACGCCTGTAATCCCAGCACTTTGGGAGGCCAAGGTGGGTGGATCACAAGGTCAGGAGATCGAGACCATCCTGGCTAACACGGCGAAAACCCATCTCTACTAAAAATACAAAAAATTAGCCAGGCCTGGTGGTGGGCGCCTGTAGTCCCAGCTACTCCAGAGGCTGAGGCAGGAGAATAGCATGAACCCGGGAGGCGGAGCTTGCAGTGAGCCGAGATTGCGCCACTGCACTCCAGCCTGGGTGACAGAGCGAGACTCCATCTCAAATAAATAAATAAATAAATAAATAAATAAATAAATAAATAAATAAAATTGAGGACGGGTATGGACTTTTAGTTCACCATCTTGAAGGATTAGCCAAATCCCTGGATAATTAAGCAACAAATGGAAGTTATTTTACCTTGGAATTCTGGATTGTCAAAGTACATGAGGCAGGATCCAACAGACTAACAGAACATGCTAGACTTGATAGGTGACCTCAAGGCTAAGACTCAGAGATCAGATAGGAGATCAAAGACTGCTAGTTCCTCATCTGTGCAGAGCCCTGGTAGGCAGAAAATATACCAGGGTAGGATACAGGGAGTGTTCTCACTCTCTCCTTCCTGTAAGTGAAGACAGACAATTTGGGGCACAGAACCATGTACAGGTGCTCATTTTCTATTCCAATACAGAAACTATGAGAAATTTAAAATCCAATACAAGCTTTCTAACATCATGGTTGTTATAGAACCTAGGGGAGCAATTGAGGTTTTTCTACTTAAAGCATAGGAGAGTTAGTTGGGTGTGGTGGTTCACACCTGTAGTCCCAGCACTTTGGGAGGCCAAGGCAGGTCGATCACCTAAGGACAGGAGTTCGAGACCAGCCTGGCCAACATGGTGAAACCCCATCTCTACTAAAAATACAAAAATTAGCCAGGCGTGCCAGCAGGCTCCCGTAATACCAGCTACTCAGGAGGCTGAGGCAAGAGAATCTCTTCAACCCAGGAGGCGAAGGTTGCAGTGAGCCAAGGTTGCAGTGAGCCAAGATCACTTCACTGCAGCCCAGCCTGGGCGAAAAGAGCAAGACTCCATCTCAAAAGATATATATTTTTTAAAAAGCATAGGAGAGTTGTTTTAGCCTAGTGAGAAAGGGCTCCAGAAAGCCATCTAGACAGTGTGGTCTGAAATGGGCAGAGTAACAGAAGGAATTTCAGATGCAAGAGAAAATCTTCAAAGACAGGCACCACCAGGCCTCTTGTTCAAGCCTCCTCTGCTTGTGACATCTCCTGTGCCCCTCTGAAGCACACCACTGTTTGCTGCTCAAATCTCTGTAATTGCACATCACCTTATAATGCAGTGAGTCGTAAGGGCAGAGTTGTCATGGGCTAATCACGTCTTCGAGGCCCCATCTCTTTATACTGTTACAATGGCAATTAAGTTTCCAACACAGAAAGTTTTGGGGGACACATTCACACCATAGCATTCACTTACCTGTATGAATCCCTCCTTAGACAGTGAGTTCACAGAGGGACAGAGACTATTTCAATCACCTTTGTATTCTCAGTGTCTACTTCATCCCTGACACATCATAAGGATTAAATACAAGTAATCAAATGAATGAGAACAACCATTGGCAATGTTGTGGCCTACAGATGTGCCTCTCAAATGAGAATTTACAGAGTCCTAGAACTCCAGAGGGGTCTCTTGGGAACCACCATGGGAATGTGGGGGAACACGTTCCCGAGTGCCCTTCTCCTCTTGTAACTTTCAGATCTAAGTGGCTCTGCTTTTATCTGTTTTCTATATTAGGGGTATATCATGTCTAGTTTTGTTTGAAAACTGTTCAAAAAATACTATATGTAGAAGGAAGAACCTGTCCTGCTATAATACTATGCCACGTGGGATCATTTGGTACAATATCGGCAGGACATTGTTACAGGACAAAGAGGAGTCAGGAGTGTCCAAGCATGGTCACAACCTCAAGACTGGCAGTCAGTCAAGAGGCCAGTGGAGAGAAGACCTGCAGGACAAGGAGAAAGGTGGCCAAAGGGAACTTCTATGTCACCTCTCAAGGCTTCCCTGTGGTCTTGACTCTGGACCACACACCTTAACATAGCAGCAGATAAGTCCCACTTCCTTCTCTTTGTCTTCCCACTCTCAAACTCTATATTCCAGCAA
The DNA here is from genome assembly GCF_001698545.2 of Rhinopithecus bieti. NCBI lineage: Eukaryota > Metazoa > Chordata > Mammalia > Primates > Cercopithecidae > Rhinopithecus > Rhinopithecus bieti. Next base: position 265,294 of record NW_016814088.1, read on the forward strand.
CTCTTCTGCCAAATGTAGCATGATCTTTCTTGCCTCAGGATTCCCTCTGCCTGGGACTGTCAGGCCAGTCCTTCTTCAAGTCTCCACTGAAATTTCCCTGCCTAACATCCTATCTTCCTCAACCTAGACAACAATGGGGGTCTTTTATTCCTTGTATTTATTTAGTGTGCTTAACACAATTGCAATAATCTATTTGATGTCTCCTCCCTTCCCCCAGCTTTATTGCAAGTTCTGATAAGAGCAGGATGTTTATCACTACAGTCCCAACACCCAGCTGTGTCAGGCAGCTAGGGGATGCTGAATAAATTCTTAACACATGTGGTTGGCAACCCCTAGGATGATTCCCAGTGATCCTCATTCTCTAGTCTGCACAGCCTTGTGTAATCTTCTTACCTTAAGTAACTTGCTTCTAAATGATAGCATATGATGATGTTGAGGGTATGCCAGTTGCATTATTGGGTTACAAGAGATTGTAACTTCCATCCTGCTAGTTACCTTCTTGGCTTACATGCTTCAAGAGTCAAGCTGCTGTGTCGGGAAAGCTTACTCAGCAAGGAAATGAGGGTGCCCTCGGGAGAAGCTGAAGCTCTCAGTCCAACCACCTGTAAGGAACTGAATTCTGCCAACAACCACATGAGCTTGGGAGCAGATCCTTTCCCAGTAAACCTTCTGATGAGATCCCAACATCTTGATTACAGCCTTGTAAAAGACCCCAAAGCAGAGGACTCAACTAAGCTGTGCCCAGATTCCTGACCCTCAGAAACTGAGAGATAATAAATATGTGCAGTCAAGACAAGGATGCCACTCTCACCACTCCTATTCAACATAGTAATAGAAGTTCTGACTGGGGCAAGCAGGCAAGAGAAAGAAGTAAGGCATATTCAGATAGGAAGACAAGAAGTCAAACTGTCTCTGTTTGCAGATGACATAATCCTATATCTAGAAAACTCCATCGTTTCAGCCCAAAAACTTTTAAAGCTGATAAACAACTTCAGCAAAATCTCAGGATACAAAATCAATGTGCAAAAATCACAAACATTCTTATATACCAACAATAGACAAGCAGAGAGCCAAATCATGAATTAACTTCCATTCACAATTGCTACAAAGAGAGTAAAATACCTACAAATACAGCTAACAAGGGAAGTGAAGGACGTCTTCAAGAGGAACTACAAACAACTGCTCAAGGAAATCAGAGAGGACACAAACAAATGGAAAGATTTCATGCTCATACATGGGAAGAATCAATATCAAGAAAATGGCCATACTGCCCAAAGCAATTTATAGATTCGATGCTATTCCCATGTAACTACCATTGACATTCTTCACAGAATTAGAAAAAAAAAAAAACTACTTTAAAATTCATATGGAACTGAAAAAGAGCCTGTATAGCCAAGAAAATCCTAAATAAAAAGAAGAAAGCTGGAAGCATCACACTACCAGTGTTCAAATGACGTTACAAGGCTATAGTAACCAAAACAGCATGGTACTGTTATAAAAACAAACACATAGACCAATAGAACAGAATAGGGAACTCAGAAGTAAGACCACACATCTACACCCATCAAACCTGACAAAATCAAGCAATGGGGAAAGGAATCCCTATTTAATAAGTGGTGCTAGGAAAACTGGCTAGCCATATGCAGAAAATTAAAACTGGACCCCTTCCTGATACCTTATATAAAATTAACTCAAG
>NW_016814088.1:270428-302120 GCF_001698545.2 Rhinopithecus bieti
CCTGTAGTCCCAGCTACTCGGGAGGCTGAGACAGGAGAATGGCATGAACCCGGGAGGCGGAGCTTGCAGTGAGCTGAGATCCGGCCACAGCACTCCAGCCTGGGTGACAGAGCGAGACTCCGTCTCAAAATAAATAAATAAATAAATAAATAAATAAATAAATAAATAAAGATACATGCATGTGTGTATACTCATTACAGCACTATTCAAAATAACAAAGACATGGAATCAACCCAAATGCCCATCAATGATAGACTGAATAAAGAAAATGTGGTAAATATATACCATGGAATACTATGCAGCCATAAAAACGAATCAGATAATATTCTTTGCAGGGATGTGGATGGAGCTAGAAGCCATTATCCTCAGTAAACAAGCAGGAATAGAAAACTAAACACCACATGTTCTCACTTGTAAGTGGGAGCTAAACAATGAGAACACATGGAGGGGAACAACACATAATGGGGCCTGTTGTTGGGGGTGGAGGAAGGGAGAGCATCAGGATGAATAGTTAATCCATGCGGCGCTTAATACCTACATGATGGGTTGATAGGTGCAGCAAACCACTATGGCACACATTTACCTATGTAACAAAACTTCACGTCCTGCACATGTGTCTTGGAACTTAAAATTAAATTAAATTTTAAAAATAAATAAATAATAGAAATATTTGAAAACAAATAAATATGTGCAATTTTAAGCCCCTAAATATTGGGGGTAATTTGTTATACAGCAACAGATAAATAATACAATATACAAATGCATGTATCAATAAATAAATGAATGAAATGGAAGACCTCACCCAAGGAAGGAGAAATTAAGACCTGGGTGAAATGAACAGAGGTGCTAAGACAAAGACAATTGTTAATGCTTCCTGTTTGAATGTTTCCTCCAGCTACAGAATCTGAAAGTGGGGTTTCAGAGAAAACTCTGCCACAGTTTTAGAAATCAGAAATCCCTCAGGTCCACGGACATTTTATATGCCTGGGCAATGTCTGACTTTGCTATAAGAAGTTGTGCTTGCAGATGAATATCAAAGCTATATCTCTTGAATCTTAAATTCAGCTGATTAGTTTTAAAAACATATGTCCTTGATGATACCCATTTAGATCCAATTTATAACTTGTCAAAATGCATAGCCTGGCTTGGATGACCTTTATTTTAAATGGTCTGTATTTTAAATCTTGATCCAAGTGACCCTCCGAGTGTGACTCTTGTCTTGCATGTATTTGGTTGCAAGACGAGTCTCATGAAACTTAAATCTAGTGACTCTGAGGATAGAAATAGCATTAATAAATTGAAATAGGATTGTGAGTTCTGACTGTGTTTATAGTACAGATAGATGTAAATATAAAAATCTTTGATAGAGCTATAAATACCAGCTTTGTCAGTACCTCTCATAATTTAGAATTTCTCAGCACATTTCAAAATGCCAACTCTCTCTCGCATTTTCCCTAGATTGATTTTCTTGCTTCAGAGTGATACAAGGGTGCAGGAAAATAATGATATACTAAAGGGTGCATTCATGTTCCAACATTCCACTTTAATGGATGTCTACAAAGAAGTTTATTTTCTGCTTTCTTAGGTCTCATATTTTTCCTGCCGAGTTATACATGGGAAATATAATTGCTGATGGAGTTTCTCTTGGGTTAAGTTTGTTTCAATATGAACTACTAATTACTTTATCACTGTGACACTGTAACCCATCCTACCGTTTAAAGTTTATTTGTTCCCAAATAAAGAGCATTTGTTTTTCCTGCTATTTATAATCATTTTCTTAATCTTCTCCTGGCAGTAACATTTCATTCTGACTGCTCATTATTAAAAGCTCATGTTTGCCTATAGAAATGCATAAACACATCTAACAGTCTAATGTACCTTTATATGTGTCCAAAGAGAAAGAGAAGGGGCCCATTTGAAGAAGTATGAAGAGTAACACTTTGGGAGGCCAAGGTGGGTGGAACACTTGAGCTCAGGAGTTCGAAATGAGCCTGATCAACATGGTGAAACCCTGTCTCTGCTAAAAGTACAAAAATTAGCCGATGGAGTGGGGGGTGGTGCATGCCTGTAATCCCAGCTATTTGGAAAGTTGAGACATGAGAATTGCTTGAGCCCAGGAGGTGGAAGTTGCAGTGAGCCAGGATTGCATCACTGTACTCCAGCCTGGGCAACAGAGGGAGACTCTGTCTAAAAAACACACACAAAAAAAGAGAACGGAAGCAAAGAGAATGGAGGGGAACAAAGGGGAGGGGAACAAGGGGGAGAGGAACAAAGGGGAGGGGAACAAAGGGGAGGGCAACAAAGGAGAGGGGAACAAAGGAGAGGAGGTGAACAAAGTGGAGGGGAACAAAGGAGGGAAGGGAAACAAGGGGAGGGGAGGGAAGGGAAGGGGAGGGGAGGGCAGGGAAGGGAAGGGAAGGGAAGAAGGGTAAAATCTTGAACTGAAATATGAGTTACGGAACACCTAGTTTAGTTACAAAACTTTTCTAAATCATTATTTGAAGAGGTGTATATGCATTGCACTACTTCTTAAAATGTCCAGCTCTCACAGAAGTTGCTAGACCAAAATTCTTAAAGCTACACTATTAGGGGGCACTGTCAAGACATAATAGCTCAGAAATTAAGGTAAAGCAAGTGTGAAATTATAATGAGACTATAGCAGGGCTGTTGATTTACACTCATTATGCTCAGGAGGACTGAGAAAACACAGCTCCTTTTTTTTTTTTTTTTTAATCTCTAATTGACCTGACTTTCTCACGAGCCCTGGCTCACTGAATCATCTTAGTCTGCTGCAATAATATAACCAGTACTTGAGGTAAGATGCTCAATCTTCCCAATCTTATCACCTTCTCTCTCTGCTTCCATAAAATGGGACTGGGGAAAGGGTTGTGTTAACTGAATCGTCATAAGAGTAAAGAGCTTCTGGAATCCAAGAAGTATCCAAAGATGCTCTACTCATCCCTCCTACCCTACCCTTTCCCTGCCCACTGATCTCCAGCAGCTAGTCTGGGCACTGCCCTTCCTGCTGACCCTTGCAGCTAAGTCAGTTGTAGGTTTGCTCCAACATCTGTTCTCTCAACCAGGGTTTGGGGGTGATCCTGGCTGCCTGGGTCTTCCTGGCCTCTGGACAGGATTTTGTGTGAAATCCTTCTCAACCGCCACCTTGCTCTAACGCCTTGTCTAGGTGGTTAGCCCATGTTCTCTGCTGCAGAGGCATCTCTGCTTGTCACAGTGGGCCACTCTCAACCTAGCTACTTTCTCTCCTCCCACTTCATGAGGGCACTTCTGAGCCCCCTTCATACCATATGGGAGCTGAGATAGTCACTGTGCCACCAAATTTATTTTGAAATGGCCATCTCCTAGGTCTGGTGCAAGGCAGGCTATAAGGCAATATCCTCTAAGAGTGCAAGCTATGAATTGGAAAAACAAACAAATAAATAAACAACAACAACAACAAAAATGCCCCTGCTTTTGGCATTCTTCTCCATACCTCCCCAGGTTTCTCCCAAAAGGAAGAGATAGGGAACCATATAATTCACTTCCTCACGTGACTCTAGTTCCTTTCCCTCTGTCCGTTCAGGTAAGAAGGGGAATGTTTCTTCCTCCCCCACCTTTTTGAATATCTGAGATTTTCATGATGCCTTATCCTCCTCCTTACCAACTGTTTAGCCTCAAGTTTGAGACTAAATGACTGATAGGTAGCCACAGAATATGAGGAGGACACATCAATAAAGAAACGAAATCAGGAACCATTCCAAAAATATTATGCCTCTTCAATACGCCAACAAAAAAATATATAATCTGATTTGGGGTAAACATTCTAACTTGATTCTCTAAATGCATTTAGAAATCTATTGGATACCAAATATAGGCCACCCTTTAAACATGATGAGCTTTCTGCTAGGTACTATATTGTTCCATTTATATGATATTCTGGAAAAGACAGAACTACAGGGACAGAAAACAGATCTGTGGTTACCCAGGGCTAAGTGTGGGTAGAGGGTTTCATGACAAAGTGGCACCAAGGGGCTTTCTGAGATGATAGAACTGTTCTGCATCTTGATTGTGGTAGTGGTAATACGATTTTTTTTTGTTAAAACTCACAGGCCACACACTAAAAGAAATGGATTTTATTGTACATAAAATGGACCTCCATAAACATGACTTTTATTTTTTAAAAATGATGGGCTTTCACATACCCAACATTATACATGACGCTCATTGAGTGCTTATGAAATAATGCACTGTTCTAACCACTTTGATTACATTCACTCATTTAATCCTCACAATAATTTTATTTAGAAGGGACTATTATTATCATCATCTCTATCTTTTAGATAAGGAAACTGAGGTCCAGAGAAGTTAAGTAACTTGTAGAAGTCCACACAGTAAGTACAGTTGGAATCTGAATCCAGATCTGTCTGATGCTAAAGTCTGTGGATTTAATACTGTATTATAAGGCCTCTCAAGATAGTTAAACTGGTAACATTTGTGTTTGCATGTAACTTACCCTTCCTGGAGTCTTTTTTAATTGAATCACATCTGTTCTCAGATCAGAAAATAAGTGGTACATCCTGTCCCCCAAACATACATAGCCTGGAACATATTTCTCCAATTGCTCCAATCTAACATCTTCAGTTAAGTTGAGAGGCCCCTTCCTGTCAGCAAGCTTAAATGAACTAAGAATGAGTCAGAGCTGGATGACTGTTGGTTAAAAAGGTCCCCTGGAGAGTTCTAGGGAGTATGTGACGCACCCTAGCTCAAGCTCCTGACAAGGGGTCCAACCTATACTCTAAATTGGGGTCTTGACATGCTGACCCAGATATCCCTGCAGCCTACCAAACCAAAGATGCCAGACTCTTCCCCTAAGTACAGAGGGCTTCCTTCTCAAGTTTATGCAGGCTTGCCTGGGTCTGAGAACTCCAGTTCATGCTACCCTGACAGCAAATGAATGAAGCACTGTTTTTATTAGCCGCTGATCCTAGCACACCCCAGAAGTCAGGATGTCCTGGAGTCTTCCCAGCTGCTTTTCTTTATGGCAGACTGCTTTCCATGGGCAATCACAGAACTCCACTGTAGGACAGTGGCAAGGTATGGCAGGTTTGTGGGGAACTCAGGGCTGGTTCTTGCCAAGGGAAATGGGTGTCCGAGGCCCATATTTGGTCTTCTGGTTCTTCCATATGAGGCAGAGCCCTCTTCCATTAGCAAAGTGCTCAGGAAATGTACTTCATGATGACTGAGGCTTTGGACATGTGCTACATCTGCTACAGGGGAAATTTTTTTTTTTTTTTTTTTTTTTTTTTTTTTTTTTTTTGAGACGGAGTCTCGCTCTGTCGCCCGGGCTGGAGTGCAGTGGCCGGATCTCAGCTCACTGCAAGCTCCACCTCCCGGGTTTACGCCATTCTCCTGCCTCAGCCTCCCGAGTAGCTGGGACTACAGGCGCCCGCCACCTCACCCGGCTAGTTTTTTGTATTTTTTAGTAGAGACGGGGTTTCACCATGTTAGCCAGGATGGTCTTGATCTTCTGACCTCGTGATCCGCCCGTCTCGGCCTCCCAAAGCGCTGGGATTACAGGCTTGAGCCACCGCGCCCGGCCTACAGGGGAAATTTAATTGGTCAAATCTCAGTTTACTCCAGCCAGGGACCTCAGATCAGAAAGAGCCAATGGAAACCTGCCTAAATGGCAATAATCCACCTCAGCAAACACCACCTTGTGATTTCATCTTATCTGATTTGCTTTTGGAGCATTTTGAGCCTCCCAAGCTGCCAGTAAGTCATTGACACCTACAAGGCCTGAGGAAGGTGCTTTGGAATGGAGGGAAGATCAACACTAGGCCACAGCCCAACTTATCTGCCATCAACCTTTATCTGACCCCTGGACAAAAGAGCAGGTCCACTTACATTCGCTGAGTTAAAGTTCTCTTGTCTCAAAAGTGCACTTTCCCCTGATCTCACTGTTAAGGGGACTTATTAGTACATTTATGATGAAGACACTGAAAGCTGGGACAAGTTTGGAAGGTTTTGTTGGGATGGTGAGAGTGGGAGCGGTGTGGTGGTTAGGGCAAGGTTGCAAAGAGGGAGCCTTTCCCTAGCGGATAGAGAGCCTAGGGAAGTACTCCTAGACCCAGAGACATCCTAACACTGTAAACAAAGGACCAAAACCAGGCAAGGAGATCCTTCTGAGAAAAATTTTGTCTGCCAGTTTGGCCTGAAACAGAACTTATCTATGCTACTCTAAACTGCTATCAGTTGTTTGAACCTCTGTATAAAGGAATTTCTCCTTTTTTCTAAGAAGAAGCCATGGAAATACTGAACACTGGTGGGAAGGGTCATGGTTGAGGGAATAGAGGACCTACAAGAATGAAGACTGGAGATGAAGACAGCAAATGTTGCTTATACTTATTTTTGCAGCCCAGAGCATGAAGGATGAAGATTACTCAAAACTGAGTAGGACAGGCAAAAAGGCAGCAGCAGACAGATCAGCTAAGATGGTAACAGAAGGTCAATCTTCATTCCTGAACAGCGGGTGGAAGGATCTAAGCAAGAATTTTATTTCCTCAAATATTAAAAGTCAGATGCTTGAAACCAGTACAGCCATGTTACGTGCATAAATATAAAAGAATATTGCCACTCTTACAGTTGTCTTATTTCTCCTGTTCCTTGTAGTCTGTTTTGTTTCAATCCTCCCGAATCTTGTCACTTCAATGTTCTTCTTCTTTTTTTTTTTTTTAATTTTACTTTAAGTTCTGGGGTACATGTGCTGAACGTGCAGGTTTGTTACATAGGTATACATGTGCCATGGTGGTTTTCTGCACCTATCAACCCGTAATCTAGGTTTTAAGCCCCACATGCATTAGGTAATTGTCCTAATGCTCTCCCTCCCCTTGCCCACCACCCCCCAACAGGCCCCAGTGTGTGATGTTCCCCTCCCTGTGTCCACGTGTTCTCATTGTTCAACTCTCACTTATGAGTGAGAACATGCGGTGTTTGGTTTTCTGTTCCTGTGTTAGTTTGCTGAGGACAATGGTTTCCAGCTTTATCCACATACCTGCAAAGGACATGAACTCATTCTTTCTTATGGCTGCATAGTATTCCATGATGTGTATGTGCCACATTTTCTTTATCCAGTCTATCATTGATGGGCATTTGGGTTGGTTCCAAGTCTTTGCTATTGTAAATAGTGCTGCAATAAACATTACGTGTGCATGTGTCTTTATAATAGAATGATTTTTAATCCTTTGGGTATATACCCAGTAATGAGATTGCTGGGTCAAATAGTATTTCTGGTCCTAGATCCTTGAGGAATTGCCACACTGTCTTTCACAATGGCTGAACTAATTTCACTCCCACCAACAGTGTAAAAGTGTTCCTATTTCTCCACAACCTCACCAGCATATATTGTTTCCAGACTTTTTAATAATTGCCGTTTCTAACTGGCATGAGATGATATCTCATTGTGGTTTTGATTTGCATTTCTCTAATGACCAGTGATGATGAGCTTTTCTTCATATATTTGTTCTTTTGAGAAGAGTCTGTTCATATCCTTCACCCACTTTTTGATGGGCTTGTTTGTTTTTTTCCTGTAAATTTGTTTCAGTTCCTTGTAGATTCTGGATACGAGACCTTTGTCAAATGAATAGATTGCAAACATTTCTTCTATTCTGTAGGTTACCTGTTCACTCTGATAGTTTTTTTTGCTGAGCAGAAGCTCTTTAGTTTAATTAGATTCCATTTGTCAATTTTTGCTTTTGTTGCAATTGCTTTTGGTGTTTTAGTCATGAAGTCTTTGCTCATGCTTATGTCCTGAATGGTATTGCCTAGGTTTTCTGTCAAATCTTGTCACTTTGATGTTCTTTTATCCTATCTAACAAATAGGCCCTGGGTGACTGGATATGCAAAGCTTATAGCTACTATGGGAAAGCATGGCTATTTCCTAAAATGGCTCTGTGCTGTGTGCTCAGACCATCATAGAAAAAAAATGTATTCAAAAATTATATTTTTTAGCATATTAAACATTGAGTACCTATTGAATACAAAACTCTGTGCTGATAAGACAGAACTGTGTTTATCCAAAGTTATACTGCACTAGTGCTTCTGAAGATTGGGAATCCCTTATTTAAAGAAAATGCCATGGGATGGAAACTTGAGTTATGAAGGTCTCATTTCTATAATTACCACCACCCTCTCCAGCCTCTTTCCCCCAACTTGCCTTTTCTCATCTATAAAATGCACAGATCACAGTTCATTGATTTAGGCGGTCTGCTCATTGATTTGTAAACATGGATCAAGATGCCAGACCATCATTAATGCAAATTGGCCTTGTTCACAGACATAGAAACTGAAATAGATTCGGGCCAGCAAGCGGTCAGCATGACCTCAGGAGGCAGAGACTGCTTGTCTCTCACAGGCCTTCCCTGGCCTTCCTTCAGTGTTAAACAGTGATTCAACAGGGCAGATGTGTGAACCAGAAGATTCTGAATCTCCCAACACCTGCAAAGGTTCACACATCTGCCCTGAGATGTTAAATAATCCATTCTGGTCTAGCTAGCACCAGGGAAATAAAAGGCCTTGAAACAACACAAAATGTTTCAAGTTTAGCCTTCAAGAAAAATAAAAACAATATAGGTTCATTTGTAGAAAGTTTGGGAAATGTAGAAAAACACAAAGAAATAATAAAATTTGCCTATAACCATGTTTTCTAGTGATTTTTATGTACATCAGTCAAAGCCACCTTTAAGAACAAATTTCGGCCGAGCGCGGTGGCTCACATCTGTAATCCCAGCACTTTGGGAGGCTGAGGTGGGCAGATCACGAGGTCAAGAGATCGAGACCATCCTGGCCAACCAACATGGCGAAACCCCATCTCTACTAAAAATACAAAAATTAGCTGGGCGTAGTGGCGCACGCCTGTAGTCCCAGCTACTCGGGAGGCTGAGGCAGGAGAATCATTTGAATCTGGGAGACAGAGGTTTCAGTGAGCCAAGATCACGCCACTGCACTCTAGCCAGGGCGACATAATAATAAATTTCTAGGCTGAGCACAGTGGCTCACGCCTGTAATCCTAGCACTTTGGGAGGCCAAGACAGGCGGATCACTTGAGGTCAGGAGTTCAAGACCAGCCTGGTCAACATAGTGAAACCCTGTCTCTACTAAAAGTACAAAAAATTAGCCGGGCATGGTGGCACACACTTGTAATCCCAGCTACTCAGGAGACTGAGGCAGGAGAATCACTTGAACCTGGAAGGCAGAGGTTGCCGTGAGCTGAGATCACACCACTGCACTCTAGCCTGGGCAAAAAAATGATACTCCATCTCAAAAAAAAGGAAAAAGAATAAATTTATAAGCAAGAAAAAAAAAGAGAGTTTTAATTGGTATCATGTAAGACACTTGCAGGAAATGCAATGTCCCTGTTTTTGTTTTATTTCATGTTTTTGGTGGCGGGAGGTGAGTGTGGGTGCTAAGAAATGCACATGCTCTTAGTCCAGAGCGGTCTTCCTGTGGCAGAAGCATGTTGGAAACACAGACCGTGGGCCCTACTCCACACCTACTCATTCAGAATCTGCACTTTACAAGATCCCCACCCCCCACCATTCAGTGCTTCCAAGCTGTGCACCTTAAGTTTGTGAAGCATTGGCCCATGCAGCCTCTTTCTCGCCTTTCTCAGGTGGTATTGATTGTCAGGATTTGTATATAACTTTCACACCTATTTGATGTTGAAACTAGCAATAAAAATCCCACCTCCATGGGAGTAAACACCTTTTGCTCAAGCCACAGCCGCACATTCTTTTGGGAAAGCTCTAAATGTGTTACCTTCTAAATCCCCTGAGAGTTGTGGGGTGCTCCAAAGGGAAGTCCAGGAAAGAGGGCAACGCTTCCTTTTGCTTCCCTCTCAAAGTCCATTCCAGGGTGAGAGCTGTTGTGTGTGTGGCCCCTTTAGTTCCAGTAAATCATTCACCCAGTGAGGGACAAGAGAGATATTCACAAAAGACCTCTTCGAAGCCTGTGGGGGAAAGATCCACAGTCCACTGCACTACCATCCCCAACTCTCTTTCCTGCCTCAAACCATCCCTTTATCCTTTGATCATCCACCAGGGGGCCCCAGGAAGCACAGGCAGGGCGCGCGGATTGATGACAACCCCTAATCAGGAGAGCTGGGATCAAGGACTTGAGCGCCTGGAGGAAGAAAAAGAAACGACAGAAGCCAAAACAGTCGTGTCTGTCTGAGTTGCCAGCCACAACCATGTGTGGGCATCGGAGCGTATGTCACAGTCAGGCCGGCCAGTGCAAAGCCTGCCAAAGAGCTGCTTCGATTAGGTCTTCACTTGAAATTTTAACCAGGCAGATGTTCCCTGGCAGCCATCTGAAGCCATGTAGAAGGGGAAGCCTGTCCAGGAGTGGCTGCTTCTAGGTGGAGTCTTATTAGTCTCTCCCTTTGTTTTCATTTTGCAAACTTGATAGCTGTTGCAAAGCCTGTGTGCCCAGGCACCAGCACTCCCTCTGCATCCTGGCATTTGGTCCTGTATCTCTTTGACACCATCAAGTAATGCTGCTGGTGCCCAGTTCTTGCCTGGGCTATTAAGAGTTCATCTGGTGCCTCTCCACTACTGAGCCTGGCTTTTTAAGCTCTTGGAGCCTGATTTGTAAATCCTTCCATGGGAGCCTCTGGGACACCTATGGAGGTCCAGTACTGATGCACAGGAGAAGGATGAAGGATGGATAAGAAGGGCTCTGCCTGACCTTGGGGAACTTACAAAAATCACCCAATTTGTCCCAGAAACCCCCAAATGTTTAAAGTAAGCAACCATGGTGATATTTTTCTGTCCAGAGGTTATGCAATTAAGTGGTTGAAAACGCAGGTCCTGTGTTTGCAGAGACCAGGATTCAGAATCTGGCCTTCCCTGTCACTAGCTGGGTGACCCAGGTTTGCTTTCTGAATTTTTAGTCCTCAATTTGTCCCTTTTTAAAATAGGGATAACAACACCTGCCTCATAGATTATTATGAGGATTAAATGAGATACAGTATGTAAAGCACTTAGTGAGTGCTCAGTAAAAGGTAGTGTTATTGTTATTATTGTTATTATTATTATCACATAAAAATGGACCAGTCCATTTAGATTATTCCAGATAACCTAACAAGTCAGTGTTGTAACCCAGAAGGCCTAGGTTTCAGTTCTGGATCTGCTGTGAATTAGTCTTGTGATAGCCTGTGAGCCTCAGTTTCTTCATCTATAAAATCTAGGTAACACTATCTGGACTTTTGTTCCTGTTTTAACTAACATTTATCAAATGCTAACTGTGTGGTAGGCATCACTGTAAATGCTTTTCATGTTAAATTCATTGAATCCCCTCATGTCCCTGTTTTGCAGATGAGGAAACTGAGGCACAGAGCTGCTGTGCCCAAAGTCAAGCAGCTAGCAACAGATGGAGCTAGGATTCCAACCCAGCCAGCCTGGCCCTAGAGCCTGCTTTCCTGATCTTATTATGAAGAATCAAATGGCATAATGATTATGAAAGTGCTTTGGGAGTGGGAAGCATTATACAGACATGAGATTGTTACTCTTCATCCAAGTTTCTCGGTGTTTGGTCTTCAGCTGGGATCCTTAACCTTTCCTGGCAGGCATGGAATGGGGAACAGCTTTAGATTTTCCTGAAGGCTTTCATTTAATCACTGGCTGTTATGAGTTGAGGGGAGCTAAGTTTCCAGCATCCTTTTGCCAGTGAATAACAGAAGTGGGACTGGAAATCAGGTTTTCTGACTCTTAGCCTTATGATACTGTTCTCCAGCCTCACCAATCCTCAGAGGCTTATTTTTGGTTGGCACACAGCTCATACTGCCTGTGATTACTTATTTCACAAGATTACATTCTGGTTTTTCTCTTTCTCTCTTTTATTTTTTTCTTTTTTTGAGACTTTTGATTGAAATACAGCATACATACAGAAATGTACACAGATCATAAATGGACAGCCCAGTATGTCCACATTGTGTAAGTAGCACCCAGACAAAGAATTAGTGCATTACCAGCACTCCTGGAGCCCTCGAGCCCCTCCCAGCCACAGCCGCCAACAAAGGGACCACTATCCTGACTTCTAACATCACAGATTGGTCTTGCCTGGTTTTGAGCTTGACATAAATGGGATTTCACAGTACTCTTTTGTGTCTGGCTTCTTTTGCTCCACATTATGTTTGTGAGATTTGTCTGTGTTTTGCATATCGAGTAGTTAATTACCACTGTGATACAGTATTCCATAGTACTGGTCTTCTGAACCAAATCAAGAGGCACACAGAGACAGAAGTGTCCTGAAACACTTCACTTCCAAGCTGTCCTAAAAAAAAAAAAAAAAAAAAAAAAAAAAAAAAAATAAAGCAAAGAAATGCTCAAACCCAAAAAAAATGTACGTTAAATAATTTGACAAATTAGATCCAATTTATTGGCCCATCTCTCTTTTTTGTTTTTTTTTTTTTTTGAGAACGGAATGTCTCGCCTCTGTGGCCGAGCTGGAGTGCAGTGGCCGGAACTCAGCTCAACTGCAAGCTCCAGCCTCCACGGTTCACAGCCATTCTCCGTCTCCAAGCCTCCCAAGTAGGCTGGACTACAGGGCCCGCACCGCTCGGCCTAGTTTTTTGTATTTTAGTAGAGACGGGGTTTCGCCGTGTTAGCCAGGATGGTCTCGATCTCCTGACCTCGTGATCCGCCCGTCTCGGCCTCCCGAAGTGCTGGGATTACAGGCTTGAGCCACCGCGCCTGGCCTATTGGCCATCTCTTAAAAACCACTTTCCCGGATCACTCCCCATCCCTCTCTCCTCTCTTTTCCCCTAGGTGCCCATAGCCCCATATAGCTGTATCACCCAGCCTGAACAGAGAGTTAGGGGGATGCAGGTTAACTAGCTCTGTTCTACTTGGGTGAACCCACCTTGACCTTAGAATAACTCAGAGCCTGGACTGTCTCCAACTTGGCCAGTAGGGTTTCTGCATCTTCAGCAGCATCACAGCCACCCTCACCCACAGTAAGAGAAAGTACCTCTCATGTTTGAAACTTGGGAGGTATTCTCCTTGATCCCTATTAAACTGGACTGAGTCTGCCTCAGGATACAGCTTCTGCAGCCCCAGGCGGGTGAGAGGCAGGATGGAGTCTGCAGAAGGGGGCCGGTCCTCTGCTGTAACCCTCCCTCCCTCCCTTTGCAACCACTCTTAGAATCACTCCCACAGCTTTCTCAGGCTCTGGACTTCATTCCCAAGCAAAGCTGGACTGCACCCTCCTTCTCTCGTCTTTGCCTTACCAGACCACAGTTGTTCCTGATTTCTTCATACTGACCACCTCTCTGGGGTCTCCCTTTTCTAGTAATGATGACCTAATCCCAAGATGCAATTTTAGGGGAGTCCTGATGCAAATCAGCAGGATCGCCTGTCCTGAGCTGGAGTCCATATATGGTATAATCCCTGAACCATGACAGGGATAGTGCTGACTGTAATGTAACACAGCTGATTCACCAGCTGTCCCTCTTTCCCTAAGCTGTGCCTGCCCACTCCAGTTTCCATTAAGATCAGCACTGCACCCATAACAAAAGGTTAAGATAGCTGAAGTGCAGGACTTCGCCTCCTTTGGGAGGATGCAATTGAGGTTTTACTTCTTTCTAGGCTCCCCACTTCCTGGGAGGCTGTCCTTTCTGGAATGTAATAGAATATTATGACTGGTGCTTTTTCTTCAGTACTTCTCTTGTGGGCGTGGTCAGGAAGAGCCGAGGAGAAAAGACAGTTATAGCTCAGAGGCTTGCTCAAGCCCAATTGTAGAGGACCGTTTTCAACTGCAAGCAGGCATCGGGCCCCACCCTGACCCTGGGCAGAGTTCAATATTCACAGTCCTTAGTTGGAACTTTGGCTATTCTTCGGTCTCCACCCTCAACTATTTTTCATTTGTTTGGCCTTCTGTTAGGTGTGAGAGATAGAACTAAGAAAGTCTCAGATGTAGGAAAGAATACTGAAATCTGGGTTACCAGCTGCATTCAAAGCTCGTAAGTGGAGAATCATGTCCTTTCTATTAGCATCCTTACCACCATTCCGTGTCTATTAAAAGCAAAGTATTATAATAGACTTCAGCAGTGCTGAGCTGGAGCTGGTTCAAACCAGTTTATGAGTCTAATTGTTAAATTTTTAGGAAATTTGCAAACTGTTAAATGTAATGATTATTAAAGATTAAATTACATAAAATCACTGTTGAATAAATCAGATTTAAAATGAAGGTAATAAAGATACCAATTCATCATTTCTTAATTATTTCCCTACATTTTACTATTAACTGTACCCTTGAGGCTGCTCAGATGAATGATGTCTGTATAGTGGAAATACCCTCTAACGTGTGCTACTGCACATCTCTTCCCTACCCCTTGTTCGGTGACATACATCATGCTAGTAGCTCAGAATCAGTCAGTTGGGAGTATTTACTCCACAGGACTCAGAAAACCTCTGTAAATAAGGGCATCCCCCATGCCCCTCGGAGAGTCAGTTGTTAACCATTTACAAGCACACCACTGACTCTAGTGGTCAATAAATAATCAGACCTCCCCCTGGGGTGCTTATAACGCATTGAGGGAAATAAGTCCTTCAAGTCTTGGCTTGGACACTATCTATCTCTAAAATGCCAAACACGGGAACGAAAGGACATGAGCTTTGAAGAGACACCTGCATTAGCATCCCAGTCTGCCACTTTGTATGACCCTGAATAAGTTACCTAATTTTTTTAATCATCTGCAAAATGGGAATAATAGCACCTCCTCACAAGATTGTCACAAGGATTTAGGGGTAAAGACATAAGAGTAGATATAAGAGTCTAGAAAGGGCATTTCTGATTGAAGGACCAGCATGAGAAATTGAGTAAAAGCATAAAAGTGAAAAGACTAGTCAAAGAATGGCCAGTGGTCTAGTATGCGTGGATATTAAGACAGATCACTTGAGCCCAGGAGTTTGAGACCAGCCTGGGCAATACAGCGAAACCTCATCTCTACAAAAAAAATACCAAGTATCGTAGTGCGTACCTGTAGTCCTGGCTACTCGGGAGGACAAGGCAAGAGAATCGCTTGAGCCTGGGAGGTTGAAGCTGCAGTGAGCCAAGACTGTGTCACTGTACTCCAGCCTGGGTGACAAAGTGAGACTCTGTCTCAAAAAAACAAAAGGAGAGACACCAGAGATATCAAGATGGACAGAGTGTATTATGATGTGACCCCGGAAATGCAGGATTAAACAGTGAAACTGGATGGGTCAGGGCTGGGGAGATGGAGCCACTGTGAAGCCAGTCAGCTTTCCAAGTAATCATGTTTTAAAGGTAGCAAGGTCAGGTATAATTCAGACAATCATCTCAACTAGGAGGTACAATCTACAGGCGGTGTCATGGGCTGGGGAGATCTGTTCATCCAAGACTAATCCCCAGCCATAACTGGAAATATAGGGGCCTTGCCTAGCCTCTAAAGAGGGTGCCAGGAGAAACTAGGCAGGAGGCCAGGACCTTAGTTAAATAGGCAAAAGTTTAGGGAGGAGGTGGGTAGTATCAGTACTATAGTAGGACCAAGATACTATTAATAGGTAGGACAAAGAAATTACCAAGTAGTAAATCAAGGTATTGTTGAAATGGACCAAGAATGAATTTTATCTGGGATGACTTAGCTACAAGTAACAGAATACTGGGATGATTTTAGCTACAAGTAACAATATTTAACTAACAGTGGCTTAAGCAATAAAGATAGCAAAGTATCTCTCAAGAAGTCTGGAAGTAGGTGTTCTAGGATTGGCTTGGTGGCTAAACATTGTTATCAAAAGGCCAAGCTCTTTCCACTTTTTCACTTTGATACTCTTACTGCTGTTCTCAGTGTGTCTGCTTTTATTCTTGGTGTTAGGGCCCTATGGTCATTAGATAGCTGCCACAGCTCACACCACCTCAATCAAAGCAGGCCTCCTAATGCCTCTCTTCTTAATCAGAGAGCAAAATCCTCCCTGCAAGCCTCAGCAGATTTCTCTCTACATTTCATTGGCAAGGATGGTTTACATACTGTAATCGGCATTATAATGCTGTCAAAGATGTTCAAATTCTAGTCCCCTGGAATCTGTGACTATGTCACCTTACCTGGCAAAAGGGACTTTGCAGATATGATTAAGGGCATGAATCTTGAGAAGGGGAGGCTATGCTGGATTACCAGTGAGCCCCATCTAATCACATTAGCCCAGCGGAGTAAGGGAGACGGCAGCATGGGAAGGATTTGGGACTAAGATGTAGGAGGCAATGTGTAAGAACCGGAGAGAGATCCCTTAAATATGTACAAATATAATGTAGTAATAAAAACAAACAAGGGTCACTTGTAACTACTGCTAATAGGAATATATACTCAGGGCAACTTGAATCTATGCCCTTGGATGGCTATCTTTAAGCTTTAGCCTGAAAAAAATACACTTAATCATTAAAAAACCAAAACAAAACAGAGAGAGGCTACTAGAAGCTAATAGAGACCCCCAGATGACAGCCAGCAAGGAAACAGGGACCTCATTCCTGCAGCTGCAAGGAACTAAAATCAGCCAACACCTGATAGAGCAAGGAAACGGATTCTATCCTCAAGCCTCCAGAAAGGAACACGGCCCTGTGGACACCTTGATTTCAGCCCAGTGAGACCTGAACCAGACTTCTGGCCTACATCACTGTAAGAAAATAAATGTGTGTGGTTTTGAGCTAGAGTCGTAGTAATTTGTTACAACAGCAACAGAAAACTAGTACACATACCCACCCTTGAAGGAGTCTAGGGTAGCCATGCTTGGCTCAGCCTGATTGGGGAATGTCTCCTGGGATTGGGCAACAGGCGGTGTTCCCTGAGTGTGCTGTCAAGTATCCATAAAATAAGGAATGAGCAGAGTTGAGAACCAACAGGTAAGGAGCACGGTAGTAGGCCTGGGATTCAGCAGGTAAGCTCCAGGACACACAAGCCAGTTGTTTTTGGTCGTCTTCTCTTCTAATTCGTATGGTCATTTTTTTTTTTTTTTTTTTTTTTATTTTTTTTGGTTTTTTTTTTTTTTTTTTAAATTGAGACAGAGTCTTGCTCTATTACCCAGGCTGGAGTACAATGGCATGATTTTGGCTCACGGCAACCTCCGCCTCCCAGGTTCAAGGGAGACTCCTGCCTCAGCCTCCTGAGTAGCTGGGACTATAGGCGGGCGCCTGCCACAATGCCTGGCTAATTTTTGTATTTTCAGTAGAGACAGGGTTTCACCATGTTGGCCAGGTTGGTCTCGAACTCATGGCCTCAAGTGATCCGCCCGCCTCGGCCTCTCAAAGTGTTGGGATTACAGGTGTGAGCCACTGTACCTGGCCTGGTATGGTCATTAAACACTTTGAATATCACCCTTGGTTACAACTAGGGAGCTATATAGGTTCCCAGATATCACCCCATTACACTAGGACCCAATCCTAACTGGGAAAACAAACTCAGCGTATGGGAACACAGGTTCCCGGCTTCCGGCTGAGCTTCTAGAGCTCAAATCTGGAGAATGCTACTTCCAGTATTTCATCAAATCCGAGAGGCCTTCAGTCACGATGCACCCTTGTTTTATAAATCACTAAGAAAGAAAAAGTGCCACAAAACAATGACATGTCAATGATTGTAACATCAATGTTAAATGAGTAAGAGGTTAAAATGAGAAAAAGTGTGCATCTTACAATCAACCAAATATGATGATACAAAATTTTTACCAATGGTAAGGGTTAACACTTGACATGCTGCTGGCTCAGTCAAAATTGGTCGGGGAATCGGGGGGGATGTGTACTCATGAGTGTCTAGCTAGGGAAGGCAGAGGCCAAGGTGCGAAGGTGAGAGTGTTGCTCCTGGAGCTCCTTGAAGCCAAGCTAAGGGATATGAACTTCCTCTAGCAGGCAGTCACCGAAGGTTTCCTGGCATGACAGTATGATGCTGGTGTCTCTGAGCATATGTTCCCCTGGCATCTGAAACAGTATTTATGACTCCATCTCATATCAAAGCATGAAGGATCACTCCCCTCTTGCCCAAGACAGTTGGAATGGAGCGGTTGTTGAGGTCATCTTTGACTAGCACTGGTCAGTGCATTTATCCCGGTTACAAGTGAGGACACACTCAAAAGACGGCTTTATTTTAGTAAGGAGCTCAGGTTTACTCATCCTGATGTGCAGGGCACATGTGTCCTCTGCGTCCTCAGGTGATGGACAAGCCCTCTTTGCGCCCTCCCCGAGACTTTGCCCTAGGGTCCCCAGAGGCAGCAGGGATTACACTAAAGGCTTATTCTGGACAGAGGAAAAGGTTGCACAGATAGAGTCTTTAGGTGTCACCAAAGATCAATGTTGCCTCTTATTTCTTCCCTTTGCCTAGGGTTGGCCCTGAGTCCAGAAAATTTGAAGAGCTTTCTGAATACTTTTATCATTAGAAAAAAAATGACAGCATCACCATATGAAAAAGGCCCTGAGAAATTTCCTCAAATCCCCTAATTTTTCTGATTAGAAAACAGAGACTTGGGAAATGAATGTGTCTGACCTGAGGTAACCCACCTAGAAACAGCAGAGCCGGGCTGGGATCCAGGTTTCCTGCCATCCCCAGGGCATGCCAGGAAAGGCAGCCGGGTGAGTGCAGAAAGCCCCTCCCCAGGCACAGTAGGGGCCTCTGTCTCTTGCTAACCTGGGGCCTTGGAAAAGTCACTTAACATCTTTCTTTTTCCTTTTTTTTGAGACAGAGTCTTATTCTTGTT
Source organism: Rhinopithecus bieti (assembly GCF_001698545.2). Classification (NCBI taxonomy): domain Eukaryota; kingdom Metazoa; phylum Chordata; class Mammalia; order Primates; family Cercopithecidae; genus Rhinopithecus; species Rhinopithecus bieti. The sequence goes on from NW_016814088.1 coordinate 289,175, forward strand.
GCCCAGGCTGGAGTGCAGTAGCACAATCTCGGCTCACTGCAACCTCCGCCTCCCAGGTTCAAGCAATTCTCCTGCCTCAGCCTAACAAGTAGCTGAGATTACAGGCATGCACAACCATGCCTGACTGATTTTTGTATTTTTGGAAGAGACAGGGTTTCACCATGTTGGCCAGGCTAGTCTTGAACTACTGACTTCAGGTGATCCACCTGCCTTGGCCTCCCAAAGTGCTAGGATTTACAGGCATGAGTCACCGTGCTGGGCCTTTTTTTTTTTTTTTTTTTTGAGACAGATTCTTGCTCTGTTGCCCAGGCTGGAGTGCAGCGGTGCAATCTTGGCTTACTGTAACGTCTGCCTCCCAGGTTCAAGCGATTCTTGTGCCTCAGCCTCTGGAGTAGCTGGGTTTACACCACACCCAGCTAATTTTTGTATTTTTAGTGGAGACGGGATTTCACCATGTTGTCCAGGCTGGTCTTGAACTCCTGACCTCAAGTGATCCGCCCGTCTCCCAAAGAGATAGGATTACAGGCATGAACCACAGTGCCCAGCCTTCCGTTTTCTTGGCTATAAAATGAGGCTAGTAATAGTACCTACTACAGAGCCTTGTTGGAAAGATTAAGGCTTAGCCCTTAGACCTGCCAGGGAATAATTGCCCCTACAGAGCTGTCATATTGCTGTTACTGTTTTATGCAATCCCAGGCTGCCTCCATCACCTCGCTCCTGCTATCAAGATGAAGGTCTGCACTTTGAGACTTAGGGACAGAGGCATCTATGGAATTTGCTCCCTTTGCTAATCTGGCAAAGTCAACAAATCATGTCTGTTCAACCCGAGAGGAGCCTCTGGAGATGTTAGGTCACGGCATGGAGCAGTTTCATGTAAGAAGCATAGAGTGCTGGATGGAGGGAGAGTCAACAGCCCAGCTGGGGAGAGGAAGAGGCTTTCTGAGGGCTCTGGGAGGCCAGTTGAGTGCGGAAAGGAAGAGAAAGGGGTGCATGAGCTATGAGGGGGCCTGGGTGAGGGCACTTGGCACGGGGGCAGAGTGTAGAAGGCCAGGAAGGGGGAATGTGATGTGGGCATTTGCGTCTAGAAAAAAAGGGGACTCAGTGCCTATGAAAAGAATCATTTTCTGTGGGGCTCAGGAAGGGCCTCTCACAGGAGATTTCCTACATGAGGCTCCAGGCCTTGGCTGTCTTCCCAGGGAAAGGTGGTGTTTGCCATGGGGAACTTGCACACTGCACGGCTTAATTCAGAGACGAATGGTGCCCATTCCTGTCTCTGGCACTGCTAGTCTCCCTGAGCCTTGTTCAGCTGGGAACAAACATGCTCTTTCCTTGAACCACACTCTTCAAATGTCTCAATGCAAGACATTGAGGTCAGGGCAGAAGTGGAAAAGAGGGGCATGGTAGCTATGAATAATGTTGGAGTAAGGGGAAGTGAGAACCATGAGGGAACTATTTCAAAGAAATGGGCCCTTGGCACTGGGCTTTGGTGGGGCCCTGGAACTGCTGGCCAGCCCCAGACCACTGGTCATGCAGACATGGCTATTCAGCAAAGCTGGACATAGTCCAAGGCAAGGTCCCCTTGGAGAGAAGAATTTCAAAATTAAAAACAAAACCAAATGAAAGCACAATCAACTCCCTCTCCTCTTTTTCCCACCCCTAGTCAAATAGTACAGTCTACACTGTTGAAAAATCACATCTCAGGAACAGCACACACTTTCTGACAGCATCTGCCAAGATTTCTGATGAGGCTGATAGAAACGCGTTCCATTTTCATGTTGGATAATGAGTAGATGGGAGTCCTTGCACATCTGTTCAGGCAAGATAATGATAATATTATTACTAGAGGCATTGTGCTGCAAATACAATCTATTTTTTGTCTCTCCCATCCCCTGCTCATATCCCTCTCTTTCCTCTCTTCTCTTCTTACTGTTGTGTGTCTCCCTTTTTCTCATGTTTCCTTTCTTGCTCTCACCTTTCCTCTTCTCTTTTCACTTCTGTCCTCACCTAGGTGTCCTGCTCAGCTTGCAGAAACCCATGGGACAAAGTGAGGAATTCCCTTCAAATCAGGAGCAGGATTGCCAAGAAGGCATGGTGGGCAGGGGTTGGCTGCTGAGATCATGACAGAGGGGAGCCTTTGGGTCCTTCCTTGAAGGCTTGGTGATTCCTGCTGTAAAGGACCCTCTTCTACTTGTCAGCAAAAGTCCTTTAGCCCAGTCAGAGAAACCGCCAGACCTGCCCCATGCCCAACATCATCAGCAAAGAATCAAGGAGACAGCAATGTGACCAGCTAATTCCTGACAAAGGGACAACAGATGCAAAGGGTTTAATATTTTCAACATCTAAGAATGTTTTGCATCATAACAGGACACTTCTGGATGCCTAACCAATTTATAAAGAAACACTATTTTAAAACTGTATAAGCACGAAGAATCAGAATGTGGGGTTGAACTTCAGAGTCAAGGAGAGCCCGTCCTTGTGTTTTCCAAATAATTCATTCATTCATGTTTGTCAACAAATATTTACTCAATACCTACTCTGTGGCAGGCAATGATGGTTACTGTCTCATAGATGGAAAGCTATGATCCCTGCCTTTCAGGGTCTTAAAGTCTACTCCAAGGCAAACTTCTACCAAATCTAAACATAACTTTGGTCCTGAACATCTTTTACTTGGAAGCAGAATCCACTTGGGGCATCTTCACTATGGAATTACCTTGGGTATCAACATAAAGATGGAATGGTACAGATTTCCACACTTTGGTCCATTAATCCATCCACCCAGCCACCTTTCTACACAACCAACCATCCATTCACCCATTCATCCATCTATCTACTATCCACCGATCCACTCATCCATGCATGCATCCATCCACCCACACATCCATCACTCATCCATTTACCTATCCATCCATTTATCCTCTGCTCACTCATCCATCATCCTTCCAAGCACGTGGTAAGAGTTAATTTATTAGTCCAGCAGGGAGTGGGGCATATCTAACCAATTACTGTGGTAGAGAGTTGTGTAAAGCAGAACACTGGTAGTTGCATGCATTGTCTGTGCCTGATAATTAACAAGCAAATGGTTCCTGAACACTGGGCTGTGATCTGAGAAGCAGAGATGGGATGAATTGCAAGGACTGGTAACAAGGTTCATAGAGAGATGCCTAATTTTAATCAAGATAGTTTCTGAGTTTCTCTGCGGCCTAGGAGACAGCTGCTCAGAGAAGGCAGGCACGGCAGTTGAGTAACAGGAGTTCATGAGTTGTGTTTTGGCTCATGGAAATCTTCTTTCCACAGAGTTCTTTCTATTGAACTTTTCCTCAGTGTGATGGCATACTGCATCCTAACAGTGTTCCTCTGATAATTATTGCTTTCTCTGTGTACATAGAACAACTAAGGGCCAGCACAGTGGCTCACACCTGTAATTCCAGCACTTTGGGAGGCAGAGGTGGGAGGATTGCTTGAGCCCAAGAGTTCTGAGACCAGCCTGAGCAACATAGTGAAACCTTGTCTCTACAAAAAAATTTTTTAAATTAGCTGGGCATGGTGGCATGCGCCTGGGGTTCCAGCTACTGGGAAGGCTGAAGTGGGAGGATCACTTGAGCCTGGGAGGCCAAGGCTGCAGTGAATCGTGATCGTGCCACAGCACTCCAGCCTGCGCAACAGAGTGAGACCCCATCTCAAAAAAAAAAAAAAAAAGAAAGAAAAAGAAAAGAAAAGAAAAACTAAGGAATAAGCATATTTGTCAGCAGCTTAAGTTTCTAATACACTTTTCATCCAAACATGCCTCCCAAATTAGGCCAGGCGTGGTGGCTCACACCTGTAATCCCAGCACTTTGGGAAACTGAAGGGGGTGGATCACCGGAGGTCAGGAGTTTGAGATCAGCCTGGCCAACATGGTGAAAGCCCAGCTCTACTAAAAATACAAAAATTAGCCAGGTGTCATGGCACACACCTGTGATCCCAGCTACTCGGGAAGCTGGGACAGGAGAATCACCTGAACCCGGGAGGTAGAGGTTGCAGTGAGCTGAGATCACACCACTGCACTCCAGCCTGGGTGACAGAGTGAGACTCTGTCTCAAAAACAAACAAACAAACAACAACAACAACAACAAAACAAAGATGTCTCCCAAATTAGAGGAAAACAGTGCCTGAAATTGTTCCCTTGCTTCCCAAATGTCATATCCCAGTATTTTTCTGGTGGTGGGAATTCTGGCTGAAGTTTACTCGTGTCTAGAGTCAAGTTGTGTCCTTTTTTTTTTTAAAGTCTGTTTTTAATAATGCTCCCCTCTTGCCATCTGAAAGTCCGGTGGCACATTCATTAGTTGCCTGGAATTGCTCTGTCTCTAGCTGAATGAGAGCTGGAAAGGGGAAACTGGGCGCAGTGGTCAGAGCCCTGGAGCTGTCAGGAGTCCCGGTTCCCACGCCTACTCTGCCACTGAGTCACTAGTGGCCATTGGACAAGGGACTTGGTTTTTCTGAGTTATCGCCTGTCTGCTAAAGGACAACAGGCATAGGGTTCAGAGGCAGTGCTGGGAGCAACAGACCAGGAGGGAGGGGGGCCTGCTTTCAACCCCGCTCATGAAATCCTTACTAATGGCAGCAAGTTCTGATCCTTCCTTTCTTTGCTTCTAAAGTGAGAAAGTGGATCTTCAATGTTTAAGGTAGTTTCTTTTTTCCTTTTTTTTTTTGAGAGACACAGTCTTGCTCTGTTGCTCAGGGTGGGGTACAGTGGAGCGATTCTAGCTCCCTGCAACCTCCATCTTCTGGGTTCAAGCGATTCTCCTGCCTTACCTTCCCAAGTAGCTGGGACTACAGGTGTGTGCCACCACACTCAGCTAGTTTTTGTATTTTTAGTAGAGACAGGGTTTCACTTATATGTGGGCCAGGCTGGTCTCGAACCTCAGGTGATCCACCTGTCTCGGCCTCCCCAAAATGCTGGGATTACAGGCATGAGCCACCACGCCCAGCCCTAAGGTAGTTTCTAATACCTCGAATCTTAATTGCATTCACTCTTATATTTAGCATATCTGATGCCAGGAGGAGATTTTTTTTAATTTTTTTTTTTTTTTTTTTTTTTTTGTAGAGATGGGGGGGTCTCCCTATGTTGCCCAGGTGATTCTCAAACTCCTGGGCTCAAGTGACCCTCCTGCTTTGGCCTTCCAAAGTGCTGGGATTACAGGCATAAGCCAACATGCCCAGCCCTGGAGCAGATCATTTTTAACCCCCTGCTCCTCTCAATGAAAATGAAAAGAATGCCACACACACAAACACACACACTGCATGCCATGAAACAAATGATAGTATTGGCATTATGCCCTCTATTTCACTAGCTTAAGTTTTAAACACAAATAAAAGGTTCAAGTGGTCACGTAGAATGACAGAATTAAAGTAACCAGTCCTGTTTCGTTGTCTTTACAATCACCATGCTATCACCGTTTGAAATTTTTAGTTTAAACACAAGAATCTGTAGTACCACATTGGAGAAGTGAACTGTGTCCCAAACAAACTCAGATGATTCCAATAAGGTATGAACAAATATGTGTACCTGACACTGCACACATCAGGGGCTGATTTGGTACATGAGTTTCTAGCATTAACTTGCATGTAGAATGCAATGTTTAATTTTTTTTTTTAGTTTTTTGAGACAGGGTCTCACTTTGTCACCCGGACTGGAGTGCAGAGGTACAGTGATGGCTCACTGTAGCCTCAACCACCTGGGTCAAGCTATCCTCCTGCCTCAGCGTCCCCCCTCCCCCAGTAGCTGGAACTACAGGTGCATGCCATCATGCCTGGTTAATTTTTTTTTTTTTTCAGTAGAGATGAGGTCTTGCTATGTTGCCCAGGCTGGTCTTGAAATCTTGAGCTCAAGCAATCCTCTGTCCTTGGCCTCCCAAAGTGCTGGGATTGCAGGCATGAGTCACCGCACCCAGCCTGCAAAGTTCATTAAAAGATAAATAATAAAAATATGCTAAGTTGAAATTTACATATATATTATTAAGATTCTAAACAGCAATTGTTTAGAACTTAGACCGAAAGATTTGGAGGAGGGGAGGAAGTATTTTATTCCTAAAATTGTTTAGCATGTGCAGCACATGGTGATAATAAAAAAGCGGATCAATTTTCAGTCAATTTTAACATTAAATCTTTTATTTTGAAATATTTTTAGGTTTACAGGAGAGTTACAGAAATAGAGAGATTTCCCACATATCTTTCATCCAGCTTACATAACCATGGTACATTTATCAAAACAGAAATTAACATTGGTACAATACTATTAACCAAACTACAGACATTATTTGAATTTTATCAGTTTTTCCACTAATACCTTTTTTCTCTTCCAGGGCTAAGTCCAGGATAGTACATTGCATTTAGAGCTGTATCACTGCTTTAAAATTCTTCCCAAATTCACAATCCCTCATTGCCTGCCCTGGGGGCTGACCGCTTCCAGCTCCCCTACTCCACTTGCCTTGATATACCCCTGATTCCACTAAAGTTTTGTGGTATTGGGGGTAAGAAGATCTAATGGCCTCAAGGTAGCAATGGTGTGTTAAAAATTTTTTTTTAAATAAAAACAAAATAAAAGAAGATCTAATGGTTGTGAAGTCTCATCCTTTGGTGAAAGCTGCTGTTGAGCCTGATACAATATATTCAACTGCCAGAGCACAGACACTTCTACTTTGTCTAGCTGGAGATTCTTTAGCCGGGTACTCCTTGACAGTGACTGTTAGGTAAATGACATTTGCAAGGTTTAAGTGCTGAGTGCACAGAAATCAGAAAGCAAGGCTTGTTTTAGGCAAATGTGCCACTTATCTTGTAAGGTAAAGATTTAGATAAAAATATAACTGGTGAAATGCACTGAAAAAAAATCCTGGCAGAGACACTCTGGATGCCTGCTCCACATAAATTCTCCATTTTTCTTTTCATCAGAGTTCTTGTTTTGTTCAGGTAAAAGGTAGCCAGGCTCTTCAAAGGAGGCTGGACTTTTTCTCAGCCTCTCTGAGGATGCATTCTTGGTAAAGTTAATCTAATCGCATCAATACCATTCACTTTGCCAACGATTGGTTTAGAAATGGGCATGGGATACAATCTGGTCAATAAGGCATGAGGAGAAGTCTGAGGTTTCTAGGAAAGTTTTCCTCACTCCTCAAAAGTCCCTTTCCTTCTTGTCTGAATTTTGGGTCTTGTTGTTTGAATTATTCTGTGTTAAAGGATAGAATACCTGGAGCTGTTGCAGCCACTTTGCAACCATGAGGGGTAAGCCTGCGACAAAAGCAAACAAGTTTCAAAGTGGGTGGATAGTGAGATCCTGGTCTTTGATGCATTACTTATCCCTAGGAATGAACTAACTCTGGGCTTCTTGTTACGTGAGAAAATAAATTTTCCACTTTGGGGAAAGGACAGCTACTGGAAAGAATTCATCAACACAAAAGCATGCTGTGCTCCATGTAGATAAGGTTGGGGATAGTGGTCATTCTTACACAGCCCACAGCAACAGCATCTCTCATTCAATCAAGCATTCAACCAATATCTGATGAGAATATAAGATGTGGGACTCTTGTGCTTTACGCTGTTGGACTATGACAGTACTCCATGGCAGGATTCACGCCTTGAAGGATTGCACCATGTAATGAGGGGTAAAACTCATAGACAAACATACCGATTGCAGGCAGACCTGGTCCTAGCTGATAGCTACACACAAATTGCTGTGTCGATGCCCCCAGACTAATGCCATGAAGCTTAGTGATAGAAGAGGTGCACACTCTTTATCTTAAAAGATGGTTAACATTGAGAGGTGAACAAAAACACACAGACATAGGGATTGGAAACCATAAGTTCTGTTTTGTAAAGAGGGAGTAATCTAATTTAGTTAAGAGTTGAGGCCGGTTGCAGTGGCCCATGCCTGTAATCCCAGCACTTTGGGAGGCTAAGGTGGGCAGATCCCTTGATGCCAGGAGTTCAAGACCAGCCTGACCAACATGGGAAAACCCTATCTCTACTAGAATACAAAAATTAGCCAGGCATGGTGGCACATGCCTGTAATCCCAGGTACTTTTGGGAGACTTGAACCCAGGAGGCAGAGGTTGCAGTGAGCCAAGATCATGCCACTGCACTCCAGCCTGGGTGACACAGCGAGGCTCTGTCTCAAAAAAAAAAAAAAAAAAAAAAAAAATTGATACAGCTGAATTGTTGGCAGCCATGACTAGACAGGTAGAGAGGGAGAGGTAGTGCCTGCCTGACAGTGCTGTGCTTTAGGAAGCCTGAGCGGGCTGAAGTATGGTCCAGCAAAGGGAACCCTGTGCTGAGAGCCTGACTGGCTGGTCTGAGTCCAGCTTCAGCTACCTATTCATTATGTGGCCCTTGGTCAGTCATGTCTCAGAACAGCTACAACAAAGGGCTGGTAATAACTGTCTTACCTCCTTCACAGGGTGATTGGAAAATGCAGTACAAATGTAAGGGGTTGTTATTTCCTCCACATCCAGATGGAACTGTATTCACCCATTTTTAGGTCCCTGATCCTTGTCAGGAGAGTTTTCCCTTTTGTTCCTATTGCTGGAGCCACCCTCCGGTCTCCTCCTTGGTTTCATCACTGATCTCCCGTATCTCAAGTATTTTCAGTATTTCCCTCTCTCCTGGTTTTTCCTCTCTGTCTCCAAATATGTTCCAATCTCAAAAATTAAATATAATTTAAAGATCCTTCCTTAGATCTTCCATAGCCCTCAAAGCACCATCCATTTCTGTTTTTCTCACAAAACATTTTTTTTACAAATAGACCTTTTTACCCACCTCCTTTTCTCAACTTCTACCTACTGTTAAGCCCACTCCAATGTTCAATTAAGTGGTCTCTAAAAGCCAGGATGGCTGAATCTAGGGGCTTCATCTCATTCTTGTTCTGCCTGATTCAACCCATCCTTAATGAAAGTCTTATGTCGTGGCTTCCTCTATGCCACCCTTTCCTTGTCCTCATCTTCCCCCATTCTGAGTGTCGGGGTTCACCAGGACTCTGCTGACCTCAGACTTTTTCTCATTCTCTCAGGAACACTCATGTAACCTGATGACTTCAACAGTCCTACTGAAGATGAACTGAAAATACTTTAGTTGTGATTTTCCCTCCCCAAATTCAATCCAACAGTTTCCAACTGAGTTGTCAAAGTGTTCCATGGCTCCTCAACCTCAGCTTGTTCAAAGTGGAGGCCATCTTCTTCTCCTCCCTTAAACATGCTCTTTATCTGCTATTCCAAATAAATTTTTTAATGGTCCCACCATCATTTCTGTCATCCCAGATGCAAAGTTCTGACTCATTCAACTCCCTTTTATTCTTATTGCTACTGTTTTTTGAGAAGTGCTAGCCAGACACAGTGGATCATGCCTGTAATCCCAGTACTTTGGGAGGTAGAGGCAGGAGGATCACTTGAGCCCAGGAGTTCGAGACCAGCCTAGGCAACATAGGGAGACCCTGTCTCTAAAAAAAAATAAAAAATAAAAATTAGCCAGGCATGGTGGTGTGCACTTGTAGTTGCAGCTACTCGGAAGTTGAGGCAGGAAGACCACTTAAGCCCATCCAGCCTGGGTGACAGAGACCCTGTCTCAAAATAGGAGAGAAGTGTTCATTACTTTACTGGACTATTATAATAGTTTCCAAAGTGGTCTTCCTGTTTAAATCAGGATGGTCTTCCATACTCCTGATAGTTCTTCTCTAAAGACAGATCTGGTCATGCTTAAAAGCTTTCCATTTCTTGCCGGGTGCAGTGGCTCACGCCTGTAATCCCAGCACTTCGGGAGGCTGAGGCGGGCTGATCACCTGAGGTCGGGAGTTCAAGACCAGCCCAACCAACATGGAGAAACCCCGTCTCTACTAAAAATACAAAATTAGCCGGGCGTGGTGGCACATGCCTGTAATCCCAGCTACTCGGGAGACTGAGGCAGGAGAATTGCTTAAACCCGGGAGGCGGAGGTTGCGGTGAGCTGAGATGCTGCCATTGCACTGCAGGCTGGGCAACAAGGGCGAAACTCCATCTCAAAACAAACAAATGAAAAACACCAACTTTCCATTCCTTCCCATTGTTTGCAGAATAAAGTCACAATTCTTTATCACAGTATGCAAAACCTGCCACAATCCTGCCACAATCCAGCTCTGTCTTAACTCTCCAAATTCATCTACCACACCCTTTCTGCATTCTCTGACAGTACAATCTGTCAGGTAAAGACCCAGCCCAAATGACCTCCTCCCTACACCCCCAGACAGAATTAAGTTACCTTTTGCTTGTACTCAGAGTGTGCATATTTCAGGTTGTTTTCAGAGTCACCAGCATCACCCTGAATTGTAATGATGTCTTAGTCTATTCTAAAAGATTGTAAGCTTAGCAGTATTAGCTACCTCTTGCTGTGTAAGAACTTACAATAAAATTTAGTGGTTTAAAATAGCAAATATTTATTCTCTTCCAGGTGCAATGGGTCAGGAATTCAGGAGTGGCTTACCTGGCTAGTTCTGGCTCAGGGTCTCTCATGAGGTTGTAGTCAAGAGATTAGCAGTGGCTGATGTCATCTGAAGGCTTGACTGGGGCTGGAAAATCTGCTTACAAGGTGGCACACTCATGCCTGGCAAGTCAGTGATGGTTGTTGGCAGGAGGCCTCAGCCATATGGAGGATATGCCTCCACAGGACTTTGCGTATCCTCACAAAGTGGCAGCTGGTTCCCTCCAGAGGGAGTGACCTGAGAGAAAGAAAGCAGAAATCCCAAATGCCTCTTCTGGCCTAGTCTTGAAAGTCACATACCATCACTTAGGCTACATTCTATCTGTTAGGAGTGAGCCAGTAAGTCCAGCCCACACTCAAGGGGAGGGGAACGAATTGCCTCTTTTTGACAGGAGGAATATCGAAAAACTCGAGGACATACACTCATATGCCACGTAATGATGTTCTGGTCAAACAACATACGTAACAGTTGTTCCACAAGATTGCAATAGAGCTGAAAATTTCCTATCACCTAGTGATGTCATAGCCACTGTAACACTGTAGCGCAATGCATTAACCACCTGTTTCTGGTGATGCTGGTATAAACAAACCTACTGTGCTGCCCATAGTATAGTATAGTATAGTAGTATAGCAAAAGACCGGGTGCAGTGGCCTGTAATCTCAGCAATTTGGGAGGTCCAGACAGGCAGATCACTGAAGGTCAGGAGTTCAACACTAGCCTGGCTAAACATGGTGAAACCTTGTCTCTAGCAAAAATACAAAAATTAGCAGGGGGTGGTGGAGGGCACCCGTAATCTCAGCTATTAGGGAGGCTGAAGCAGGAGAATTGCTTGAACCTGGAAGGAGGAGGTTCCAGTGAGCCAGAAGGCGTCACTGCACTCCAGCTTGGGCAATAGAGAATCCGTCTCAAAAAAACGGCAGATCACTTGCGGTCAGGAGGTTGAGACCAGCCTGGCCAACATGGTGAAACCCCCATCTCTACTAAAAAATACGAAAATTAGCCAGGTGTGGTGGCACACACCTGTAGTTCCAGGTACAGGCTGAGGTACGAGAATCGCTTGAAGCTGGGAGGCAGAGGTTGCAGTGAGCCAGGATCTCGCCACTGCACTCCTGCCTGGGCGACAGAGTTAAGACTCTGTCTCAAAATAATAATGATAATAATAATAGCGGTGGGGGTAACTGTTAAATTCAACCATCTGAACCTATAAATAAACCAATTGTATAAAGTTCAACCTCACAGATGTGGCCGCACGTTGAAAATTTGAACGCATCTTCACAGCTGGAAAATTGAGGTGCTTCAGAGTTCTTGATCTTTCTGTTCCTCACAACACGAAGGTTCAACTTTGAGAAAGGTCAGTCTTGAAGTTAAATGAGTTTAGTCCAATCTAGGCACTACTTTTTCATTTCCTTGAGAGTCAGATAAGGGAATTACAGACCCAAGACTGTATGCTAAGTAAGGTGGAGTGCAAATTGAGGAAGTAAAATTTCTCTAGGAACTCCATCCTGTCTCAATTACATTCCACCCCGTGCCACTTTTAAAAAATCATATTTACTTAGAAGTGAAATAACTGTGGACCTAATAAAAAATGGAATAAGAATTAGTTTTTTGTTCATTACATATTTCTGCACATCTAGAAAATAACTGACTCGTTCATTACTGGTAGGATTAAATCCAATATTTGAGAATATAAATTAATTTCTTAAAAACACCTTTTGTCCTTCCAGGAGTACTTTAAAGACTTAATATTAAATAGAAACTTCCAATGAGAAAATGCCTTCCTTTTTTGCTGCTTCTGTGTTTATTCTTCCACTTCTTCTGATTAATATGTAAGGCAGACTTTCGGTGAGATGTGTGTAGCTAATTAATGGTGGCGTGAGGTTCCCAAAAGTCACTAGGCAAAACTGCAATCATCCACCCTCTCCCCTCATTGGAGGGAAAGCTCCCCTAAGGCAGGGTCTTTCGGTTTGTTGATCTGCGCATTCACACAACCTGAACCGTGCCTAGCCCACTGCAAGTTCTCGATAAATACTTGAGTAATCTCCATTCACTGATCGTCCGTGCAGGGCGCTGTGGCCAGGGAAAAGGCCGGTTCGCAGCTTCCCTGCTTCCGCCGCACCCGCGCTGCACTCAGCCCCCAGGGCCACAGCCCGCAACCCCGAGAGCATCCGGCTGCCCGGCCACCCCCGGGGCGCTCGCTGCCTCCCGGGCCTGCCCTTCCCGCGGAGGAAGGAGCGGAGCGAGGAGTGGGAAACCCGGGCCACTTCCTGTCCGGGCAGGCCCGGGCGCCCGCCTCCTCCGCGGCCTGCTTTCTCCGCCGTCAGCGGCTGAGCCCCCGGCCCCAAGAATGCGGCCGGGCGCGGCGCTGGCGCGGGATGAGGAGAAGCCGGTCCCCGCTCGCCGCCCCCGGACGCCTCCGCCCCGGCCGCCAGCGCGTGCCCAGCGGCTACAGGGTTAAGCGCGCGGAGGGCGGGG
>NW_016814088.1:302504-337807 GCF_001698545.2 Rhinopithecus bieti
CGGGCGGACCGGGCCGGGGCTGGAGAAGTTTGCGCTGCGGTTCGTGAGCGCAGGGTGCGGGCCCCGCCGGCCGCTGCGCGCCCGCTGCCATGGCTTTCCGCAGGAGGACGAAAAGTTACCCGCTCTTCAGCCAGGAGTTCGTCATCCACAACCATGCGGACATCGGCTTCTGCCTGGTGCTCTGCGTCCTCATCGGGCTTATGTTCGAGGTGAGAGCCTGGGGAGGAGGGAGCTGGAGGGACAGTGCCCCCTGTCGTGCGCCACCCGGCACACCCCTGCGGGTCAGCGGGCCCTCCTCTGATCTGGGGCTCCTGGCTGCCGTGTACGTTATCTGCACCCCAGCTTTGTGCACTGTATCCCTCCGGCCTGTACCCCGGCCAGCCCAGACAGCACCCTCAGCTCCGCGCCGTGCCAGCCATGCCATGCTCTGCCGCTCCCTTGGGCACTCACCGTATCCTGCAGCTCTGTCTGCAGCCCTGAAACCCCAGCCTGGCCTCGAACCAACCGCCGCGCTGCCACCCTGGCTTGACGCGTGGGGTTTCCTTTCTGAAGTCCGGGAGCCAAGCCCAGAGACTCCCAGACCCGCAGTCATTGCACAATACCCTCTTCCCCCAAGGGGTGGCCACTACCTCTTCTGGGCTTTTCCAGTAGGAGAGACCCTGACCCTTTTCCACTTCCTATCTGATTTTCTGGGTGTTTTGCATCTCAGCTCTGGAACGTGCTGGGATGTTCACGTGTGGCCCTGGCCCCATCCCAGCAGTGGCCTTCTGCGCTCCTCTCGCTCCCACTTTTTTGCTGTGCTCTGGAAGGCCGGTTTTTGGATATCCTGTACCACTCCGTGGACTGTCCCTTTAGATACATCTGCGGCGACCCAGAGCTTCACCCCCTTTACAGAGACAAGAAGAGAGACAGGGATACCCTCCACTTTTTGGGGAAGTTGATTCTCTTATAGTGTAGGAGTGGCAGGCAGAGGATGGGGATCCCACCCCGACAGCAATGCCCTGGTGTTGGCCTCCCAGGCGGGGAGTTGTAGAAAACCAGCAAGGGGTCAGAATTCACAGGACTGATGGGAAGGATTCCCTACTCTTGCAGAGCAAGAAAAATGTGATATTCAAAAGTGGGAAGAACTGGAGGAAGGTTGGCATGGGTTTGTTGCGGTATATCTTGTCTCAGAAGTGAGATATATGAGCGACATTCCCCTCCCTCTCACCGCGGTCTCCTCTGGTTCCTGAGACTCCTTGTCCTCCCTTCTGGGCCAGGTTGCTTATTGCATTCTCATGGTTGGGTTAGGAAGCTGTGATCATTTACAAACTTCCTGGGAGATGGAGGATGGCTTGCCTGGCTAAATTTCCTTCCCTGTCCCTCTGTCTCCGGGTTCCCTGTATCTTTATGAATGACAAGGGCCCTAATTGGCTGGCGAAGCTACTCTCAAGCTGGGAACATTCTTGTGGTGGCCAAGTCAGGGTTGGATGAATGAATGTGTCCGTCGCTGGGCTTTAGGGTCTGTAGGAAATAAACGGTGGTGCTAGGACTGGGGTCTCCACTCCAGTTTTTGGTAGTGCTCCTTTAATTCAGTCCCTCTGTCCTTCCTCTCCCTCTCATAGCTCTCTCTAGTGGTATATTGGATCAGGCTTGCTCCACCTTGTTCTGGGTTCTCCCCTGGAAGTGTGTGGTGTCACACAGTGTCATATCCCTGTGTCTCAGTCCCTGTTCTTTGACTAGGCTGACTGAAAACTGACTGCAGCCTCAGTTTCTCCATCATTAAAGACGTTAATAGAACTGGTCTTCCACACAGGGTGATTGTAAGGTTTAACTGAGATCATATCAGCAACAAATGCCATAACATCTCCTACCAACATGAAAAAGTCTCTTGCGCCTGGAGCCCTGTGATTATTTATTGTAATAATAGCTTAACAAAATAACAGAATTTCCTTTGCCCAGTGCCTTCTCTCCTGTCTGTTTGCTGTCCTCCATTCTAAGAGGACTCCAAGTGCGTGTCCCCAGCCTTGGAGGGTGTGGCTGGAAAGATACACGTGACAGCTGTAAACCTCAAAGCCACAGGCTCTGCAGCGGCCAAGTTTCTCGCATAGCCTGTGGCTCTGTCGTATTTCTAGCATTTGTTAGGGTTTGTTGCCCTACCTGCTTTATCTTTGCTCAGAAAGAGCTGCCAGCGCTTGAGTTTGGTACCTACCTCTTTCCCCGGGTCTCTAGTCTTCTGGAAAGTCCTGTGCATTAAACCTGCCACTCTAGAAGTTGAAAGGTGCTAAGAACTCTTACTTCCAGTACCTGGTGAAAGAGAAAGGCCCAAGATGAGAAAACTACAAACAAACAAAACTACTCTTTCTCCCCCTTAGGCTTGGATTGGGAAATGTACCTAGGCCCCTAGTTGAAATGCCTACAGGCCCCCTTTTCCTGCCAACCCCATCGCTTGTTCCCATAGCACCTTGAACCTACAGAACCTACAGGGCAGCTGTCTCCTTCTTTTGGAGGTACTTTGTGAGATCATCAGTCTGTGCTTCTCTGGGAGAAAGAGGGCTCTCCCCTAAGCCTCCAGTAAGAAGGTCTTGTGTTCTTTTGTGCCGGGCACATGGCGGGGGGCCTCACTGTCTTTACCTACTGACTAACTCTCCACAGAGATAAGTATTCCTTTTGGTGGGGAGGGGGAGTTTGGAACTGCTGCCTCTATCAAATGAGAGCAGAAGCGTCCTGGATACTATAGGTACCACAGAGAAACAAATATGGGCATCGTCATACTCAGAGTAAAGCAGGGGGAGACGCCTCATAACCCAGCACAAGACTGGCTGGATATCACTTAGGATCTTCTGGGTTTCCCTCTGGAAGTGTGTGGTGTGCATGTGTGGGTATGTAGGGATGCATATGGTGGGATGGTAGGTGCAACTGGGGACTCACCACCCTTTTCCTAGAAGTGACGACAGGAAGAGAGGTACAAGGGGAATGGGAGAAACGGGTGAGAGGACATAGGCTCTTGGGGTTCTGACTTGGCCCCAGCTAGGATTCCTTCATTCAGAAGCTGAGCCAGGAAAACTCAATTATAATTCTTCCCACAAAGAGCGACTTTCTTGGCCATTCCTCCCTCTGGGGTCCTCTGACCTGCGTCTGCCAATGAGCTGGGTCCCTCTCGCGCTGTCAGCCCACGCCCCAGCAGCCACAGCCCTTGTGTCTGCATTGCGTCCCTGCCTTGCTCTTTCCCCAACTCACTGGTCACCTCTTCTGCATTCAGAGGGCTTCTGTGTCCCTGTTAGGGACCTCAGGGCTTGCTAGTTCTCTGTCCCCGGGGAGACGATGACTCTAAATTCTTTCCCTTGGGATAATTTCCTTTTGGGAACACACATGAAAGGCTGTCTCTCCTCTCACCGCCCACCCCTATCACTACCCCAATTTTGGTTTAGTTTTTAGTCATCCTGTTTCAAAGGCAGGGGGCAGCTTTCCCTCCCTGAACCCAGGTTTTCTCCCAGTCCTAGAGGCTGCTTGGAATAGAGAAGCTGCTCTGTGCGGCCACAGCACTTGGCTAAAAAATGTCAGGAATGTGGAACTTTATTTTCCCCCTCCTTCCTTTCCACCGTTAAGTCTGCTTTTGGGAGAGGTGGCACGAGGGGGAGTTTCTACTCTTACTTTTTGGTCCTTCAGTCCTGTCTTAGGTGGAGTCTGGCCTGACCGTCAACCAGGGTATGGATAGCCGGTTGGAGGGTATGTGTGTCAGATTTGGAAGTAGCCACCTCCCCCCACCTTCCCTTCTCCTTCCAGTGTCCCGTTCTGTGCCACGTTTCAAATTGAAACAGGCAGGAGAAGAGGAAAAGTCTTTCATTAGTGAATGGAGAATGAGGAAAAAGTGGGTGCACTGAAGAGAGGAAGCAATTTATATACTACCTTTCAAATGTCATTTCAAGACTGAAACTTTTTTTTAAAAGCTCATTTATAGGCTCTGCAGCTGCAAAGAAATATTTCCACAATTCTGAGCCTATCGTTTGTAAGTTTGGTTTCTTTTTGGTCTGTGATGACTTCAAGGTTTAGGGACTCAGAGGAGTTCTTGGTGGTGGCTGGTTTTTGCCTTTTAATTGTTTTGGAGGCAGATTTGGCAGATTTACCTTTTCTTCAGGAACCACCTTCTTCCCTGCTCCTGACACTGATTGACTTGTCAGGGTGAAATGTTTGCAGCATATACAATGGAGCCCACTATGTCACCACCTGCTAGTACATGGCTTCTGTGGCACTGGTTCACATCCTCCCAGACATACCTGTAGGCATCATAACCTGAAATGTGGCTGCGGGTCCTGTCTGTGATTGTTAGCAGCATCATAAAACAATCCTGCTTCTATTGTGTTCATAGAAAGACGTATGCAAATGGCGCACATATACATCTGTGGACATGGGTCAACTTGCGAAGGAGTCTCGCTCTGTGCCCTTTGGTGCGATCTCGGCTCACTGCAGCCTCTGCCTCCCAGGTTCCAGTGATTCTTTTGCCTCAGCCTCCCGGGTAGCTGAGATTATAGGCAGATGCCACACACCCGGCTAATTTTTGTATTTTTAGTAGAGACGGGGTTTCACCATGTTGGCCAGGCTGGTCTCGAACTCCTGACTTCAGGTGATCCGCCCGCCTTGGCCTCCCAAAGTGCTAGGATTATAGGCCTGAGCCACCGCGCCTGGCCTTTTTGACTAACTTCTAATGCACTTTTCAAGAAGTGCCTTTGCCAGATTTTCTAGTTCCTAACTTTATGCATCTCCCTTTTAGCCTTTTATTTACTCTATCCATGGTGTTGTAGAGAGGTTAGACAGGAACCCAAGGAGGGTTATTCTCTTGGGCGCACTTGTTCTGTGGTTGGATTTCTATATGGATGCCTCCATGATATGAGCGACAGAGCAGACATTTGGAGCTAGATTTTCTACTCGTCAAGCCTCAAGTGTAATCCTATCCTATGGGATGTAAGGGCACACTGATTTTTCCTGTTTCTTTCCTTGGCACAAATGTGATATCCAGGAAAGTGACATTGATCGGTTAATGACTTTTTAACCCTAACTACCTAGTGAAAGCTAGTATGTGTAAAAATACCCAGCACTGTATCTGGCACATGGACACTTAATGATCTCAACAAGTACACGGATGAGTATTGTTACTGACTTCATTGGTGGGTCTGGGGGTCTATGTTTCATCCTCAGGTGGCTCACTGAGCTTCCTGGCTGTATTTTGTTTTAGAGATGATATGTTTTGAGATGGAGACCTTTCCCCCAAGTTCTCCACTGCTAGCCATCTAATCTCCAAACAGACCAATCTCTCTACCCCAGAACTTCTTTTCACCACGGAGCCTGGTGGTGCAGCTGCTCCACAGAGAACACCTGTTTTCTCTTTGACATCTATCCTATTAGAACACAGGCTGTGGGTACTGGAGGGTCTTAGGGCTGCCACTGTTAACTTTGTGGAGAAGCAAAAACCACAGGGAGACTGCCCTGCAAGTTAAATAGGTACCACTTTTCTCCTGCCTGCTCTGTTGTCTGAACCCTCAGTCACTCGTTTCTCGGGGGCACCGTCCGGACCAGTCACAACAGAGCGCCTTAGTCCTGAGTGTTTGTAGAATAACATGTGTTGCTATGGTGAAAGCTTCACTCTGGCAGGCATGAGCTCCTTTTTGATCTGCTTCTTCATGGGCAGGGGCCCCAGAAATCACTCTGTGGCATAGTTGATGTACCTCTCATTCCCACCCTGATAAATGACGAAGCCAGAGGGTTGATAAGAGCGGATTAGAGTTCCCAAATGACAGAAGTGCTTTCTAATCAGCGAGAGCGCTATTAGCAGGCTTTGGTGGGAAACTTTACTGATAGTATCTCTTAACCTTTTTATTCAGCTCTGTGTATCTGGTATCCATTGGTACCTAATGGTTAAAGAAAAGAGCGGGGGTGGGGGCGGGGGGAACAGTAACAGTACTAACATGGTTCCTGAACAGCCCTTCTTATTTCACAAACAGACCTTTATCTTTTATACAGTCTATTACTTTGCCTTGGTATACCTCTACTGTCTCAGAAGTCCCATAGTAGAGGAGAACCACACCTAACTTGGTCGCAGCTAGTTAACATTGCGAGTTAACTGTGTGGTTTAAAGAGCTGTGCAAGTGACTCTTGCAAAAAGTCCTTGCTTTTCAGCAGGGGAAATGGAGGCAGGGTGTGTGTGTGGGGGGGGCAGGGGGGATTGAGGCAGATCTCTGAAGCCTCTGGTGAGTTTGTAGGAGCCCAGGATTAGGAGCGGGGCTGCTCTGTGGCTCTCCACCAAGCCACGTTGTCTCGTGATGGCTTTCCTCACTTGTCTGGAGGGGCTGGCAGCACTTTACATCTGTGAAATGCTTCACTCGCCTCACCCTGTAATCGGGATGGTTTATGGGGGTTGCCATACTCATCCAGAGCCTGGCTTCTAGAGCAGAGACTTGGCCAAGGACCATCCACTCCAAGTTAGAGTCGGAGCCAAAATAAGAACTCAGCAACGTCTGGCTCACATGTAGAGCTCAGCCCTAATGCTTCCACAAATGGGGCGTCTATGGAATGTAGCCACAGGCTGCTTTATTTTTCTTTGTCTGAGTGGAATCTGTTTATTACCTGGAAGTAATGTCTGTGGCTCTTTGTTCCACTTGGAGGCTTTTCTGCCTGGAACAATTATTGAAATTTGCATCTCCCTGAAAGAGACTACAGGGAGTGACCCAAATGTGTGTGTATATAACGCGTGAACATAAGCAAATACATAGGAGCTTTACCTACTAGTAAAGTTACTGCCTGCTGCTACCCAGCGTCTGTGTAAGAGAAGATGACTCTGGCTGTTATATTTTTACTGCCCTTATCATCAAGTTAACATTGTAGCTGTAGCTCAAGGGCACGTCTTTGCTTTGTATTTTATAAGTTTAAAATCTTAGAGGGAAACCTAAGAAGTCTTCTACTGTGTTTACAGAAAAACAAAATAAGACCCTTATTGACTGGGAGATTTGCCCAGGATAGGATAGTAGAGTGAATTTTTGGCAAAACGGGGGCTAGAATCCAAGTCTTCTCACTCATCTCTGGTGGTCTTCTACAGCTCTGCCCACTGGAATTCTAGACTCTACCTTTGAATGCCAATATTTATGTAGAAGTCTTGAAATTGAGTGCTGTACTCATTTATTTGGCAGCTTTTTATTGAGTGCCTGAGTGCCTCTTCTGGGCCTGTGCTGAGCTCTGGGAATGCAGAGATGAATAGGTGGGGTCCCTCTCCTCAAAGAGGTCTTAGTGTGGTAGCTTAAAGCTGATAGATTGTTTGTGGATAGGAGTCAGGTCTTCAACTTGATGTGAGTGGCAGGTGCGTCCTCAGACTATTGGACCTCAACCTCTAGTCATCGCTGTTGATGGAAGGGGTGGTTTATTAAATTAAGTGATAATGCCCTAGGTGTAGTGTGGTCAGTATTCAAGGAGAATGGTGGTGGTCACTTTTAGATACCTTGTGAGGCACAGTTGGTACCCTTATATATACGTTATTGCGTAAAGGCAGTCTGTTTGGGCTGCTATGACAAAAATGCCATAGATTTGGTGGTTTAAACAACCTGCATTTCTTTCTTTTTTTTTTTTTTTTTTTTAGATGAAGTCTCGCTCTGTCGCCTAGGCTCGAGTGCAGTGGTGCAATCTTGGCTCGCTGCAACCTCCACCTCCTGAGTTCAAGCGATTCTCCCACTTCAGCCTCCCAAGTGGCTGGGACTACAGGCACCTGCCACTGTGCCTGGCTAATTTTTGTGTTTTAGTGGAGATGGGGTTTTGCTATTTTGGCCAAGCTGATCTCGAACTCCTGACCTCAGGTGATCCAGCCACCTTGGCCTCCCAAAGTGTTGGGATTACAGGCATGAGCCACCGCGCCTGGCCCTGCATTTATTTCTCATAGTTCTGAAGGCTGGGAAAGTCCAAGACCAAGGTGCTGGCCTGTATTGATTGAAACCCTGGCTGGAGTTAGGAGAACTCTTCCATATGGTTTCTTAAGACTTTAAACATCAAACCCAAACATGATCTGTAATGTCTTTTTTGGGTTGGTGGAGCTGATGATTGTACCTCTGATGGGAAGGACATAGCTCTCTGAGCCTCAATTGCCCTGCCTTTGAAATGGAAAGAGGACTTCTTAATAAAGCCCCTGAATTTTGCAGGGACAGAGTATTGTTAGTTTAATCAGTTTGTTCCTTCATCTTTATTATAAAAGTGTGGATATTCTCTCTTAGAGTGTGTTTAATTTTCTTTCTATAGAGAATTTTAAAAGAGACTGTTGAGGGGCCCACCACTGTTACGAAGACTTCTGTGGCTATTGGAGAGGGAGAAGGACGTACCTACCTCAGGACAAAGGGTAGAGACAAACTTATGCAATTATTTATCAGCTCCTTTCCTGAAGGTTAAGAGCAGTCTGGAAGCTCCTGACCTGGAGGAGCAATCCCAGGATAAACAGGCCTTCCCTCCAGCAATTCCTGGAGTCCTGCAGGAAATCACAGGGCCTGCTTCACAATGCCTGGTTTCCGGCTGAGAAGAATTCCTCAGAACTCAGAGCAGAATTGGAACTTTTCAGACCCACGCTTTTGGAGTAGAGACTATGTTTTTAGTTTGTAGTCCAGCTTTGTACTGGATCAACTTGTGACCTCAACGGGCAAGGAATAACTTGTTTATGTGGATTTTGTGACTGTTTGGAGGAGGAATGTTGAAGTAGAAAGGAACGGGTGGTAGTTGATTTTTTTTTAAAAAAAATAGCAGTTTGGGCTCTGGTTTAGGTATGATGGCTGGAACATGTGCCCTTCTTTCAGAGTTCTTCAGGGATGAGTTATGGCTGGTGCCAGTGGAAGGCCTGCAGCAGGGAGGCGTGCAGTGAAAGGGGCGAGGACAGGGGCCTGGATTCTTCCATTAAATAGCCTTGTGGCCCATGCAAGGCCCTTCACCTCTCTGGGCCTCACCTGCTTCATGGATGTGTCGAATGTCCGGTAGCCTGGTTGTGTCTTCTTAAGAGGGGCATGTAGAACAGGACTGGAAAATGTGTATAAAACTAAATTGCCAGTCAGAAATTGGGAGAAGGAGAGAGGCACCTTCCCCCAATCCTGTAGCTTTAGGAGTAGTAACTAGGGAAACATTGTGCCTCCATTAAGTTAGTGGGCTCACTTCTAATCTTGGTTTCATTCGTTACTTGAGTTGAAAGCAGATTCTAGCACAAATTCGGGGTTGGCATGAAATACGGCTTAAAGGCAGAACCCATGATGGAGAAGGAGAAAATCCGTATATTGGAAAGGAATCTGGGCTTGGCTTTGTGACTTTAAAAAATCACCATCCATAATGAACAATGTTGAAGTTTCAAAACTAAATCTGTGGCAATATGGAGAATTTGGCTATCCAGACTGATTCATCTGCAGAAATTTCTGGAAAGCTACAATTTTATAGCCCTGAAGTAAAAAGCAAAGTTGGTCTGCTGCATAGTACATTTTATTACCCAAGAAATATAAAAGAAACATTTCTGTCATTCTTCGCCCAGCCTGGGAAATATCCACATTCAACACTATTCAACCATTTGGCCATTGAGTTTTATTTTATTTATAATCATTCAGCAAACACACTTACTCTGTACAAAACACTGAAATATGAAATGCAAGCCAGCTAACATATTTGTTGATACAACTCTCTCTACTGTGCTCATTTTGGAGCTTCAGAAAGAAGAGAATGTGACGCTTCTCAGCTACTCTTCCCTGCATTTCCTGGGTCCAGATAACTTCAGGCATGACAACTATGGCCTCGCCAGATTTTCACTGACCACTTACCATGCCTTTAGCCTGCAGCTGTGGCATAGCTAAGTGTAACTTGACCAATGTTGTTGGTTTCTCAGCCCTACCAGTTGGGTTGCTGCTCACATGGCCCAAGGGATCACCTAGCCCAAGGGACGTGAGTCTGAACTGAGCTGGTTTTGACCTCTTGCCCCTAGTTCTGCAAATGTTGATTAAGCAGTGCTTTTGTGTGAACCATCGTTCTAGATGCTGGGAACACAAAGAAAAAGGACACGTTGCTTAATCACAAGGAATTTACCATCTCGTAAGGGAGATAAATAAAAGGAGGCAAGTACAGTCACTTGATGATGACTACCCCACTTGAGCTGCCATGTGGGT
Organism: Rhinopithecus bieti; assembly: GCF_001698545.2. Classification (NCBI taxonomy): domain Eukaryota; kingdom Metazoa; phylum Chordata; class Mammalia; order Primates; family Cercopithecidae; genus Rhinopithecus; species Rhinopithecus bieti. Next base: position 312,644 of record NW_016814088.1, read on the forward strand.
CTTCTGGTCTAGCATACAGTGGTGCTCAGTAAGTGTAGTCTGCTAGAGGGGATGCTTTGGGAACATGGAGGGGGGGTGGTCTCCCAGCTCAGAATAGGAATAGATGGATGCTAGATAAGGCCAAAGAAGGAGATATGGGAGGGCGATAGAACAGTCCATCCTTTGTAGACAGATGAGCTAGTGTGGAGCATTGGACACTCAGCACACTGGTGTCATAGGATGCTCTGGAGGTGGGATGCAGCGGGGACAAGGGACAAGGGTGGAGGTGGGGCCAGATCACCCAAGGGCCCCTTAGGTCCTGCCGTGGAGTTGAGACCGTCCTGGAGGTAATGGGAGCCTTTAAAGACTGTTAGGAAAGACAGCGGTGATGAGGTTGCTCTGGAGACTACCAGAGTGGTTTAGGGATGAGATTAGAAATTAGAGTCTAGAGATTAGAGACAGGAAGTCTGGTTAGGATGCTGGGGCACTGATCCAGGTGAGAAATTCCACCTGGGGAAATTTCAGTTTCGACCCCCAACCAGGAAGCAAGCCCCCAAAGCAGCTGAACTGTCTCTGGTGTTGATTCAGAGACTTCAGAAACTGCAAGGCCGTTCTCAGCTCTCGTTCTCTTATGTTTCATGTAACACAGGCAAGCAGCAGGGCAGTGGTGGAGTGGGCAAGGACAGTGAAAGCTGGGAGAGAGCAAGGGCTTTTCCCTAGACCTTCTTATAACCCTGAGGTGTGCCGTGATGCCGGTGGTGCTCCTGTAACATGCACATCATTCCGTTTCACTGTCTTGCATTGCCTTCATATGGTTTTATCACTGAAGTGTCCTATAGACTTACTATAATAAAAAAGGTATCTGTTTGCATCTCATGTAACTTCTAATTTTTTAAAAGGTAGGGACCCAGTGAGTTAGAACATCTTTTCCCTCTACCTTTTGTGTTATTGGCTAAATAAGCCATAAAGAAGCTTGCATGCAAGTACTGTGGCCTTACTTAAGGAAACTGGTTTTGTTCCAGTGTTCAGCAGAGGCAGAGGGAGTGGGAACTTCCTTTGTGGAGGCTTTTCTAGAGATAGTGGAGGTTGGGAGGGCCATGGCATGTTCGGTGGACAGAAGAAGTAGGCATGGCCTGTATGTGACGTTTATTCAAAAAAGTTACTTAGCACTCACTGTGTACTGGGGTCTACCTATATTTTGCACCTGAAAGTTCCGATGAAGGTGTCAGTAAGTAATTTTTTGAAGTGCGTGTGATAACATGAAGAAGACTGGTTGATCCATTGTATGCTGTTCATCTCTAAACTTTTGCCAGACCCCCTAGAAATAGATGCAGTGAGATTTTCCCTTTGTCTGATTTCTAGCAGACTAGTTGAGTATCTAGGGGTCTTCTTACCAAGGCCTGTTGGTGACACTACAATTTTATTAGCTCCCATACTGCCATCCCCATGCATGACTGCAGTTTGCATGGTCTCTAGAAGAGGGAAATTCAGCAAGTGTATATACCAGAACCGAAACCCGCAGCCATCACTTGCCCTCCCTTGCCTTGCCCCCAATGTGTGTTCACTAAGTTCAGTGGTTTTACCTCCTGAATTGCCCCCAGGTCTCCTCTCGTCCTGATGATCTTTTGTTTTAGCTCGGGCACTTGATATTCCTCACCTAAATGGCTATGGTTGGTCCTAACTTGGACCCCACACTCTCATCTTTTCTGATCCTTTCTCCTCATAGCTGTCATGGGTTGTCTTCAAACACAGAGCTGAGCCTGGGTCTCCCTACTTAGACTCCTTCCAAGGTGCCCGCCTAAAGGCTGGGCAATTAGCTTGGCGTCAGAGCTTCCCTGCAATCTCAGCCTTTGTCCTGGACTCTGCACCTCCTGCAGGCCTCATCCCTGCCCTGACCCTCATTGCAGACCAACCTCCCTGTGTTCCCTGAACATTCCCTCCTCCTTCATGCTTCTCTACCTTTGTTCATGCACCATGCACTCCAAGTCATCTCATTCCCCATTTCATCCTATAACTGCTATTTCTTTTTTAAGGCCCGCCTCAGATATGGCAAAAGCACCCCCTGCTCAGGTGTTTCCCAGCCCCTCTGCCCTGAGAGCGTTAATTCCTCCCTTTTTCCCACCTCTTTCATTCTCTTGTTTATTCATTCACCCAGACTTGGACCGAGCATTTGCTCTCTGCCAAGCCCTGTTCTTGGGGCTAGGGATAAAGGATGAAGAGGTGAAGATTCTGCCTCCATTGAGTTGAGAGTCCTTAGGGAGTGACAGTGTCACTGCTGCTCTTGTGTGTGGTGGGTACAATGTGTTTGTCTGGGAAGGGAGCATAACCCCACTGAGAGGGGTAGGGACCATACATTTTAAAAAGGATAAGTTTGGGCTGGTCCTTGAGGTTCAAGGGGCATGGGGCAGGCAGATGTGCTGGGGAGAGGGAGTTCCAGGCAGAGAGAAGGCATGGGCGCAAGGGGAGTATGGCAAGTGTCTCTATATTGCCAGAATGGGCTGGGTAGGGGCCGGTTAAGGATGGAAGTGGTGAAAAGTGACACTGGACTGGCAGGCAGGGTTCTGGCCATGGAGGTGTTTGTTTAAAAATTTGGGTTTGGTCCTCAGCTTAGGTAATAGGGAGCCATTGAAGATTTTTCAGCATGAGAGTGACTCCAATTTGTACTAGGGCGGGGCATGGCTCCTTGCGCTTGCCGTGAGCCATCCCTCCACAACCTCAGGAAAGAGGTGTTTCACATGTTCTCAGTATCCCCAGCACCTCTGTACCTACCACGTAGTCAGGATGAATTTGTCAGGTATGGTCCCATGTACACACAGGATGGTGCGTGTCTGAGTTGCCTTTCTGCTGCTGGTGGTCATTTGAAGCTTTTCTATCCATGTTGTCTCTTCTGGGTTCTCGGGTAATCAGTAAGAGATGCTTTTGAGCACATTAGGAATGCTGGCTACTTTAGCATGTGCATGCAGACAGCCTATAATCTTAGCCTTTTAAAGCTTAAATTTTTTTTTTTTTTTGGAATAGGTACCATTAGGAGATACATTCACGTGGCAAAAAAAAAAAAAAAAAAACAAAAAAAGTTTTTGGAATTGTACCCATGTAGGCGATACCATTCATGTGACTCAAAAATAAAACACATAAAAAGGAATTCTTTAAGAACTGCCCGTCCCCACCTGTTCCTCATCCAGCTCCCCTGCCCCAAGTAACCGCTTTTTTTTTTCTTTTTTTTTTTGAGACGGAGTCTTGCTCTGTCCCCCAGGCTGGAGTACAAGCTCTGCCTCCTGGGTTCACGCCGTTATCCTGGCTCAGCCTCCCAAGTAGCTGGGACTACAGGCGCCCACCACGATGCCCGGCTAATTTTTTGTATTTTTAGTAGAGACGGGGTTTCACCGTGTTAGCTAGGATGGTCTTGATCTCCTGACCTTGTGATCTGCCCATCTCGGCCTCCCAAAGTGCTGGGATTACAGGCGTGAGCCATCATGCCCGGCCCTAAGTAACCACTTTTTATTGACTTTTATGTATTTGTCTTGTTGGGTTTATTTAAGCAAATACAAGCAGCTATAAATAAGATATATACTTATATCTGTCTATGTGTCTGTCTCGTTTCCTATACAAAATGAAGTGTATTATTTACACTTTTGCACCTTGCCTTTTCAGTTAACAAAATATCTGGGCGATCTTTCCATGTCAGTACGCAGAGAATTTCCTCATTCATGTGGAAGGCTGCACAGTCTTCCATTGTGCAGGGTCACCTTAATTCATTTAACCAGTCCCCTTTTGACAGACAGTTGGGTCGTTTCCAGTGTTTTGCTCTTATAAACAGTGCAGCAGTGAATATCCTGGTACATATGTCATTTTGTACCTATATGGGCATTATCTTGTTGGATATTTTCCCAGAAGTGAGATGATAAGGTCAAAACGTTAACTGCATTCATATTTTTGATAGGTATTGACAAATTGTATTGGTCCTTTTAAAATACCGTATCCAGGTCAATGAATCAGTTAGCCATAGACTGTTTGCTGTATACCCATGGAAATGTATGGTTACATACTGAAAGTTCTACCAGTGCCTTCATTGATCTTGCTCCCTGCTAAATTCTCAGCATCAGAAAACCGAACGCCGCATGTTCTCACTCATGAGTGAGAGTTGAACAAGGAGAACATGTGGACACAGGGAAGGGAACATCACACACCAGGGCCTGTGGCGGGGTGGGGAGGCTAGAGGAGGGATAGCATTAGATGAAATACCTAATGTAGGTGACCAGGTGATGGGTGCAGCAAACCACTATGGCATGTGTACACCTATGTAACAAAACATGTTCTGCACATGTACCCCAGAACTCTAATAAAAAAAATTTCTCAGCATCTATCAAGTGCCTGGTATATAACAGGAGGCAAAATACATGTTGGAGTTTTAAAGTTACTCTGTTGGGCACATTTGGATCACGGGGCTCTTTCCTATCGATTATGTTTCAGCTCCTCTATGATGTTTCTGTTGCCTCTGGCACCTCATACAAGTTACTCGGGACATGCTTCCCCTTTTCACTTGGCCAGCCGTTCCTCATTCTTCAAGCTGCAGCCCACTTTTTCTGGAAAGCCCTCCTTTCTCCCTGTGCTTCCCTTATCATGGTTCTGATGACCCCAAGTTTATCGTGTGCAGCCGGTGGCACTCCACAACCTCTTTCTGCGTTCTTTGAGGGCAGGCGGCATTGCTTGCCGTAGTATCTCTAGTACCCAGCACAGCACTTGACATTCTATCGAATCTCATATTTTTTCAGTACGTGAGTGGTAAAGTGGAATTACCAGTTGATAACCCCTTTTTAAAGTTTTTTTTTTTTTTTTTTTGCATTTTAAAATCGAGATAGAATTCATGTACCATGAAATTTACCATTTTAAAGTGTACGGTACAGTGATTTTTAAAGTGTATGATACAGTGATTTTTAGTGTATTCACCATGCTTTATGACATCGCCATTATCTAATTCGAAAACATTTCCATCATCTTCACAAGAAACCTGTTTGGCCGGCGCAGTGGCTCACGCCTGTAATCCTAGCACTTTGGGAGGCCGAGGCGGGTGGATTGCCTGAGCTCAGGAATTTGAGACCAGCCTGGGCAACATGGTGAAACTCCCTCTCTAGGGCCTGGCGCGGTAGCTCATGCCTGTAATCCCAGCACTTTGGGAGGCCGAGGCGGGTGGATGGACGAGGCGGGTGGATGGACGAAGTCAGGAGATGAAACCATCCTGGCTAACATGGTGAAACTCTGTCTTTACTAAAAATACAAAAAATTAGCTGGGCCTGGTGGCGGGCGCCTATAGTCCCAGCTACTCGGGAGTCTGAGGCAGGAGAATGGCGTGAACCCGGGAGGCGGAGCTTGCAGTGAGCCGCGATCGCGCGACTGCATTCCAGCCTGGGCAACAGAGCGGGACTCCGTCTCAAAAAAATAAAAAAAAGAAACTCCGTCTCCACTAAAGTACAAAAGAAATTAGCCGGGCATGGCGGCGTGTGCCTGTAGTCCCAGCTACTTGGGAGGCTGAGGCAGGAGAATCACTTGAGTCTGGGAGGCGTAGGTTGCAGTGAGCCGAGATTGCGCCACTGCACTTCAGCCTGGGTGACAGAGTGAGGCTCCGTCTCTACAAAACAAACAAACGGACAAACAAAAAACTGTTCGGATTCATTTCCCATTGCTCACCATCCCACCTTAATCTCCACTTGCATCTCCACCCCAGCAACAACTCTCTACTTTGTGTCTCTGGACTCGCAAATGGCCATTTAATATACATGGAATCATACCATATGTGGTTTTTTATATCTGGCTTCTTTCATGTAGCATGTTTTTAGGGTTCATGTATGTTGTAGCATGTATAAGTATTTCATTTCTTTTTATGACGGAATCATTTTATTGTATGGCAAAGTGCATATTGTTTATGCATTCATCCGTTGATGGACATTTGTCTCTATCTTTTGGCGATTATGAATAATGCTGCTCTGAACATGCATGTACAAGTTTTCGTGTGGATGTCATGTGTTCAGTTCTCTTGGATATATACCTGGGGGGTGGAATTGCTGGGTCATTAAATAATTTTAATATAGGCAAGGAGCCAGCATCAAAACTACATTGAACAGCTTGTCTTTTTGATCTGAGAATGATAGCTCAGGGCCAGTACTATGAATATTGCCCATTATTCTGGCTTGCCCCAGCAGTGCTGGTTATTGAGAGTTATATTTGACAAACTGTGAGCCAGTAATCCTCTGTGACTCAGAGCAAATGTTGTCAGAGTTCATACGACAGTTTACTGAATGCTTCTCACTGTGCTAACTCATACGACAGTTTACTGAATGCTTCTCACTGTGTTTTGGGGATGCCAAAACACACAGGACACAGGACACAGCTCTTGCTCTAACATCAAAATTCATTTGAAATAACCCAAATATCCACCTATAACGAACGGATTAGGTAAATTGTGATATAGCCATACAACGGAATACTTTATAACTGTTGGAAAGAGGATGAGATCAATCTTTCTGTGTTGACATCGACTGATATCTGATAAAAAAAAAAGATTACAAATTAGTATGTATAGGATGAGCCTATTTTAATAAGAAAAACCTTATGTTTATGTATGCACAGGCGACATCTGGAAAGATCACACAGCAGACTGTCAACATTGGTATCTCTCTAGGAGATAGGTTATGGAAGACTTTAGCTTTCAACTTTATATGTTTCTCTCTGTCTCTTTTTTTTTTTTTTTTTTGAGACAGTTTCGCTCTTGTCGCTCAGGCTGGAGTGCAATGGCGCGATCTCGGCTCACTGCAACCTCTGCCTCCCAGGTTCAAGTGATTCTCCTGCCTCAACTTCCTGAAGTAGCTGGGATTACAAGTGCCCGCCACCATGCCCAGCTAATTTTTTTGTATTTTTAATAGAGACAGGGTTTTACCATGTTGGCCAGGCTGGTCTTGAACTCCTGACCTCAGGTGATCCACCTGCCTCAGCCTCCCAAAGTGTTGGGATTACAGGCATGAGCCACTGCACCCGGCCTATATGTTTCTTTTTTAAAATTTTCTTACAGTAGGTGTGTATTGCTTTTAAATTCAGTTAACTTCCCACAATTCTGTTTTGGGAAAAAACAACAACAAAAATAAAAACTTGAGATAAGAATTATGTCTGAACCACTAGATAGCAATGTAGGATATAATACCACATATTGGCATATGACTCAATGCAGATACATTTGTGGTAAGCATAGTAGTTTACAAATGGTGTAAATCCAGAGGTAAGAGTGTTTAGGTTCTAGCAATCAGGAAATCTTCATGAAGGATGGGACTTGACTTAGGCCTTAGAGGATAGGTAGCATTTATAGAGCACTTCACAGTTTATAGAATCAAAGATAACAAGCATGTCTTCTGTATTTACTACCAGCTTTGTGCTCAGTCTTGTAAAAAGCGCTCTACCTGTATTCTGTCATTCAGCCCCCACAGTCAGCCTGTGTGACAGATACTGTGGTGCCTCCTCTTTTACAGATGAGTGAACTGAGGTTTAGACAGACTAAGGACTCTCGTTGCTCATCAGTGCCAGAGCCACAATTCAAGGTCCGTGTGTCTGACTTCACAGCCTGAGTCCTTTACTCTATTTTAAGGAGAGATGGAGGCCAAGAGAATTCAAGTCACTTGCCCAAGATGATACAGCTAGTAAATTGGTGAGCCAGGATCTGAACTTTCCTGATCAGGAAAGTTCCACTGATCTTTCCTGATGTGGAGTCCAAACTGTTGAAACCCCTGGGGATGACAGTGGGGGCTGGGAGTTCTGGGCCAGAGAAGTATGCAGAACTCTTTCTACCATGCCCTCTTTCTTGGAGATTCACAGAGCATATAAACTTACTAAAGTAGTAGCCACCATTTCTCAAGTCTGTGACCATCTCTTTCCAAGTAGTGTATAGTTACATTCCGCAGATCCCACTTTGCGAAATGCCGTCTTCTTGTCCTGTAAGGAAGGCACAGGTTCTTGAACAGCTTTCCATTTCTCTCTCTCTCTCTTAATAAATAAGAGTGCCAGCTCCAAGGTCTTGAGGCTAAAAGGGTGTGAGGAAAAATATTCGTTGGAATTAATAGAGAGTGATTTCTTGGATGGGTTTGGGGCCAAATCTGTAGCCACTGACACGTTTTCCTGACTCTTCCTTCTTTGGGACACATGAAAAGCCTAATAGGGGATTGTATTTGCCATCGCTCTGTGACTTTTTGTTGCAGCAAGTCATGATTCACCATTAACAGGGTGTATGGGAGGTTACCTAATTAACCCTCCCATACTTCCTAAACTCAAGTTACTCACCCTACACTCTACAGTGAGTATTAGAAGGATCCAAGTGCCATTACCTTTTGTTTGGTGTAATAGTGTCACTATTGTGTTTTCTTAAAAATTATGTAAAATACACATAACATTAAATCTGCCGTCTTAACCATTTTTAAGTGTGCCGTTAAGTAGTGTTAAGTATATCCACATTGTGCAACCAATCTCCAGAACTCTTCAGTTCATTCCACATTTATTGAGCAGCTGCTCTGAGATTTTCAAGATACGCTCTCTGCTCAGTCTAATGGGGAAGATAGAAAGGAAAACTGGTGGTTATAGTTCAGGATGGCCAGAGTGGTGAGGTGCTCCTTACGGGACTGGACTTGGGGGGCTTTTGGGCCTCAGGATGGGACCATGCTCCCACCTGGTGCTCCCAGGCTCCTCCTTTTCTGGCATCCAGTTTGGCTACTTGCTGATTGCAAGTAGTTTCTCACCCTATCAATCCCTGGAGAAATTGCTTTGCTCCCCAGAGCCCTGGGGAGGCCAAGCCTGCAGGTTTTGCTTGTGCGAGAGCTGTGCTCTATAGCTAAGCCCACGTGGCCCGAGGGGGGGGTAGGGCAGGACAAGGGCGCTGCTGCCAAAACCAGAACTTACCAAACCCCAAATCAACAGTTTGCCCAAATATAGTATCCTAGACTTCCCAGTCATCATATTTAAGCTAAATATACTGTCCTTCAGCTTGCAAGCTCAGCTTCCTCCAGGAACGACTTATGTGATTATTCCTAAGTGCCTTTTCTTCATTTCGTGTCTAAAAAATGACCATGGTGACGTGGCCGAAGTCACAGATTAGGGGGATGTGAAAACTAAACAGATTGCAGAGAACTGGCTCCAGGTCACATTTGATTTTGTTCATTTCCATGGAGACCTCTTGAAAGTGAAAGATAGGGCATTCTTATATGGTATATAGAGCTCCTTTTAGAAAAGATTTATTATGATGATTAACTTGCATGCTCTCCTTCCCTGGAAAAATGGGCTGCAGATTTGAGGCTCAGTTGCCTTATCAGGACATGCCCCCTGATTCTCCATTTCTGATTGCCACATCACACAGGGCTTATAAATACGGTGGTATGTATGCATGGTGAGTGCAGGCTTTGATTTAGATTGTCTGATTCTTTACCAGCTCCTGTACTTAACTAGATAACATGATGAAGTTACTTAACTGTGGCCATTTCCTTATCAGTAAAATGGTATTGAAAATTCTTGTACCTACTTCAGTGAGTTTTTGAAAGGACCAAGTAAGTGAATAATGCATGCACGGCATCCTTATAGAACCTGATATGCAGTAAGGACTCAATATTATTTGTTCAGAATATTAATTAATTCCATGAGTATTGCCTCTATCATTAAGCAGCCATTTTCTGTGCCTCTGATTTTCATGTTATAGGTTGTGTACAGTCTATACATCCTGGTGCATCCATTCCTCTCCAGACATATCTTTTTTTTTTTTTTTGAGACAGAGTTTCACTTTGTCGCCCAGGCTGGAGTGCAACGGTGCGATCTTGGCTCACTGCAACCTCCACCTCCCAGGCTCATGTGATTCTCCTGCCTCAGCCTCCTAAGTAGTTGTGATTACAGGCGCCTGCCACCACACTGGCTAACTTTTGTATTTTTAGTAGAGACAGGGTTTTGCCATGTTGGCCAGGGTGGTCTTGAACTCCTGATCTCAGGTGATCTGCCCACCTCAGCCTCCCAAAATGTTTTTTTTTTTTTTTTTTTGAGATGGAGTCTCTGTCATCCAGGCTGAACTACAGTGGCATGATATTGGCTCACTGCAACCTCCGCCTCCTGGGTTCAAGCGTTTCCCCTGTCTTGGCCTCCCGAGTAGCTGGGACTACAGGCATGCATCATCACACTCAGCTGATTTTTGTATTTTTAGTAGAGATGGGGTTTTGCCATGTTGGCCAGACTGGTGTCAAACTCCTGACCTCAAGCAATCTGCCTGTCTTAGCCTCCCAAAGAGCTGGGATTACAGGCATGAGCCTCTGCACCTGGCCTATACCTTTTATACTCGAACATTGCTGCCTGGGCCACGAAGACTGTTAAGAAATGTACAGATTGGGCCAGGCACAGTGGCTCACGTGTATAATCTCAACACTTTGTGGGGGCAAGGTGGGTGGATCACTTGAGGTCAGGGGTTCGAGACCAGGCTGGCCAACATGGTAAAACCCATCTCTATTAAAAATTCCAAAAATTAGCTGGGTATGGTGGCGCACGCCTGTAGTTCCGGCTACTCGGGAGGCTGAGACAGGAAAATCACTTGAACCCAGGAGGTGGAGGTTTCAGTGAGCCGAGATCGTGCCACCGCACTCCAGCCCGAGCAAGAGAGCGAGACTTTGTCTCAAAAACAAAAACAAAACAAAACAAAACAAAACCAAAAAAGTACGGATTGAGTGGGTTTGCTGAGGGCTTCTTGGTGACCTCTGAGCCCCACTTCTCCCTGCATGCCTGAGCCCCCAGCCCCCGGCTTTGCCCATGAATGCCCTCCCTCAAGAGCCACAAGCTCCAGAATTACCCCTCACCTTGTCCCTTCTCAAAGATCATACGGCTTCAGCACTGCTTACTGCTGTCTCCCTCTCCCACTGGGAAGAAAACTATGAGATTAAATTGAATGGAGATCAGCTGCTTGAAATATTTTATACTGAGGCATGACCTAACCATCATAACATGTTTAAAAATAATGGAGATTTTGCATTTTACATGTTGTTTTTGTTGAAGGACTTTCTTTTCTGTGTAAATACCACTTTTATAAGCAGATTTCCTATAGCTCTTCCATTTTACAAAATTGACTTGAGTTTTACTCTGTTTTTATGCCTGGACACTATGATTTTTTATGGTTGTAATAAAAATGCACAGGCTGAATTCCGATTTTTTTTCCCCACTCAATAGTATATCCAAATATTTTGAGATGTTAGCATTTTTTAAAGATGAGGTTGTCCTAAATGCCTACCAGTAAGGGATTGGCTAGATCAGTTTAAAATGGTGACATAAATCTGTATGCAGTATCATAGAATGATGTCCAAAACATATGGTTGTGGTTTTTTTAAAAGCAGCTTACGGAATACCATATTGGTGTGAGCCTTTTTCTGTAAACGTTTGGATGTGTTTTATTTTTATAGAAAGATATCTATAAAGATGATCATCAAAATAGCACCAGTGTTTTTCTCTGTCATAGGATTTCAAGTAATTTTACTTTTTTTCTCCATGTTTATATCTGTCTATTCATATATATGTATTTGTTTCAATGAAACGCATATTATTTTGATGATCAGAAAAAGGCAATGTTGAAACGGTTTTATTTGGGGAATGGAAAGATGGAAAGTTTGGATTAGTGACAAGCCCGCTGCTGGGGAGAGTTGGGGGGTTGGGGCAGAAGCCAGGGCACAGGTGGAGGGTGGGAGTGGAAGTGGGAGAGTGAAGAGGGCAAGAGGAGGGGGCTTGAAAGCAGGGCAGCCAAGGGATGCTGGAAAGAGAAGCCCACACCTTCAATCTTACAGATACCATTCCCATCGAATATGAATCAAAGCGTTACTTTTCAAAAGCCTTTTGAACAGTGGCTCAGAAGGTGAAAGTAAGGGTATTAGACCAGTCAGAGAAGGATACAAAAGCATCAGGAAAAACTCAAGTCAGGATTGACTAGAAGTTGGCCAAGCGCAATGGCTCACACCTGTTATCTCAGCACTTTGGGAGGCTGAGACAGTAGGATCCCTTGAGGCCAGGAGTTCGGGACCAGCCTTGGCATGGTGGCGTGTATCTCAGCTACTGAAGAGGCTGAGGTAGAAGGATCGTTTGAAGCTGGGAGGTTGAGGCTGCAGTGAGAGCCGTGGTTGCACCACTGCACTCCAGCCTGGCCCACAGAGCGAGACCCTCTTTAAAAAAAAAAAAAAAAAAGATTGACTCTAAAAGTGGAAATGTAACTTCTTCTTGACATTGACTGCATAAGCCATGGATGAAATGGCCTGTGGTGAAATGGTTGTTGAAATGGTGAAAATTTGAAAACTTTTAAACCCCAACACAGTAGCCCATTGCTGCCCCATTGAGAGTCTGTGGAAATAAGTTACCCAGCCAGCTTTTGGGTGAGATCTGTTCACTTTGGTTTTCTTTTTTTTTTTTTCTTTTTTTTTTTGAGATGGAGTCTCAGTCTGTTGCCCAGGCTGGAGTGCAGTGGCGCGATCTCTGCATCCTCTGCCTCCTGGTTTCAAGCGATTCTCCTGCCTCAGCCACCCGAGTAGCTGGTATTACAGACACACGCCACCATGCCAGGCTAATTTTGTATTTTTAGTAGAGACAGGGTTTCACTATGTTGGCCAGGCTAGTTTTGAACTCCTGACCTCAGGTGATCCACCTGCCTCAGCCTCCCAAAGTGCTGGGATTAGAGGCAGGAGCCACTGCGCCTGGCCCACTTTGGTTTTCAAAACCAAAGTGTGATGCCTTGCCTCTGCATCCCTTCCCAGGGGTGCAGTAAGCACACAGGTGGTGGGGGCAGGGCTGGGTGGTAACATTGAGGGGCTTCTGTGAAGTTCTAGGACTTGATTGCCTGGGAGAGCCTCTTGCTCAGGGCTGGTAGGCTGGGGCGGATGGTGTGCTGGGGCGGATGTGTGTTCAGGGCTGGCAGGTTAGGGTGTATTCCTGCTGTCCCATGGAAGATAGAACTGTTGCTGCTGGTGGCCTTATCAGCACGTATTTAAGCTTGATATATGCAAAGGGTAGGGGCAGGAGAACCCAGAAAATTATAAATTACAAAGCAATGATAAAAAAGAAGAGGAAGAATGACTAATTGTTGTTTATTGAATACCCGTGATGTGCTAGGCCTTGTGCTAGATTTGACCTTCTAATCCCACTAGTCCCCTCCACAGTCCTCTTTATGGATTCTATCTCTGTCTACACCAAGCAACTGAACAGCTCCGTTTCAGAGTTAGTGAGGGCAGAATTGGGATTTTGACACAGGTCTTTCTGAATCCAAAATCTGGGCTCTTAACTATTATGCTTTACTACCTCTCAACAAAGAGGTACAGGCAGTGAGTGCTTCAGGTGTGAGGAGGAAGCAGCCAAGATGGTAGAATGGGGAGGAGGAAGGAGGAGGTGAGGCTGGAGCAGGCTCTCAAAGGAAAGCCAAGGCAGATGAACAAATAGAAGGCAGATTTGGATTGCTGGAGTGCAGGCAAGAAAGGACATTCAGAGAATCAAAGAAAGCAGCCGCTAAGTATTCTGCTACACAAGTGTTCCTGGGCCGGATTGCCTTGGGAAATGTTAGGCTGTTTCTTTACTGTTTCTTTACTGCAGGACTTGTCAGTGCCTTCATATAGAATTAATGAGTTACATATTTCTCTACCAAATACATTTGTTGATCTTGGAGAGTATTTAATGGAATAATATCCTTAATATATCCTTTAGGACATCCAGGACTATCATATTAGTTTGGAAAGTTATGATAATCAAATGTGGAGAGTGAGGGAGGTTTAGGAATGCCAGATTAAAGAGGTTAACATTATCCTTTAAGCAGCAGCAGGCATGGAGGGCCTGTGATGTGTGTGTGTGTATGTTTGTGTGTATATGCCTGGCTGTTCTAGCTATGGATAGTGGGAGGGGAGGAAGGGGGTTTGAGTCTTGAGGCTGAGAATCCCGTTAGAAGTCTCTCCTACAGGCTGGTGGCAAAGAGAATATGAAGCTCTTAGCAGCATTGGGAGTAGAAATGATGGATTTAATAAAATAGTGAAGGAAAAAGCCAACAAGGGGCTATAAGGAAAGGTGGGGAGTCTTTGACTGCAGCCTGGGACATAGGCAAGTATAGAGCTTTCTCCTGGGCACCAGGTTTGGCATGCTGAATGGGAGTTAATGATACACTATCTAGGTAAAGATGCAGCCTCGCACCTCCCATCCTGGGGAGAAAGATTCCAGCAGGAAAAGTAGATCTGAGTGTCACTGGAATAGAGGTGGCTGCTATAGCAGAGATTTCCAAGAAAGCAAGAAGAGCTGAGGCTTGCACCGTGGGCCTGGAGTTGAAGCCATGTGCCAGAAGCATGGGGAAGAATCCATGGATGCAAAGGGACTTCAGAGAACACCCTTAAAAAATGAGAACACTGAGCCCCAGTGAGGTGGATGGGAGCAGCTGGAGGCAGCCTGTCGAGTTTGTGGCTGAGCTGCCAGGGAACAGGTCTCTTGCCTCCTCACTGCACTTTTCTCCCCTCTGCTTCCTCTTAGTAATATGTGTACAGCCATTTGAGCTTTACCTATTTGCATGGGCTGTAGTAGAGCTGCAGGTAGCCTTCCTAGCAGGCGTGGCCACCGAATACCCAACAGGTGTCAGTCTGTTCTTGTCCCCCTTGCCTCCGCAGGGTAGTGAAAGGGCTGGGGAGACTGTTGGTCTTGTCTCAGGGCTGTCCTCTCTGCATCCGTGCCCCCTGGGCTTTGCATGGGGGAGCCGGGAGCCTGTCTCTCTTTAAGGCTGGAAGCCAGGATAGCTGCCTGGTACTGCTGGCTATCTGTGCCCTCTCCTCTTGCCTGGACTCAGTCTGGGACAGAATGTGGCCCAGGGCCTGCTTGTCAGCACGTGGCTAGGGTTTCCGTGTTAACGTTCCCAAATTGGGATCTCAGAAGATCAAGTGTCCGTGTTGTCTGATCATGCTGAGCCTTCTCGAGCGGCCAGCTGCAAACCTTTCAAAGGGCTGTGTGTAATTGGCTTGGGAGATGCTGTGGGGGACTGAGAAGGGGACAAAGAAGTTAGTTTTTGAAAGGAAAAAAATAAATGAACATAACAGTCTTGGGCCAATTGGGTGGGACATGGTGCTTGGGCACATTGAAACCCCTTCCTTTTCCCTTCCTATTTTTCCACTTCCAGAGGCCCCTTTGGCTAGCGCCGTACTGACCCCTGCAGACCCCCTCTGTGTAAATACAGCCTCTGTCTCCCACCCCCTTCTTCATTATGCATTCCTTTAATCTGACCCATCTCCAGGTTGCCAGCTGGCAGAGACTCAGCAGATTCCAAACCCCAGCTGGTGCCAGAGTGTTTACACGGGCCAGGGAAGCTTGGCAGACAACCTGCCCCCAAGCTACTCAGCTGTAGGAAAAGGTAGAAAGACTCCTGGAGATAAGTGGCCCGTTTGTTTGCAGACTTTCCCTCCTCCCTCATTCACCCTCCCCTGCATGCCCACCCTCACTCCAGTTGCTGCTCTATCCTGAAAACGTTAGAAAGAATCCCTTTGTGAAAGGGAGGTAAATGGCTAGGGACCAGCAGCGTAATCCCTTCATCCAAGCGACCCTGTGTGGCACTCTGAGCACATAAAGGTAAAGATCCTTTGCCTTCCGGACTGAAACAGATCAGATATTAATTAGGAGACAGTATTGGTTAGTATAGAGTCAGTCCCCATTCATAACGGATATGGTTTTCCAAAATAATAATAAAAGCTATGTGATCAAGTGTTCATGAAGCCAGGACTCATATTCGTCACTGCAGCCTGAGGCCAGTGGTGTCCTCAAGATCCTGTATTCACCTCCTCCTGCCTCAGTAAAGGCCCCCTTGAAAAACTCAGGCAGGAAAGTGGTCGTTCACCGCAGTGGTTTATCTTGATCTGAGTTTGTGAGAAGCCAGTCCCAGGGTGTCTTGCCTAAAGAAAACCATTTCTGATGCTGGTTATCAACACTGTTGGTCCTTTGGAAATTAGATGGCCCATAAAGAGTGGCAATTTGTGTGCCTCCCATGCGTTTCGTGAGGGATAGTACCAGGATATGTGTGGAGGATAATTTTGCTGGTTTAAAGTGTCCTATTCGGCTGGGCATGGTGGCACACTCCTGTAATCCCAGCACTTTGGGAGGCCAAGGCAAGTGGATCTCTTGAGGCCAGGAGTTCAAGACCAGCCTGGCCAACATGATGAAACCCCATCTCTACTAAAAGTACAAAAATTAGCCGGGTGTGGTGGTGCACACCTGTAATCCTAGCTACTCGGTAGGCTGAGGCAGGAGAATCACGTGAGCCTGGGAGGTGGAGGCAGCAGTGAGCTGAGATCTTGCCACTGCACTCCAGTCTGGACGATGGGAGTGAAACTCTGTTTCAAAAAATAAAATAAAATAAAATGAAAATCGTGTCCCATTGCCAGCGGTTACATTGATGAGGTTAATTATTATCATATGGTGTTAGTATTAAGTCTTTTATTTGAGGAGCATATCTACATCAGTCAGGGTCCCAACAGGAAACAGGAGGGGTAATTGAGGAGTGGTTATGTAGGCACTATTAACAAGGGCGTGGACTGGCTCAGGGGAAACAGATAAGGAACAGTAAAGCATTCCAAGGCTTGCAAATGTGGGGAGATATCCCTAAGCTTGAAGGGGCTGAGGATAGCATGGATCTAGAACTAAGAGGTAAGGGAGAGAGAGGAAATACCACTGAGAGCTGTGGTTGAAGGGGAGGGGCTAGAGCTTTGGTGGAGGGTTGCAGTCACTGCCAGAACTGTCCAGCAGGAAAGGAGCCAGGTGATGAATACCCTGTTCATGCTGTCTCCTGTTCTGCAGATTCCACCGGAAGCCCACTGAAGTACTCCGTAAAGGTGAAGCTGTCTGTTCTGGGACACAGGGTAGGATGGAGCACTGTGCAGTCCAGTAGAACTTACAGATGCTATTCTGCCTTCTGTTTGAATCCTACCTCATATATGACAACAGGCAATCAAAGAGTGGCAAAGCTAAATCGATGTCCCTGAAATACTACCATCTCTGAGAGTAGGACTTTTGGACAGACGTTTCCTGATTGCAATAAGCCAAATAGTGCAACACATCTAACTTTAAGCTACTTTTGCCCTGATTTCTGGGGAGAGTTAGAATCACCCTTGCTTCTTAAAGTGGTCGCACAGTAAATGCTTCCACTTCCATCTTTTGGCTGGTTCAGATAATATTCAAGCACCACTTAAACCCATTTCCTTCTCTTGCCCCAGTGCTTTGCACACTAGCCCTCAGGGACCAAGAGGAGTTTCTGGTGCAGCATAAATGGGATTCTAATCACTGTGTCTAATTGCCACTAGTCTTTGAATATCTGTATCCAACAGGAAATGGCTTTCTTGACAGTTTCACATGCAGGAGCTTGGACTCAGGTACCTGTTAGGTAACTGATAAAATTTAATTGTTTAATTATGAAATATGAGATGGTTTTTTAGAGTTTTGTGGCTGAAAAGAGTTTCAAATGTTATATTACAATGTTGCCTCCTTTATACTTTGAGAGAGACAATCATTTCTTTATCTTGATTTGAATCACTGTGGGAAGCAAAGCTTTGAAATGTGCACCATGCTGGAATAGATGATATCCCCATTAATGAACTCAGGAGACAGCTGATTTTGGGCAGCTTTTGGAAGGAAGGAAGGAAGGGAGGGAGGAAGGAAAGGAGGGAGGAAGGGAAGGAGGGAAGGAGAGAAGGAAGGGGAGGAAAGCTTTAAGGGGTCTGAGGGCCAGGTACCCTTTCTTCCATTTTAGACTAGTTCATTTGAAACAAATGGGCACAGCTGAGGTCTGAAGTTGGCCCACACAGTGGACAGCCCCTGTAAAGCTGTCATGACCATCCTAAACTAAACCATTGTATCTCTAGGCCTTCTCCAGGCCTTTCCAGTGCCATTATGATTCTGTTCTAACCCTCACCTGCCCCCTTTTATCCACTTTCTGTACATCTTTCTGGCTCAGCTCAGCCCCTTCCAGAAATCTTCTCAGAGGAGGTCCAGAAATCTCCAAACCCAGGGCACTAACAGATGTTTTTTGGGTCTCTCCTTTGTGCCAAGAACACTGGGGGTATGGAGATAAATAAAGACATGGTCTCTGCCCTGGAGGAAGCAAAGGAGCTTCCACTTGCCCTTTGCCTAACGCTGTCCTGATCTGTGACATCTCTTGTCTTAAAATGAACCCTTTGTGCATCAAGGTCTCATTTTGATCATTAGATCTTAGGCACGTTGTTCAGGTAGCATGGTGATTAACAGTGCAGATGTCACGGTCAGATGGATCTGGGGTTCTAGTCCTGCTTCTGGGGCTTATTAACTGTGTGCCTTGGGGCGTGTTGCTTAAGCTTTTTGGGCCTCACTTTTCTGCGTATTAGGGCCTCTGGGAGCATTAAGTGAGATCATTTCTGTAAGTGTTCAGAGCAGTTCCTGGCAGGTGATAGAAGTTCAGTGAATAGTAGTAATGTAGCAGTTCCTTATAGAGTTGGAGGTTAGATGAGGTAATCCTGTTTGGCGTTTAGCACAATGCCTGGCATTTCATAAGATCTCACACGTTAGATGTCATTGTCGCTCCTTGCAGGGTTGCTGAGGATTATTTGAGGTAATTGTGTAAAGTGCCTTTACCTTGCCTGGCTTGCAGTAAATATTCAAAGAAGAGTGGTTGGTTTTATTGTCTTTGTGATAACGGAACTGGACTAGACGTATAGCCTGACTCTGGATTCTGGCCCTGAGCCTTTGAGAGAAGGAAGTGGATGTTGTAATTTTTTTCATCTCTAGTAGCATTTTGCCTTGCCTAGAGCATGTGCTCAATATTTTGTGATTGAAGAAATGATTTTTAAAATTTTTTATATTTTGTTGTGTAGGGACAGTGCTAAACAAAGACTTATTACTAGGGTGTGAAATTGTCTTACCAGCCAGCTTTGTGCACATGAACAAACACACCATACTTCTAATGCTTTCTGTGACATACCTGTTTAGAAAACCCGGTGTGGCCATTGTCAGATCCGGAATTGCCCCATGGTTGTGGGCAGCTGTCACTGTGGCTGTAGAACATGAACATGGATCCTGGCCCATGGCCAGGTGCTTATCTGCGTGTCTGTGGGTTCTGGTTCTGAACTCTGTCTGTCCAGCTGATGCAGTAAAGGCTGACAGGCTGAGAGGAGACCGGAGGCCTCCCGTGGCCCTCCACCCCTTTGGCACCCTGACAGTTCTCCCCCTGGGAACGTGCAGAACAGTCATCCCTTGTAAATCCGTCCAGGTGGCCCTGCCTGTCCCTCTAGAGAAGTGAATGAAAGTAAAGTCACAGCTGCTGAGAGTGGCAGTGTAGCATCGGTTCAAAAGAATTGATTAAATAGCAGAAAATTTCCCAGCCCCTTTGCGAATACAGTGGAGGGAGGATGTTAATTTTGTTTTTGCCTCTCTCCCCTCCAGCTCCTCTGAAAGTACATTAATTCATGGGGTGTTTATTGAGCATCTTCTCCATAGCTGATGTGTGTATCAAGACAAGGTGTCTGAACTGCACAAGCAGCAGGGGTCTTGGGGAACTGAGAAAGGGTGTGGTCTTAACAAAAGCTGCCCAGGCCCAGTGCTCCCTCTTGGGCATCCCTCTCTGCAGTCCTGGATCTCAGTTTCCGAAGAAATACCCATTGGATTGGTGTAATTCCCAGGAGATCATCCTCTCTAGGCCCCCATGTTTTTCTGCATGTCCAACCATATTTCTCTCCATGGTCTTTCTCATCACCACACATGGTCCAAGCTTCTCCCGTGCCTCCCTGACTGTCCACTCCTCTCTAGCTCCCAATCTGTTTGCTTTCCTTCCGAGTTGAGCTGCTAGACTGAGCAGTCCACACTTCTGTCTCCACACTCCCACTCCATGCTCACCCATGCACACCAGCTCTGCCCCTCCTTTCCTCCAACTTTGGCAGCATTTACCAGTGACCTCTGCTTTACAAATCTGATGGACACTTCACAGATTCATTCCATAAATATTTATTAAGTCCCCACTATGTGCCAAGTGCTGTTGCAGGCACTTGGGACCCATCAGAAAACAAAACAAAAACCTGCTCACGTGCTGCTCACATTTCAGTCCTGAGTTGACTGGTCCTCCCTGGGGCATCTGCAGGTGTGCAGCTGACTCCTTGCAATGGTGTCCTCCCTGGGCTGCTGGGCTCCTTCTGGGTTTCGTCTGGCCCCTCTGACTGTGCCTTCTCAGTGCCCTTCTCCCCTCTCACACCCCCAGCCATCTACAACACCCTGTGAATATCTGTCATCACCCCTAGCACATTTTATTTAAATTGGACATTTGTGTGTCTGTTTCCTGAATAAGACCTGAGCACCACACTTGGCCATTCCCTCACCTTAATTAATTGTGCCATCAGGTCTTTTGAAAATTGCCTAGCACTACCCCAGGTCTGTTGCCGCTGCCTAAGTCCAGGCCTGGATGGTCTCTTTTTGCAGTAACCTAAGTCTCTGTGCTGCCCGGCTCACCTGCCGTCTCCAGCCCTTTCTCTACACTGTGAGCAGAATGAGATTGGTGCAATGGAAATCGTACTGGGTTGTCCCCTGCTTAAAAACCATCAGTGGCTACCTCTCACATGTAGGATGAAGTTCAATATTTATACCTGCCGGAAAGGGTCCTTCATAGGACCTGCCTCCTGCCAACCTTCCAGCCTCACTACCGTCCATATGCAGGCCCCTCATTTTCCCTGGGAGTCACATTTCTCCCTTCTCTCAGCTTTAGTGCATGCGGTTCCCTCAGCCTGTAGCACCCTTCCTGCCTCCTGTTTGCCTCTTTAGCCCTTCAGAGTGCAGGTCAGGTAGAACGTTGCTGATGAAGTTTGCCCTGGAGTGGGGCAGCCTCAGTTCTCGCAGTCAGGAGCCTCTCCATCCTGAACCGCCTGTACCGCCTGTACCTGCCCTGTGAGAGTGATGATTCTGTTGTGTTGTAAATGACTTTTTTGCATACTGATTTATCTGACTGAGCTGCACATTTGAGCGGTGGTGCCATTCCTACCTGGGATGGAGGTGCCTGCTGTGGTTTTGGAGCAAAATTCCTGAGTGTGGGAGTGGAGGGGGCAAAATGTGAAAAGCAAGATAGGGCCACCTTGGAGTCGGAATGTCAGCATAGGTCCTGATTCTCTCCTGAGCAATAGGGAGCCATGGAGGACTGTGGAACAGGTCCTGTGGAATTTTAAGATCTGTTGTCTTTTCCAGGGCTTGATTAGAGGGAGATGACAGAAACAGCAGGTGGGGGTGGTTCTTCCAGCTGCTCTTGGCATGGCCATGGCCTTGGTTCCTGCTTGGGGTGTGTGTGCAGTAGGTGGGGGTGGGCGTCATAGCAGTGACTAGAAGAATGAAGGAGGAGAACCATGCTCCCCATTCCTCCCCTACTCCTGCAAGGCCTTGGCAGGAGAGCTGCTTTCCTCTTTCCTTCTCTTTGTGTGTCTGTGTCTGCCCCTTCTTATGCTCTTACTCTGTGATTTTCTTACAGAGAGATTATCTGTGCTTCTTGGCAAAAGCTTAAGGTCATTCGTGTCCCAGGCAGTTCCTGTCTCTTCTTGTAGCCCCTTGAAAGAGACTTGCTGAATGGGCCAGGGGTGGGGGACACCTGGCTTCCTGGACCTTGCTCCAAGGCCTGCATTCAGCACCAAGTGTGGCTTTGCACATTGAGCCATGGCCGAGGGTGTCTGATGCCCCCTGTCAACCTCTGAGACCCAGCTGTGAGTTCAGATGGGGGTCCAGCCTCTCCGCCTGATTTTTGGTTTTCTTCCTGGGCCACCTTTGCCCTGCATGAAGTTACTGTCAGATTCCTGGGATGCTAGAGCTTGGAATAGAGACTAGCCTAGCAGGACTGAGAAAAAATCCCCAAGTCTTTTTATATTTTAGTTAAAACCCACTTTCAAGTTAGTCTAATAAGATTTTATACGTATATAACTGTGTATGTGAGAGAGAAACCTTGGGATATGATATTTAAATATTGACATTTGGCCAGGCTTTATTTGGCTTAGGGGTATGTGGAGACTGGTTTGTGGCAAAGTATGGGGAGCGTTTACCTGAGGCCTTGCCTTTGGTGTTAGATTTGTATTTCCTGTTCATCTGTAGCACATTTTCCTGGGAACTCTTGCCTTTTATGTTGTTATTTTCCTTCTCCACTTTGAAGATGGTTCTGAATATCCTCTTGTGAATATTATTTGCTGACAAACAGAGATGTTTGAGTGCTGGATGTTTTTCATTAATGTTCTTGGCCTTGGTTTAAGATGCTGGAATCAAATCATCATCATGAAGTTCTGCTTATCAGGTTCCCTCATGTAGGTGGTCATTGGCCGGTCTTTGTAGACTCAAGCAAGATGGACTCAAACGCCAGTGCCGAGTGTGTTTTGATGCATTTCCCACAGGAGGGGGATGCACTGTTGTAACAGAGAGTGGTAGGAAACCAAGGTGATTCAGAACTGAGACACACAGAGCAGAGGTCCCCAGCCTGACCTGGACTTCTAAAGCTACTGGAATGGTACCATGGCCAACTCCATGGGATCCCTCATTTAAGCTCTTTTACCAACACACTCGTCCATGGAGTAGGGGTAGTATGGAAACTAGGACAGCAGAGATCACACATCTAACATTTTAAAAACTCGTATTTTCACCTTCTGGCCTCAGTTCGCTTAGTTTAATAATAGGTGGAGGTTGACACCCAGGGTCAAGGCCTGTCTTTATGTGCCCCTACACAAATACCCAGAGGAATTTGAAGGCTTCCTGTGAGAATTGGCCGGCAGCCCTGCTGACTGGTCTGGTTTATGGCCCCTGGAGATGGCTTCACCCTGCCACATCGCTGTGTGAACTCACGGTTCATTGTCTTAGCAGGCTCTAATCCACGTGCCTAGCTCTTCAGTCAAAATGTGGGGGTCAACATTCTGATGTTTTGAGCAGGAAACTTTCCAGATGGTGGAGAATAATTTAAAATGGTTGCAGCAGATCACTGTCTGCCAACTCTTGCTTTCCCTAAGAGCAAAGAAGCAAATGAAGGCAAATATACCTGGGTCCTGCCTAGTCCAGCTACCTTGAGTCTGTGGAGACCTTGAATAATCCTTTAATTTCCCTGAATACCAGGAAATGCCAGAAGTTCCTTGGGTATGATTCTCCCTGGTACCCACTCTTGTTGCTTGCTGAAGATCAGTGACAGACAGGATGTTGCAGACACATCTATACTGATGAGAATGGCCCTCCTCTCTTTTTGCTTTCTGTCTTACGGAGCAAAAACGTCTTTAGAAACTATAGCTGAAATGACACTGAAATGACATTGTGCTATACCGGTGAGGGGTTTCTTTTCTGCGGCCAAGTCTAAAATATTACCTAATCTCAACTCTCAAAAAATCACTTGCAACCTAAAGTTTTACACTCCATAATCCTTTCTTTTTTATGTTATTATTTTTAATGTATCAATGATACTGCATCAGAACAGGTGGCTTTTGGCCAAAAGTAAAAATATTTTGTTCTGACCAATGTGTGTTTTACTCATATCCAGACACAACCAGTAATGTGAACTCTGCCCCATGATGCAGGAGAAATAAATATTAAGAATGTCACTATTCTGAAAAATTATTTTGCCTGAGCATTTAAAATTTTATGTAGTTTTAGCTTCCATAAGGAATGGTTTATGAGTATGCTTTGCTATCCAGATAAGGGGAAAAGCTACTTGGTGGGGCCAGGTGGGTGTGAGTGAGAGTGGAGTATATAATCAAGTGATAAGTATTAGAAATACCAACTCAGTGCTCTTTTTAGGGGAGGATGAGAATATATATATTAAGGCTCTCAGAGAAGTAATACATTTACTTCAGGCAAATTCCTATATTTTATATAAGGCTATCTATAAGGTGCATAGATAGTATGCCAAGTTCAAGCTATACCAGCATAAATTGCATAAATATACAGTCTTCTTAAAGTTATAATTAACTTGTGGATATAAAGGCAGTGGGGAAGGGCTTTCCCTAGGCCACCCTCTGTTTTTCAGTACCTGATCAACTTCCCAAATTGGGGATGTATATTATAGCAAGTTCAAGCGTTATTCTCTTTTTTCAAAAGCCCAATTTCAAAGATTTTAAAAACCCTTTACTGTGTCCCTTTCTGCATTCCTCTGTATCCCAATATAAAGTTTAGACTTTTAAATCGGTGACTGTAGCAAACCAAGTAACATAATTTTATCGTGGCTATTCAAATTACGAGTATTTTTTCATGAATACACAATGTTACTTTTAATCTAACACTGCTGTCGAAACTGTTAATAGTGAGTCTATTCAACATCGTGATCACAGGCTTGTAGAGAATCTGTTGTGTGCGTGTCTGTTTAGCTTTGCCTGATTTTCCTATCAAGGCAGTTTTCAGGTGAAAACCAGAATCTCTAGGCGTTGCTAAAAGCCACACAGAAAGGTACTGTCAGAACCCTGCCCCTCTGCGATTCAGGCGCTTAGCCGTCGCAGCCAGCCTCTGGCCCTTCAAAACGGAGATTTTCAGAAAGCACAAGTGAAAAGCGTCTTTGTTTCAGCTGTATCTGCCTTTTATCGAGCAGTGGAGGGGCTGCAAACCCACGTCCATCGCACCCTGACCACATCCCTGGCGCATGCAGGTGATCAGTGGGCTTGGAACGTAAACACTCCAAGAAAAAAAGCTAAAAGACTCTTTTGTTTAAAAAAACAAAACCCAAAAGTCTCTTCGCCACCAACTGGGCATAACTTTCCAAGGTTTTCTTGTCTGCCTGAACTTTTCCTGTTCACTTCCTCCACAGAAAGATGCAAAATCAATCTGGGGAAGCTTTAGTGAAGACCCTTTGTATTCCAAAAACAGGCCAAGCTGGGAGAAGAAGGGAAGTTCTAGGTGCCTAATTTCCCAGCCTCTGCAGGACCTGTCACTTGGCTTTATCCTGTGCTTCTCAGGAATTAAAAATGAAGGTCGTCAGTAGTGGGACACATGTGTCTCTGTGTTTTGTCCTTTAGGTGGGAGGGGTGGTGTCCGTGAGACAGAAGCCATTAAGAGCAGAGCTGCTCTTGTGAAAATAAGGCCTTCTGTACCCTGTCTGCCTCTGGGGGCTGGTCTGCCCACACAACCCCTTCCAAGAGCCAATGCATGGATGTGTCTGCCAAGAAAAAAAAAAAAAAAAAAAAAAAAAAAAAAAAA
>NW_016814088.1:338190-369547 GCF_001698545.2 Rhinopithecus bieti
AAAAAAAAAAAAAAAAAAAAAAAAAAAAAAAACAACAGAATAAACCAAACCAGAGGATTTAATATTTAAAAGAGAAGCCATGGAACTGCTTTCATCACAGTTCTTCTCTTTCGTCTTTGGTGACCAGCTAACAATTTGCAGTGGAAGGAGAACCTATCTGGGCATCTGGAAGCCTAGGTATACCCAGTGCCCGTGGCTGGCAGGTGGTGGATTAACCTGAGAGGCCTTATTTTCTTGCTCTGTCGGATGTAGATGATACCCAGTCCTTATCTTCACAAAGTGAAGAAGCAACAATATATTTTAAACTTCTGGAAAGACCTCTTACAAAGTTTGTCAGTGTAAGGTTGCGTTTTGGGCATTGGAAAGTAAGTAGAAGCAGGTAAAGTTTGCCTTTTCGAGCTGAGGGTGAGAAGGACCTTTAAGGACATTCCTTCTGAGCTGCTCCTTTGGCTTTATCCTTCCCGTGCTTATCTGTGAAATGGGGACATGATTAGTGCCTACCTTGTAGGGTCATTGTGGGAATGACATGAGATAGATTTGTGTGAAGACCTTGGACTCAAGCATGGCACCGAGTAAGCACTTGGTAACATTAACTGTTGTTGTCATTGTTAATGGATGAGTCAACTGGGGTCTAGAGAGGTGAAATATCCTGCCCAAGGTCACCCAGCTGGCCCACAGCAGACCTGGGACTGGAATCCACATCCACTGTGCTTAACTGGAAGCAGCTATTTCACCAGCATCCTTGGTCTAGTTGCAGCCAAGAGCTCAGGTTCATGTGCCCCTAATACAGCATGGCATGTGGAACAGTTTTGGTTTGTTATGGCTACACAAGCATGCTCAAGGCCTTTGCCTTGGTGTTTGATGCCCTGTTTTAGTTAAAAAATATAAGGAAACTGTCTTTCTCACTCTCTATTTCTCTCTCTCTCTCTCTGTGTGTGTGTGTGTGTGTGTGTGTGGTGTGACCCTTCCTACATATTTCAGTGTTCTCCTTTTACATTAGTGTATTAGCATGTTGTCACTTTTAACCTTTTACCCACTGAGCTTGGCATTTAAAATGCTATTAAACTCAATAATGTTTCCTATAAACAGCCTTAGAGGGATGAGAAATAATTGGAATGACATTTTTAATAGGCTCCTGATTCTCAGCCCTGTGTACTACAGGAACTTAGCCGGTGCTTGTGGGGAGGGACTTGTTAGTGGTTTGATCCCTGGTCTGAGGTCAGGAGAGGGTCATGGAGTGAAGATTTGGGGTGCTAAAGGACCTTTTATGGCACAGAAGAAGGCTGAAGAAGTAAGTCTGCTCTTGACTAGTGCTTTCTGCTTTTTTAATGGATGGATATGGTCAATCTAGGAGCCGATCACTCCTTCCTTCTTCAGGTGGCTGCGGAAAAGCTTGGAGCCAAATTTCTGGCCACCTTTAGCCAATGAGTAGGACTTCCTGGAATGCATTTTTGTGGATCAGCCTCATTCCTTGCTTCTTTTCTTTGCCTAAAATGCATATTTTTTGTGTTCTTTCCTGCTTGCATTTTACATTACCATTCTATGTGCAGTATTGTGTGCCTCCTAAATTTGTTTTGGGGACAAGTTTTTAAAAAAATCAAGTTGAATGTTGCCTTTTCTGCTTGTGTAGTTGTGAGGTCTCGGGAGGCTACTTTATCTCTCTGTTCCTCAAATTTGGCTTTTTCATCTATAAACCAGAGAAACTGACACCATCTTGCTGAGATATGGTAACGTGGGAGCAAGCATGGCTGTTTACAGAGAAAGTTGCACTTTTTAGAATGGTTTCTGCTGCTACTACCAGGGGTGCTAGGGATAGAAAAGTACTGGGATCTAGTATTTTTGTCATGATTATGGTCCTAGATCCTATTCTCTCAGAATCATGTTCAGAAAACATGGTAAGCATTCATCTGCAGTCACTAAATATTACAGCTGCTTACCTTATGAGTTTGTCAAATAGGAATTTATAGGAAACCTACCATTCACCCAGCTCTGGGACAGACCGAGAGAGAGAGGACATATGTAGAAGAATAATCGTGGACAGATGACAGGATGAGGGTCAGATGGCTGAGCACAGCACCAGCTCTCTCCTGCTTAGTCGCTGTGTTCATTTAAGCATTTGCTGAGTGCCGCTATGTTCTGGGGCAGTTTGAAGCCATCCATGGATGTGTGCCTCAAACAAGGCAAGTCAGATCATCAAGGCAGGTCAGATCCCCACGCTCCTACAGCTTATGTTTCCCCAAGAAAGAGATAGTTTAAAAATAAAGATAAATGCTTTAGAGGTGTATACTTAAAACGGGTGAATTTTTTTTTATTGTTGTGTAAATTATACCTGGATACAGCTGTTAGAAAAGAAAATCTTGGCCCCATGGTGCCGGCGTTCAGGTTTGCCCTGATACATTTGATCCTTATTTGTGGATTTTGTTTTTGCAAATTCGCTTACTCGCTGAGATTTATTTGTAACCCCCAAATCAGCTTCCATGGTCATTCACAGACATGTGCAGAGCTTTTGAGTTGCCCAACACTCACATTCCCAGTTGAGGCCAAACAAGGCGACACTCTGCCTCCCGTTCCGGCTCTCATCCTGTAGACAGATGTCTTTTTCGTAGTCTCTTTAGTGCCACATTTTTTGCATTTTTATGCTGCTTCTTGGTGATTTCACTATTTAAAAATGGCCCCCAACTGTCATGCAGAAGTGCCGTCTAGTGTCCTGAGCGTAGGATGACTGTGATGTGCCTCATGGAGATAGCATATGTGGTTAGATAAGCTTTATTCTGGCATGAGTTATAGCACTGGTGGCCATGAATTCAATGTTAATGAATCAACAATGTATGTTAAATTAGGTGTCTTTAAACAGAAACGCACATAAAACAAGGTTATGAATTGATCTGTTGACAAAAATGGGACCAGAGGCTCGCAGGAACCTAACCCTGTATTTCTCCCAGGAGCAATGTTTCAGTGTTCACTAATTCAGTGTTTGCAGTGACTTGAGAGAACATAACTCGTGTGAATGATGACAGTTAACTGGATATGTTGGGCGAGGGCAAGAATATATGTAGAGCCCACATACCAGATGTCTATCTTCCTTTAAAAAAAAAATGCAAAAGTTCTCAGACTTGGCAGCACATCGGAATGCCCTGGGGAGTTTGACAAAATGCCCATGCCCCAAAGAGTCTGGTTTAATTGGCTGGGGTGTGGCTCAGGCAGAGAGATTTTAGAAGCTCCCCCAGGGATTCTAATGTGCAGCCGGAGTTGAACACCAGTGCTCTTCACATTGAGTGATAATGTGTCTTAGAAGTGGACCCTGGCCAGCTGAAGGAGGCTCTCTGGGGCCAGCAGCACCTCCTCATACCCGCTCAAGATCCAGAGCCCAGGGAGGGTGTCCAGTTGGCTGGGCTCCTGCCCTGAGGGTCTGTCTCCTCCATCCTCCCATCCCCCGTAGTGACGCCACACACATCCTATGCCCACACACAGCTGGAGGGAGGCTTCCCGCAGGAAACCCTGGTGCTGTTAAGAGAGGAGAATGGATGGCAGACAGCCCAAGCCCCACAGAGGTCCACTCCACCCTGTGCTCCAAAAGACATGTGCATTTCCTGAATGAAATCAAGTGAGAGATATGTGCCTAGACAGGGCAGTGTTTGGTTAATGCCTGCCTGCCTTTCCCCTGGCTCTTCCTTTCTCTCATTTCTTCCAACTCCTCTGATCTTCCTTCACAGGGATTTCAGGCTGAGAAGATGAGGTTTATTTTCAGAGGAGTCTTGTCAGACAATATGGAGTATTAGGTGGTTGGGCCAGGAATGACCTATATGAGCGGAGTTCAGAGAAGGAGAACCACCATGGCTAGCGTGGTCAGGAGGGGCTCTGGCGGAGCTGGATTCAGGTGGCTTAGTGCCTGGACAGGTCTCACAGAGAAGGCCATTGGTGACAGAGGACAGCCTGGATGATGGCACTGGGAACAGCTCCCGTGACAGAGGGGGATAAGTACAGCTGATTGAAGCTGACTTGGCTTTTGATTTTTCATCTTAAGCAGTGAGCCATTACTGAGCACTTACTGTGTGCATCTGGGCTCCTTATGTGAGAGGGGCTGCGAGGATAAATGGGACAGGACAGCACAGTCGCTGCCTGTGGGACTGTGAGGAGTCTGATGAGAACTATGGAGGAGGTGAGAGGCTGATGAGAACTATGAACAAGGGTAAGGAAATGATAAAAACACCAGAGCATGACACAGAGTGCATCCGGCAAGCAGAGATCATACCCTTGAACAGCTGGGAATGGCTTCACATTACAATTGAGGTGGGTCATGAAGGGATGCGTGAGATTCTAAGCAGGACAACTGTGTGTGTGGTGGTGGGTATAGGAAAGGTAGGACACAAACTGAGAGGGGCTAAAACTCCCCAAAGGAAGTAGGGACTAGAATGCATTGGCTGAAACCCAGCACATCTGTTCTAAAGAAAATACAGGCAGTCGGACGGGAAGGTAGGTTGAGAACACTGAAAAAGGTCTTGACCAAAGGTATTAAGGTTTTAGGGTGGGGATTAGGAAGACCTGTATATTCGGATAGGGCTTGGTGTTTGCTATCAATCCTTCTCTTAGCTAATCTCATTTGGGTTTTTCCCTGCAAGCTTGATAGGACATGTCTAAAGCAGCAGCACAAAAACACAAGAAGGCTTGTCCTGCATCTCTTTGTACAGAGTAAATGACACCCACTGAATGGGATGGGTCTTGTTGACCAGGGGATGGGGGAGATTTACTCTTTAAAGGAGAGGGTTGTCTCTAGAAGTAGCTGAGGATAGTGACCTCTTGCTGGCATGTCTGGGCAACACAGGGCATCTGTGATGCATCATTCACTCGTTTCCATGCTGCCTTTGCCACTGTCCAGTGTGTTTGTCCCCCACCCCGTCCCTCACATGTGCATCCTTCAAACCTCTGTTAGAGAAGAACCAGCACCCTTTATTGATGAGGTGTCTCCAGAGGGCCCTTGGGAAAGGCCTGGTTCTCAGGTCCACCTGCACATCCGAAACCTCTGGGGATCTTTGAACAATGCTGACAGCTGGGCCAGCACCACACCAGTCTGTAGTACCCAGACCAGCTGAGGTGTTACAAACACCCCGAATTTTATGGACAAGCAGACTGAGGCTCGGCGTATAAGATTACTTGCTGGTAGTTACATAGCAAGAAAATGGTAGAGCTGGCATTTAAACCCAGGTAGTCGATTCTTGAGTCCAAGCTTCAAACCCCCAGGTTTTGTCATCTCTCCCCTGCTGGCTAAACTGTCACAGTACTGATTTGGCCATTCATAACTAGGTGGAAACCACAGTTTTTTGTTTCACAGCACAACTAAGATTTTAAAGGCAGTTTTTGAAATAAGCCAGCAATGTGGGATGTTACATCTGGTCCCATGACTCCCGGTAAGGTAGATGTGAAATTAGCAGCTGGAATTCTCTGTTTCTGAAGCTCAGGTGTAGACTTTCAGGTTGCTCTTCAATGCACAGGCAGCCGAAGTGCTGGGGAAACCTCAGCTAGCCCCTAACCTTCTTGAAGGTTGTGACTTTATTTATTAGTTTCTGTCTTCCACAATGCTGATGCACAGAAGTAAACTGATAAATATCTGAATGAATGAATGAATGGATGGCCAACAGATTTGTACTATTCACTTGTGAGCTCCCATCCTGTCACACACAGCTTGTTTCATCTCATCTGCAGTGAGTATCAGTCTAGATACCATCTGGGTCCCAGGGTACAGGTATTGAGAGGCATGTCATTAAATAAAAATAGAACAAAAACTAGTGCTAACTCTGCATTAGGCAGAACCCTTCAGTCAAGAGGTTTGAGGGTCTAAGATGTAAAAGGGGCGGTTAGCAGCTTCCACTTGTTTCTTTTGATGTGGCCAAAAGCTAAACTGGAACTCTTTTCCTTTGTTTTACAGGTCACAGCCAAGACTGCCTTTCTATTTATTTTACCTCAGTATAACATTAGCGTGCCTACAGCAGGTAAGAATCACTGGTCTCCATCTTCTCCTGGCCCTGTTAATCCTGAAGAACCTGGAAAGCTTCCTTTTCACCATCCGTGTACAATCTTTTTTTTTTTCTTTTCCCATGATGGAGTCTCTGCTCTGTCACCCAGACTGGAGCGCAGTGGCGCAATCTTGGTTCACTGCAACCTCTGCATCCCAGGTTCAAGCAGTTCCCCTGCCTCAGCCTCACAAGTAGCTGGGATTACAGGTGTGTGCCACCACACCCTGCTAATTTTTGTATTCTTAGTAGAGACGGAGTTTCACCATGTTGGCCAGGCTGGTCTCGAACTCCTGACCTCGTGATCCACCCGCCTTGGCCTGCCACAGTGCAGGGATTACAGGCGTGAGCCACCACATCTAGCTGTGTATAATCTTTAGATATTGAAACCAGCCTCCGGCAGCCTCCACCACTGAGATTACAGTGGTGCAGTATTAACAGCTAAGAACTTCCCTCTCTTCTGCTCTCTCTTCTTCATCAGAAGAGGACCTGCTGCACCACGTGGTGCTTCATGCAGCTCCTACTCCTTTCTCCAAAGCATCTAACATTGAGTTCTGTTGGAGACAGGACATGAGACATCGTGACCATTGATCTGTTCTCCAGAGCATAGCTTCCTTTTAACATTTTCATTGAGGACAATGGGCAGGATGTTGTGTTTTGATAGTGCATGGAAGCATGATTGAGGGACAGAGTGCTGCACTCTTGACTGGGTTGGGGTAAGGACTGAACCTCAGACCCAGCCCCAAGTCTTGTTGCATGGCTGTTGTTAAGGCCCACTGACTACAGCTGCTGCATCACAAGCTTCCCCCATAGTGGCTGGGCATTTCCAAGCACTTACAGGGAACCCAGCCAGCATCATGCCAGGTACCACAGTGGCCTCACTGGCAGTTCCCAGTACGGCTGAGGGGCTGCAGCTCAAGGAGCAGCAGGGCCAGGCAGGTAAATCGCTGAACTGGACAGGGGAGAGGGTCTATCTAAAGGAGTAGCTGCTGCTCACTTCCAGCCAGTTGTCACATAGGAGTGTAAACCCTGTGTGCCTAAGAACTTCCTTTTCCACCCCCCATAAGAGAATCCAAAGAAATCTCTTTTAGGTAGAAAAACTCTGATTTTTAAATGTTGCCAACTAATTTAGAAATTCTGCAAACACCATGCGGGTCAACGTTGTGTAAACCAAACCAACACATCTGAAGGCCGAGTCCAGCCCTTAGGCACAGGTCTGCAACTTTGGGCTTCTCAGATCCCGCCACCAGCACCTGAGTATCACTCCTTTCTCAGTGGCAAAGTCCTGGGTGGCCTCTTGATGAACAAAGGAAGGACTTTAGTTTGCTGAACCTAGTTCTTTCCTCTTTATTCTTTTGTTGTTGTTGTTTTTGTTTGTTTGTTTTGGACGGAGTTTCACTCTTGTTGCCCAGGCTGGAGTGCAATGGCGCGATCTCAGCTCACTGCAGCCTCCGCCTCCCAGGTTGAAGTGATTCTCCCGCCTCAGCCTCCCAAGTAGCTGGGATTACAGGCATGCGCCACCATGCCTGGCTCATTTTGTATTTTTAGTAGAGACAGGGTTTCTCCATGTTGGTCAGGCTGGTCTCAAACTCTTGACCTCAGGTGATCCGCCCACCTTGGCCTCCCAAAGTGCTGGGATTATAGGCATGAGCCACCACACCTGGCCTTTTTTTGTTTTTGGACGGAGTTTCGCTCTTGTTGCCCACGCTGGAGTACAATGGCGCAATATTGGCTCACTGTAACCTCCACCTCCCGGGTTCAGGTGATTCTCCTGCCTCAGCCTCCCAAGTAGCTGGGATTACAGGTATGCACCACCACGCCTGGCTAATTTTTTGTATTTAGTAGAGAAGGGGTTTCACCATGTTAGGCTGGCTGGTCTTGTACTCCTGACCTCAGGTAATCTACCCGCCTCCGTCTCCCAAAGTGCTGGGATTACAGGCATGTGCCACTGCACGCGGCCTTTTCCTCTTTATAGTAGAGAAGTGGCTTTAAGGTGAGATTCTTTTCCTTGTCTGGCTCTGCCAGCTGCTAGCTAAAAGACTTTGGTGGCAAATCCTGAACCTGCAGCTCATGGGGGTATAGCCATGAATCTTTCCTGGGCCCACCATCCCCTGCAGTCACTGTGGCCAGGATTGGAAGGAAGCCATGCTTTTCTGGGGCAACCAAGTCAGTTTCTTCATCTGAGAGTCAAACCTAGGGACGTTGGCAAGAGAGGAAGAAAACTATGCCATGAAAGAGACTGGAGAGCATCTCTGCCCTCAGTAGGCCAGGAAACATGTGGCCAGCACCAGTGGTCAGGGAGCAGACAGATGCCTGCTCATCCCAGGGCACACTCCAGTGCTGGGGCACATGGATGATGTAGCTCAGGGCTGTGTGTTCTAAGTCAAATCCGGGCTTATTTACTCTTGCCTCTTGAAAATCCTAATAACAGAGACTCGACTGTACTCAAGATTTACTGATTTGTTTTTTAGTTTAAAAAAATTGTAAAATATATATAACATAAAATGTACCATCGTAACCATTTTTAAGCGTGTAACTTAGTGACACTAAGTACATTCACATTGTTGTGCTTCCATCCCCACCATCCATCTCCAGAACTCTTTTCATCTTGCAGATTGAAGCTCTGTCTACCAAACCCTAACTCCCCTTTCCCTACCCCCTCTAGCCCCCAACAGCCCCATTCCATTTTTTGTCTCTGTGAATTTGACTACCTTAGGTACTTCATATAAGTGAAATATAGATAGTATTTGATCTTTTGTAACTAGT
Organism: Rhinopithecus bieti; assembly: GCF_001698545.2. Lineage (NCBI taxonomy): Eukaryota > Metazoa > Chordata > Mammalia > Primates > Cercopithecidae > Rhinopithecus > Rhinopithecus bieti. The sequence continues at coordinate 346,965 of NW_016814088.1, forward strand.
TAAAAATTATTCTTCAACACTTTTTCAAAATATATTTATGTGAGTGATACATAAGTCTTAGAGAAAAATTATAACACAGAAAACCATTAAGAAGATAAAAGTCACACAGGACCCCATCACCCAGAAAAAAACTAAAGTTAGAATGTTTTGGAATATTGATTTATAACACAATTTTTTGCTATTATAATATGATGAACCTTTTTATGTGTCATCGATTATCATTCCATTCAACCAGATATTCTGAAAAGCTGCGGGATGTTTCTTAATAGGGATTACCACAAATTATCCAATCAGCCCCATATGGATATTTAAGTTATCTGTTTTTATTGTAAATAGTACTACAGTGAACATTCTTGTGGCTAAATTTTTACATTTATTTATGATTGCTTTCTTAGGATAACTTCGTATTCCTGGAACTTCTAGGTTAAGTAGTATGTAAAGGTTTTATGTATGTATTGCCAAAATATCCTCTGTCATTTAATACTCGTGACCCATAAACCCTCAATTTTAAAGTTGTTTTGTAAATATAAAATGCACAGGATTTAAAAAAAAAACCAGAATGCCAGTTTATAAATGTCTACAGAGACAGCCAGTTATCAAATATTGTGCTGGTGTTTTCATTACATTTCTCCCTGAAGTCAACTTACAGGGGATGCTGGATCATACCCCACATACCCAGAGCTGTGTTACTAATTTACCATGTGAAAGAATTGTCCTGGAGACCACAAAAGTTGATGTGCATGTGATTGGGCATCCTTTTATTATAAGAAGGGCTACTTGTAAAGCCAGATCATGATCAGAGGGTTGATTTTTGAGTTTGAAACCTTCCTAGAGACACTGGCAAGACAAGTGATGTCCTCAAGCATTGTTCTCACAACAGCATGAGAAGCATAGACACAGCACACTCTAGAGCTGAACTCAGACCCTCTGGGCAGGACAAGCTTCCTACAGTGTTTGAGTAAGGAGGAATGGGGGTAGTGGAGTGCCACCGTGTCATGCCTTCATTTGCTTAATTAATTAATCAAGCTAGACAAATATTTGTGTGCCCATTGTGGGCCAGGGTCTGGGTGTAAAATAATGTACAGAACCCATCTGATCTCTGATGTCACGAAACTTATCATTTATTAGAGAGAGATAGGTAATAAATAAGTAAACAGTGAATTAAATTGTAGTTGTGATAGGGTGATGAAGGACATGTACAAGGTTATGTGGTAAGGAAAAACAAAGGGGTGGCGACAGAAGATGTTTCTGAGTGTGGGGTTGCGTTGTGTTGTGAGTAGAGGAAGAGGTCTGGGCAGAAGAAAGCACTCCGCGCACAGGGACCAGCATAAGCAAAAGCCCTCAAATGAGGCACAGACACCTCGGGAGGTTCTAGTAACACCTTGGGAGGCGCGGTGGCTCTAGTAACTGTACATAGGCCAGCGTGACTTGAGCCAGTGGGCTTTGGCCTTTTCCCAGGGTGGGACTATTGAATTCTGCTCCTGGAATCCTCCTCCAGGCCCAGAACAGACCTGGGCAGAGGAAAAGGTACAGTAAAGTACATGGTAAATGGAGGGGGTTTCAGTTACTTTAGAAAGAGAAGATTAAGTGTTTTAAGTAGCCTATCTTTTATTTAAATCTTGCCATTTGGGGCTATTGGAAATATAACAAGCAAATAATCAAGAGAGAGAATGAAATCAGAATAGCCTGCTTAATTTTGTTTTGAGCTTCTTAATCACTAACCCAGTATGGTAATTGTTTGGGTTGTAAGAACTGGAGGAAAGCAAACTTCTCATGGGAAAAAACACTGTACAATAACAAGTCTGTTAAGGTTGTGATTTTAAAAGCCCTCCCCAAAATCTCTTTAGATTGCCCTCTACTCTTGGAAATGTACCTTTTTTTTTTTGTACAACCAGCGTAAATTCTGACTTCTAAGGTTTCTTCCTTAAGTAGTGTGTAACTTGCTCAACTCAACATTTAAAACTGAATTTTAGTAGAGCCAGTAACTGTTTTCATACAGGGGGGTCCATCATTTCCAAATCCCTGTGTCTTCCTCAGCTGACATTTTCAAGTTCTGAGGAACAAAGTTAATAAGTAATGTGGTTGAGGCTTTTTCTTGAAGGTTTTGTTTTGCCGTAACTCCCTCTCCTTCTGTATTCCTTTCTCTTCTTCTCAGCTCCCAGTACTAGTTTCCTAGGGCCAGTGTAACAAAATACCACAAACCTAGAGGCTAAAACAATAGAAATTTACCATCCCAGCCTTCTGGAGGCTAGAATCCCGAGACCATGGGGCCAGGAGAGGGGCCCCGCTCCTCAGAAGGCTCTGGGAAGGGTCTAGTCCAGGCTTCCCTCCTGGCTTCTGGTAGTTCCTTTGCGTGCGGCAGTGCAGTGCCAGTCTTCACACGCAATTCTCCCTGTGTACACGTCTGTGTGTCCAGATTTCTCTTTTTCATAAGGACACAGTCATGTTGGATTAGAGGCCCAACCTACTCCACGGTGACCTCATCTTAACTAACTACATCTGCAGAGACCCTGTTTCTAAATGAGGTCACATTCTGAGGTGCTGGAAGTTAGGACATCCACAAGAGTTTTGGTGGAGGTGGGGGAGACACAATTTAGCTCATAACACCAGCTATAAATTTATGACTTTGTGCATTATAATCAGCTGGTTAAAAAAAATTAAGCTTCATTCAGAGAGATGCACACAGTAGTGGCAGTGATGCATCTTATGCATTCTAGTGGAGCCCCTGCCACCCTGGCATCCTTGAGGTTTTCTTTAAGGACAACAGTGATGAAGCAGGAGATATTCCTTTACTAACTTCCTGCTCTCCTCATTTCTGCTTGCCAATTCTATTAGCAAATACAAATTCAGGACTGCCAGTGAAATTTTCAGATAAACAATAGATATCTTTTTAAAAGTATAAGTACGTCCCAAATGATGTATGAGATAGAATTATACTAGAAAATTAATCATCGTTTATCTGAAATTCAAATTTAACTGGCCACAACCGTCCACCCTGCTCAGTTCTGGCAAGGAATAAAATGTGTGTTTTCTGGTCTCACCATTACACACTCTGAGTCTTCTTTCTAATTAAACTACCCCAGAGTATCTCGTGTGTGATCAGAAATGTATAGACTATAAAGGTCAGAAAAGAAAAGTTTGATTCTTCCCACAGGCAGACTCCAAGCCTGTTGACTTCCTCTCTGATCTACAACAGGTGAGCCCAAATGGGCTAAGCATTTAGCCACAAGGTTGTCTTGGGTTGTGCTTCTAATTTGCTGAATTGTCTTGGGCAAAACACTTAACACCTGGGTCTCTGTCTCCCATCTGCAAAATCCAGAGTGATGACCACTCCCTCAACCCCAGTGGTTCTTGTAGACAGGAAGCCCTGGGAGTCCTCTGAAGGGCTTGCTACTCAGATTTTCCATAGACCAACACCATCGGCACCACCTGGGAACCTGTGAGAAACAGACTTTCAGGCCCCACTGCAGACCTGCTACATCAAAACCTACATTTTAACAAGAGCTCCGGAGGTTCCTGTGGCCCATAAAGCCCGAGAAGCATGGTTTTAAGTGAGGTAGGCAAAAATCTCTCGTTAGGCTTTCAAATAATCCTGCGCTTCTAACCGCAAAGGTAAGATAGGGAAACCCGTAAACCCAGTAACTCATTTGCATCTTTCTGTCCTTTTCTAGTTTTGGTTTCTCTATAAATATCGGGTCCTGGGAAAGGTTGGGGGAGGTGGGGAGTATCACTAGTGGAATTGGTTTCCAGCTGGGGCTACAGATCCCTAAGAAGTCATGTACACGTTTGTGGCTGGGCGCGGTGGCTCATACCTGTAATCCCAGCACTTTGGGAGGCCAAGGCGGGCGGATCAAGAGGTCAGGAGATCAAGACCATCCTGGCTAACACAGTGAAACCCCATCTCTACTAAAAATACAAAAAATTTAGCCGGGCATCGTGACACGCACCTGTAGTCCCAGCTGCTCGGGAGGCTTAGGCAGGAGAATCGCTTGAACCCAGGAGGTGGAGGTTGCAGTGAGCTGAGACCGCGCCACTGCACTCTAGCCTGGGTGACACAGCGAGACTCCGTCTCAAAAAAAAAAAAAAAAAAAAGTCATGTACCTGTTTGTAAGGCAATGTGGGCAGCAGTTCTGGTAGCTTTGATGTTGCTCAGCCTGCTTGCTGCTGCACACCTAGAACACCAAGGTTGAGGCTGAGGGAGCTCTTCCAGTGAAAGGTTTGTTTTGCAGTGATCAAAGGTAGTAAGGATCCATCCCCAGGCCCTGTGGATCCCAATTGGCTTTATTACTACCATCTGCTCTGTTGCATTTTGCAGCCAGAGATGAAAGGCCTGAGAACCTCCTACACCATAGCTTGGCCATTGTTCTTGCAGCCTCTTCTAGGATGAGACTCGCTGCAGTCAAAACAACCTCAGACAGATGGTTTTAAAGCCTCTTTCAGCCAAAGGCCTTTTTCCAGGGCTCAAATGATTCTTATTCCCTTTGGTGATTGGCAGGAATTAGTGTTGTCTCCTGCTTGTATCATATACTTGAAAGATTGGCATCACATATCAAGCTGAGCCCCTCTTTGTAAGATGAGCTCATGGGGGTCAAGAAAGGAAAGAGACAGGTGGACAGCGGTGGCTCTGGAGATGGAAGCCATACTTGATTATAGATGAAAGCTACCTAATCTGTGGCCCATACAGCTGGAGGAGACTTGAGACTCATCTAGCCTAGCCTGCTGCTTTTACAGCCAAGGAAACTGAGGCTCAGAGAATTGATTCGTGCTCCCAAGGATGCAGCAGTGAGAGCCAAGGAGGGGCCGGGGTGCTCACACCTGTATAGCACCAGTGTTCTGGAAAGCTTTAGAAAAGCTGGGTTTATCAAATGGGGCAGTGGGCATAGACAGTCTCAACCAGGGAGGTAGAGACTTGGCTCTGTCCTGTCCCTGTTGAGCCAAATAGCCACAAAGATCTCCTCTGACCCTGAGGTTCTGTTTGTATGAATAAGAGAAAACCACGGCCCCAGTGTCCCTGGCCTTATTGGTTGGCCATCTGAAAAAGAATGGGGAGCCTCTGACCCAGGACTTGTGGCCAGTCCTGGGCTTGATTTTTTTCCCCAATAACTAAAACTTATTAAGTGTAACAATTGTGCAGAAAGGTGGACAAATCATGTGTTCAGCTCAACGAATTTTCGCACACTGAACACCCATGCAGCCTAGAAGTGTCTTCTTCAGACGCAGCTTGATTTTTATCCAATTCCCTGTCGTAGCTCAGATAATTTATCCCATTCTGTGTGGAGCTTGTAGAGGCTTAAATAAGCAGAGCCACAGAGTGGCTGTGGCTGATTGTTAACCAGCCTGAAGCCTGCGGTCAGCAGGAACGTGGCTAGAGCCTGCAGACCCACATCTTTGAACTGCTGCACTGAGCCCCCAAATGTCTCTTCTCCTAGTGAATCATCTTGCTCTTACCCCCACCCCATCCCGCACCCTTTCTGACCTGGACCTCACCCCACATCTTTACTTGAACTTCACTTTCCTATTTCTTCTGATCAAATTGTTTCTTCTATCTAGGTAGGATGATTTTTTTCTTTTTTTTTCTTTTTTTTGAGATGGAGTCTTGCTCTATTGCCCAGACTGGAGAGCAGTGGTGTGATCTTTGCTCACTGCATCCTCCACCTCCTGGGTTCAAGCTATTCTACTGCCTCAGCCTCCCGAGTAGCAAGGACTACAGGCACCCGCCACCATGCCCAGCTAATTTTTGTATTGTTAATAGGGACGGGGTTTCACCATGTTGGCCAGGTTGGTCTGGAACCCCTGACCTCAAGTGATCCGCCACCTCGGCCTCTCAAAGTGCTGGGATTACAGGCATGAGCCACCACACCCAGCCAGATAATTTTTTTTTTCCAATCACTTGTTTTTACTGAAATAATTGTTGTCAATTTAACGATGGGTTTGTTGAAATTGTTATTTTTTTATGTAAGTTAAAAAAAAAGCCTTAATTAAAAAAATTTTTTTTGTATGTGATTCTTGAGAGATTATTTTTTCTTTACAGCTCTTCGTGAATTTTAAAATGTTCACACATTCCCCTAGCTATAAGCATTCTTCACGTGAGGCAGCCTATGGAATGCATGTGTCATGCCCAGGCGATGTTGTATACAGAAGTCACAGAACTTTGAAGTACAGTGGAGTCTGTAGTATGTGCCTAGCACCTCGGAATCCTTGTATATTTCTTTCTGGAAAGCTACAGGGAGGGTTACAGCCTTATAAAAAGGAATGGTGCATCAAGAAAGCAATGCCAGCTGGGTGCGGTGGCTCATGCTTGTCATCCCAGCACTTTGGGAGGCCAAGGCAGGCAGAATCATTTGAGGTCAGGAGTTTGAGACCAGCCTGGCCAACATGGCAAAACTCAGTCTGTAGTAAAAATGCAAAAAAATTAGCCGGGTGTGGTGGGGCACACCTGCAATTCCAGCTACTTGGGAGGCTGAGGCATGAGAATTGCTTGAGCCTGGGAGGCAGAGGTTGTAGTGAGCTGAGATCATGCCACTTCACTCCAGCCTTGGCGGGGAAGAAAAAAAAATGCAGAAGCCTAGGATCTTATCAGCTTCTCTTCAGCCTTTCATTCATCTTTGCTACATTGTTTTATGTCATGGAAGTATCCTTTCTTTTTTTTTTTTTTTTTTTTTTTTTTGACAGAGTCTTGCTCTGTCGCCCAGACTGGAGGGCAGTGGTGCTATCTCGACTCACTGCAAGCTCCTCCTCCCGGGTTCATGCCATTCTGCTGCCTCAGTCTCCCGAGTAGGTGGGACTACAGGCGCCCACCACAATGCCTGGCTAATTTTTTGTATTTTTAGTAGAGACGGGGTTTCACTGTGTTAGCCAGGATGGTCTCGATCTCTTGACCCCTTGATCTGCCCGCCTCGGCCTCCCAAAGTGCTGGGATTACAGGCGTGAGCCACCGCGCCCAGCAGCAAAACCCAATCTCTATGAAAAACACAAAAAAATTAGCCGGGTGTGGTGAGGCGCACCTGTAATTCCAGCTACTCCGGAGGCTGAGGCATGAGAATCGCTTGAGCCTGGGAGGCAGAGGTTGCAGTGAGCTGAGATCGTGCCACTGCACTCCAGCCTGGGGTGGGGAGGGAAAAAAGAGCAATGCAGAAGTCCAGGATCTTAACTTCTTTTCAACCCTTCATTCATCTTTGCTACATTGTTTTATGTCATGTAAGTATCCTTTCTTTATCTTCCTTCCTTACTATAAAAATGGAGAAAATATATTCCAAAGCATGCAATGTGGAGTTAAAATGGTAACTTTGAAGATCTGTTAGATCTTTAATTCTCTGGCACACGTGCGTGTGTGTGTTTGTGTGTGTGTATGTATGTATGTATGTGTGTATTTCCTAGGATGGCCATAACAAAATACCACAAACTGAGTGACTTAAACAGAAATGTATTGTCTCACAGTTCTGGAGACCACAAGTCTGAAATCAAGATGATGGCAATGTTGATTCCTTCTGAGGGCTGTGAGGGAAGGATCTGTTCTCGGTCTCTATTGGCTTGTAAATGGCCATCTTCTCCCTGTGTCTCTTATCATCACCCTCCCTCTGTTTGTGTCTATCTATGTATCTAAATTTCTCCCTTTTTAGAAGACCACCAGTCATATTGAAACAGGTTCCGCCCTAATGACCTCATTTTAATTTGTCTCTGTAAATACTCTATCTGAATTAGGACTTCAAATATATATATATTTTGAGACGGAGTCTAGCTCTGTCACCCAGGCTGGAGTGCAGTGGCGCAGTCTCGGCTCACTGCAGCCTCCACTCAACCACAGGTTCAAGTGATTCTCCTGCCTCAGCCTCCTGAGCAGCTGGGATTACAGGCACCTGCCACCAAGCCCAGCTAATTTTTGTATTTTTAGTCGAGACGGGTTTTCACTGTGTTGGCCAGCGTGGTCTTGAACTGCTGACCTCGTGATTCACCCGCCTCGGCCTCCCAAAGTGCTGGGAGGCACAATTCAACCTATAACAGCCTGTGTGTGTGTGTGTGTATGTGTGGGTGTGTCTATGCTCGTGTGTCTGAGAACTATGGTGATGCTTGTAGTTAAAACACCACTGGTCACATCTTCCAGGTTGGGAGGCCACAGAGGGGGTAGACCAGCAGCCTGGAGAGTGGGGAGGGGTGGAGGTCAGAATGCTGCCCTTGGAGGCTGCTTGCCCCATGCCTGTCTTAAGCGCCTCTTTTTTCCCTGCCACCTGGGAGGGTAGGGCAGGCCTTCAGGGTTTAATGAGTGTACCTTCTGTGTGATTTGAAGGGACGTCAGGAGGCAGAGAGGCCTGGTGGGGAGCTAATGGGTTTGGCCCTGGCATTAGTAGCACGGTTGAGTCCTGGCCCCACTGCTGCCTAGCTGCAGGTTCTGGGGGTACAGCAACTGCTCACCTCTGTGCCTCAGCGCCATGTCAGTAAATGGAGATAATAACCTGGGATTACTGTGAAGAGTAAATGTTCCCATGAGAGGTACTCAGTACCGTGCATAGCATAGAGCAAGTGACTCTTCTGTTCCTTTAGTGTCTGATTCTTTCTGTTGGAAATAGGCATAATGCTTTCATCTATTTGCATAGCACCTTACAATGTATAGCTCTGTGAGAAAAGGTAGATGGTTTTATCCCATTGTTCAGAAGAGGTAACTGAGACAGAGAGACCCTGGATCATATGACAGACAAGTGGCGGTTCCAGAAGTGAGCTTCAGGTCTTTTCATGCTCAGTCTGGCTTCCTATGGAAAAAAATAGAGCAACAAGGTAGATAAGAAGACACCACTTTATTTGTACAAAGCAGGAAGAATTTGAAGACTTACTTAAAAATTATTTTTCAAATACAAGTACATTCACATGGTTCAATTATAAATCTGTATTGAAACACTTTCCTGTACAGCTCTAACCTAGGTCAAGGTTTTTGTACCAATTGAACCTAGACCAAGATAGACTATTTCCCACTTCCTAGCTTCCCTGCACCCCATTCAGTCCATGACTACGGAGGGAGAGTCTTGTTCCCATCCTGCCCTCCCTTCCTTTCACACCCCTCCTCCCTGTAGGCAGTCCCTGTTGTGTCCTGTGTACCCTCCCACACTTTCTTAACTGGCCATCCAGTGTTGCTTTATGTAGATACAAATGCATATTTTTCTTTCCTGCCCTTTCTTACATAAAAGATGGAATACTATATGCTTCTTCTGTACCTGGCTTTTTTCCCCAACAAATAATGTATCCTAGATATCATTTCATATCAATATGTAGAGAGCATCATCAGCTTTCTAAAAATTTGTTTTGAGGTATAGTGCATGCAGCCAAGTGCCCATGTTGATGAATTTTTACATGTGTACACACCCATGCAGCTCTAGCCTAGATCAAGATACAGCACCCCAGCTTCCTCCTGCCCCTTCCAGTCAGCACCCCTCCTAAAGTAACCACTGTTCTGATTCATAAATGCCCTGGTTACAATTTTCCCTGTTCTTGATTTCATTTCTCTCATTTTAAATCGCTCTATTGCTTACATAAATATTTTTTAAATTGTTGCTGGGTCAGCATAACCTGAAGGTGTGGCTAAATACAGATTTCTGCTTTAAGTTTCTGAGCCAGTAGGCCTGGGGCAGGGCCCAAGAATGTGCGTTTCTAAGCTCACAGGTGTTACTGATGCTGTTGGCCCATGGCCACATGTTGAGTAACCCTGGTGTATTATAACTGTATCTACCAGTTCCCTATAGATAAAACAACATGGGTTGTTTCCATTCGTTTACCGTTAAAAACAGTGCTGTGGTGTATAACCTTGTAGACATGTCATTTTGACTGTAGCAGGTACCACCTGCAGGATAAATTTCCAGAAGTAGAAGTGCTGCATCAAAGGATTGATGCGTTTGTAATCTCAATAGAAATTGCCAAATTGCCCTCCAAAGAGGTGGTACCGTTTTACATTCCTGCTGGCAGTGTGTAAGAAAGAGTCTGTTTCCCCACAGCCTTAGCAAGAATATATTGTCAAGCTTTGGATTTTTGCCAATCTGATGGGTATGAAATGGTATCTCAGTGTAGTTTTAATTTGCATATCTCTTCTGTGTAAGGCTGAGCATTTTTTTAAATGTATAAGGATCATCTTTTCTATGTTTCTTTTTTCTGTGGCTTGTCTGTGTATATCCTTTGTTCATTTCTACTCGATTTTTAAAAATCCTTTTATTGTCAAATTATAGCAACTTACTACCTATTAGCAAGATTAGCCCTTTGTCTCTGATCTGAATTGTAAACATTTTCCCCAGGTGATCATTTGCCTCCGGCTTTTGTTTGTGGTGATGTTTCCGTATCTAATTCTGGATTTATATATAGTGTAAAAGACTCAAAATAATGTGAAAACAGAGTTGGCTCTTAGCACAGAAACCAACAGAAGAAAATTTTACAAATCCGGATTTGCAGGGCTTCGGAAAGAAACTGGGAGTACAGTGATGCTCTTTAAACAACTAGCTTTCAGACAAAAGAAGAAGCTTCTAGGGGAGATGCCTGCCCCAGCTCAAACGAGTTCTCAGAAGCAGATGGGATGGCAGTAGTAAGTGGACACCAGCTCAGGTTGTGCAGAGGAGGTCAGAGACCGCACAGTGGGATCCAGACAGGATTGGAAAATGTAAACGCAGGCAGGAGAAGCCGCTTGCAGGTGACCTCAGAAGGAAACAGGAAAATATCTATTAGTCATAGGAAACGGAGCAGGAGGTCAAGCAGAATGTGACTCCCCAAAAGGGACGGCTGCCCACAGAGATTGTCAAAACAGCCAAGATTCTGACTGTTCCAGGTCTCTCTTTAAACTGTAATCAAAGATAAGCAAAGCGAGTGTCACTTTTGGTAGGAGGTGGGATAACCCACTACGGTAGGAAGGTCATTATTGAAGGTGCTTTTTACCAAAGCTAGATTAATTCCTACACTAGAGCATATTGGCATACTCCATCGGGTTATATAGGAAGAGGGCTCATCGAGTATTGGTGTTGGAAAGGTATCAGGGGTCAGGAAGGTTGGAGGTTACACATCTGTGGTCTGTAGTCAGAGTTGGCCCGCAGATGTGTTTTCTTTGGCCAGTCTGGTGTTGGCCCATACAGTGTTTTTAAAAATTTCGAATTAGTCACCAGCATTTTAAAATCAGATGATTTCACGTAAAGATTTTTCTTTGCTTTTGAAATATTGGGACTCCAGCCACTGGGTTGCGCCTCTCCCGTAGCCACAGCGACTGAGATGCAGCTTCACCACTGCCTCCCTCACCCCTGCGGGACACAGTGTGGGATGTGCCCCTCCTCTCTAGTGTGTCCCTGACACCGAGGCTGCCTGTTGCTACCGTTTATCTCAGTTTTAATGTGTATTTATTTTAGTAAGGTTAAAAGATCAGTGGATATCTCTTAAACTTGTTTCTCTCAAAGTGGAGATGTGAAAGATAGACCAAGAGGGTGATATGTTTAAAGAAAAACAGTGTAAAGCATATTTCTCTGTGGAAGTGAAGAATACGACCTGCTTAATGCAGTGGGCCTCTGTGTTGAAAGCAGCTATCTTAAGACACCTGGACCACCTGGCTAATTTGTGCTCTCCCTGGTCTTTGTAGGCATTTTGTTTTGATGCAAAATCAGAGTCATCTCTCTGGTCTCATAGGCCAGAGATGTGCTGGACTTATTCTTCTAAAAAAAATATAATAGATTCTTGCCAAACGATTGCTGTTCTTTTTGAGAGCTCATGCACGACAGGGGCATTCTGTGAGAAGTGGGAGCTCTAACCTGGGTCGTGTGAGGATATTTATTTATTTATTTATTTATGATGGAGTCTTGCTCTGTTGCCCAGGCTGGAGTGCAGTGGCGCAATCTCAGCTCACTGCAAGCTGTATCTCCCGGGTTCATGCCATTCTTCTGCCTCAGCCTTCTGGGTAGCTGGGACTACAGGCGCCCGCCACCATACCTGGCTAATTGTTTTTTTTCTGTATTTTTAGTAGAGACAGGGTTTCACCGTGTTAGCTAGGATGGTCTCGATCTCCTGACCTCGTGATCCACCCGCCTTGGCCTCCCAAAGTGCTGGGATTACAGGCGTAAACCACTGCGCCCGGTCTTGTTTGAGGATTTTTGTAAGAATTAGTGAGCAACCAAAATTTAAAAAGAAAAAAAAAAACCAAAACATCAGTTTGTTTATAGGCACCTGGAAGAGGACAAAGGTCCAACCTCTATAGCTCTATGAAAACAGAAAGCGCCAAGTCAACTTATTACTACTTTTGCACCAACCTAATACTTTCCTCCTCTGATCAAAAGTAGGAAGATAGGGCTGGGTGTGGTGGCTCACACCTGTAATCCCAGCACTTTGGGAGGCCCAGGCAGGTGGATCACCTTAGGTCAGGAGTTCAAGACCAGCCTGGCCAACATGGCAAAACCCCATCTCTACTAAAAATACAAAAAAAATTTGCTGGATGTGGTGGCCCGCGCCTGTAATCCCAGCTACTCGGGAGGCTGAGGCAAGATAATTGCTTGAACCCAGGAGGTTGTGGTGAGCCGAGATGGTGCCATTGCACTCCAGCCTGGGTAACAGAGCGAGACTGTCTCAAAAAACAAAACAAAAAGTAGGAAGATAGCAGGTAAGGAGGGAAGCCATGGAGATAATTTCTGCAAATTAGAATATAGCTTTTGAGTATTTGTGTGTGAAGCTGTTCCTTATGATAGTAGGAGTAACAGGTCAGAGGAATGGCATGTTACCAGAAATGGAGCGGTGATGGAGTGGGATGGGGGGCTGTGTTGACCTTGAGGTGGCATTTGGTGGCTGGGTTCTAGGAATGAGGAAACCCAAGAAATGGACTGTGTCCCTTAACTCTGTGAACTCTTTCCTCATTCACTTTCCTTGTTCATCTTATGAGATAGTTTCCATGATCGAAACAATCTGCATAGCCAGCGTGTTAGCTGGTTCTTTTGATTCCGTCACAGAGTCTACCCGACGCACATGTCTTCTCCCATTGCTCCAGCTGGAATTCCCGCGGGCGCCTCCTGACTGCTCTTCCAGCCTTGCCGCTCTAACCTGTTCTCCCTGTGGCAGGAAGAGATTTCTGTATGAACATGTGACTAAACTCCTCCAGTAGCTTTCATTCCTTTAGGGTACAGTCCACATGTCTTGCCCTGACCTCTAAGGGGTCCTTCCTGATCTCCCACCTCTGCAGGTCTCCAACCTTCTGCTCCAGACCTCCAGCCTTCAGTCCACTTCAGAGCATTGACACACCTGCATGCGGGTTTTTTCAGAGCATTGACACCTCCGGCTGTTATTGTTTTTTAAATTGTAAAATATACATAATGTAAAACTTACCATCTTAACCATTTCTAAGTGTACAGTTCAGTACTGTTAAGTACATTCACGTTATTGTACAACCAATCTTCAGAACTCTTTTCGTCTTGCAAAACAAACCCTGTACCCATGAAGTAGCACTTCCTGTTCCTCCCACTCCCAGCCCTTGGTAACTACCATTCTGCTTTCTGTCTCTAAATTTGACTAGTCTAGGTAACTTATATATGAATCGAATCATACAGTATTTGTCCTTTTGTGATTGACTTATTTAACTTAGTCTACTGTCCTCGAGGTCCATCCATGTTGCAGCATGTGTCAGAATTTCTTTTTTTTTTTAAAGGCTGAATCATCTTCTACTGTATGTGTACAGCACATGTTGTTTATTCATTCGTCAATCCATGGACACCTGCGTCGCTTCCATCTTTTTGGCTATTGTGAATAGTGCTGTTATGGACATGGATGTACAAATATTTTATTGAAATCTGACCTTCAATTACCCTACCACCCAGAAGTAGAATTGCTGAAATATGTGGTAATTGTATTGTTAACTTTCTGAAGAATCACTATACTGTTTTCTGCAGTGTCTGTACCATTTTACACTCCCACCAACAATGTACAAAGTTTCCAGTTTCTCCACATCCTCACCAATACTTGTTGTTTTCTGTTTTATTTTATTTTATTTTTTTCTTCATTGTAGCCATCCTAATGGGTGTGAGGAGATAACCTTGTTGTGGTTTTGATTTGCATTGCCCTAATGATGAGTGGTGTTGAGTATCTTTCATGTCTTTATTGGCCATTTGTATTTCTTCTTTGGAGAAATGTCTCTTCAAGAACTTTGTCCCTTTTAGAATCAGGTTGTTTGGTTTTTGTTGTTGAGTTATAGTTCTTTGGCTGCTGGTGTTTAAATGTACGAGGATTTGGTATGTACCCGCTAAGCTCCAAGAGGGCAGGGGCTGTGCCCACCTTGCTCACTGTCATCTCCCAGAGCCCAGCATGGAGCCCTGTGCGTGGTTTGTCAGCCAATGAGGATACATGTGTGCAGCTCTCAACAGCAGAGGAATACGAGCCTGTGTTTATTTCTACATTCATTCTAGTTTCAATAAGGATTTCAGACTATGGTCACATCTCTTTGGAACCCTACTATTTGGGATCCTAAGAATAGCAGGTGACCCTCTTAAAGGGCTTTAAAATGGCTAATCTAAGGTCTTGTCAGGTACTGTTCACTGATTTTTGGACTGTGCTTGTTTGGTTGAGTATAAATCCCATTTTGCCTAATAAGGATGATCTTGATGATGAAACTGTGTTTAGTTATTTTATAATTTCAAAATATGTGGCCACCTCATCGGTCTCTTTATGAAGAAGGCAAGGAAATTGTAATCCTGGCGTCACACGTGGTAGAGCAGAGAGGCAGGGCCATGAGTCTCCTCTCCCTCATCTTCATGTCTTCTCCTTGGGTCTTCAGTGCCTGACTCCCCGTCCTGGATCCCAGCCCTTCAGTCCTCAGTGGCCCAGGCTCATCAGCTCTCTCTCACTGACAGCCCTCCTTCTCCCTTCCTCTCTCTTCTCCTGCCTTGATTCATGCCCTGTGGCTTCTTACCTGGATCACAGGAACAGCTTTTTAACTGGTGTCCTTACCTCTGGGCATTTTCACTGCTGCCAGAGTAAATGTTCCAGAACGCAAATGTCATCATTTTCCTGTTTAATTTGAATTCTTCGATGTTTCCACGTTGCCTTCAGGATAAAGTCCACACCCTTTCACATGGCATACAGGGCCATGCACAGCAGCCCGCCACTCACCATGGTGACCTCCCCTCCGCCCCCAGCACTCCAGCTGCAGTCCCTTCATTCTTTGTGGATGTGGCTTTCTCTGGCTAGGATGCCCTCCGCCCCCGCACTGGCCTCCCTGCCGGTCCCCAAGTTCCGATGCTGTCCTGTTCACCCTGACCAGTGAACAGTTTACCCACCACCTTCACCCTAGCCAGAGTGGGGCCCTCGCCTGCTGTGGCTCACTGTGTGTGCCTCTTGGGAGTGCTGCCTGTCTGTAGTGTAATTGTACATCTGTCTGTTAGTCTCCCTGCTGCACTGTATGTTTTCCAACCAGGGGTGGTGTCTTTTATCTCCATGTTTCAACAATTAGCCCAGTGCCTCTCACAGAATAGGTCTTTGTGGAAAGGAAGAGGGAGAGGAAAAAGGAAAGTTTGTCTGATTTCAAAGATCATGTTCTCTCTGTCCTCGCCACCTCCTCCCACCCCCTCACCACTGCCCACCGTTACATTCCCTCAGTCTAGGGTGGCTGAGATTAGGGTGGACTCCCAGAGTGACCCAGTCAGCTTGACTTTGTTCCCTGGCCACCCTGAAACAAACAGCCTGGCTACCTTCTGGTAAATGCATCTCAGCAGCGTAGATGACTCATGTGTGTGTGACTCAGAGCGAATGCAGCACAGCTGGAGAGCAGCCATTTGACTGGGGGAGGTGGGGGTTGCAGAGAGCGGACCAGACCCAGGCACACGGCCACCAGGCTCACAGCCCCGCAGCCTGCTGCCCACTGACTGGAGCAAGGATGCAGATTCTCCCCCGTCCACAGGCTGCAACGGCAGAGTTTCACAAGATTGCTCTACCTGGGATACTGTCTCATTTATTACTATTAAATTGTATTTTAATAAGCTACCATTTAAACAGACTTACTGTAAATTGTTGGCATTGCTGTAAGCAAATTATCTCATTTGATCCTTAACCATAGCCCAACAACAAAAATAATAGCAAGTATGTATATAGCACTTACTATGTGCCAGACACTGTTCTAAGCACTTCGTATTTATTCATTTAATTCTCATAATAAACCTACTATGCAGGAAATGTTGTCCTCATTTTTCAGATGAGAAAACTGAGGTACAGAAAAGTCACACATGGAGATAGATACCCCTGGGTCACATAGGACAGAGCTGTGGTACAAACTGAGGAGTCCAGCTTCTGAGTCCACCTTCAGGCCTTATGCGGTGCTTTCTTGAGAAAGTGTAACTATAGTCCCATTTTACAGGGGAGGAAATTGAGGCTCAAAGAGGTTAGTCCTTTATCCACAGTCACACAGTTAGGGAGTGATAGAACCAGTAATGGGGATTGGTGGTCTCCAACCCTGGTTCCTAACCACTGTGCCCTGCCGCACAGACTCGGGAGATACTGTTATGACAATACAGCCATGCACTTGGTTCTCCTTAGTCACCTTCGTGGGTGCTTCCAAGGGCTAAGACCAGAGGGTGGGTAGGAATCTGGGGCAGAAACCAGAAACCTTCTTCTAAGTCTGGGGCTATAGCAAATGGGTACCATTTGATGGCACATTTTGCTTCCCATCTCATTTCAGTTTTGGGTCCCAGAGTATTTCCTTCCCCCAGGGATGCTGATGGGACTTTTATTACCTCCACAGACAGTGAGACCGTGCACTACCACTATGGCCCTAAGGACCTGGTCACAATCTTGTTCTACATCTTCATCACCATCATCTTGCACGCTGTGGTTCAAGAGTACATTTTAGATGTAAGTAACATGTCTGGATTCTGAGATCAGAAGCTGGGGAGGTGCCTTGGGGTGGAGGACCTGGCCTTGGAGGAAACTGCAGCTCTGCACCCATTCATCCTCCAACTTGCTTGCGCTGGTTGGGTCTATTGCCTGGGCTTCCTTCACCACGCTTTGATTTCTGTTCCCTCTCACAGCCTCCTTTAATCAGCACATGGAGCAGCAGTATTTATGAGACAGAGAGAAAGCTGTCTGGAGATGGTCTCCTTATGGGTCTGTGGCACATGGAGTAATTGGGGATATTTTCTTTACACGTAGACTAGAGGCATTCATCTTGTCACTTTCTCAGAATGCTTGCCTTAGACCAAGCACTGTATGCACACAGTAGGCTTACACTAAATACCTTGGATTATGGCCAGCTGCAAACTTCTAAGGATGTTCAACCCTTTTGTGGGGAGAAAACAGGAGTTTGAAACCTGCCCAGTATGGATACATTTGTATATTAATATGAGGGGTTTTCTTTATTCTTTAGAAAATCAGCAAACGGCTTCATCTCTCCAAGGTCAAACACAGCAAGTTCAATGAATCTGGACAGCTGGTCGTCTTTCATTTCACCTCGGTGATTTGGTGCTTCTACGTGGTGGTGACGGTGAGCCATTCTCAGGACTGCTGAAGTGGGAGAGCTCAGACCAAGGGGCACTTCCGGCTCTGGGATTGCTGATCACATGACTGCAGAGGACACCTTGCTCTTTTTCTTTTTCTGTTAAGGGGAACAAGTTTCTTAGAACCTTCTTAGCTTCCTAGAAATGAAACTATGTTTGCATTCTCATGGTATTGCAGAGAGATGCCATTTTATAGCTGGAGAGAGTCATCTTGGCCAACAGTCACCACTTGTTTAATCATTATGCGATACTGCAGTAATGATACTGTGTACCTACATTAACACTGTATTATTTTACAAGGCCCTTCTACAAACACTGTCCCATAAGATACATTTGATGTTCATTCTGATACCCATGTTATAGATTGAAGAGTTCCAAGCTCAAATTTTGCAGTATGCCTTTGGGTCTGTGGTTTTGAAGCAGCAAGGATAGTTTGGACTTGGACATAGAGTTCCAAGCCCAGCTTACTCTCTGTTTTACTACCTTGGCCTTCTATAAACAAGGCCAGCCTCACTCTCTCAGCTCATCAGATCCTGTGAGAGTCGATGCTGTTGCAACAGATGCCTGCAGGACCAGACAATTTCCCCTCCTTTCTACGTAAACCGACTCTTATTTCAAGCAACCTTTGATACAGGAAAATTCCCTCATAGAAGGGAATGCGGATGGTCCTTTGGAGTTTGCTGTAACAAGACCTTGCCTGTCCTGCTAGGAAGTGTTGAGTTAGTACCCACCACCACCTGGAGCTCCACCTTTCTGTAACCTGGCCCCCCGAGGAACCCATGCCTGGGTCTTGGAAAATTCAGCAACCCTGTGACCTCTTTAAGATTTCCTTCCTGGCCTTCCACAGATCCCTCTCTTTCTTCCTCTTCTTTCAGTGACAGTGATGGGCCCTTCCATCACAAGGGACTCTGTCTCTAGAGCTGAATGTTGAATTCCTATTCTCAAAGCCAGAGTCAACATGTCCTTTTGTACATTGTTTTTATTCCTGTTATCATTTCATCAAAGAACAGCTTTCCTAAGCAGAATGCTAGGAATTTTAAATGAGAGGCCCAAGACTTCTGTCCTCTCAAGCAAGGCTACTCTGTCACAGTCCCAGGGGCAGATTGACACCGTGTGAACAGTGCACCCCTGCTGTCGTGCCGTGCACAGAAGTCCCTAGACTTCAGGTTTCAGACCACACCTAGTCCCTTGGCGTTCCGTCCGTGCCCACCCCTGGAGGCTGAAGCTGCTTTGAAACAGGACAGCCTCAAGATACCAAAGATGCTTAACCGCTGTTCAGGAGAAGGATTGCCTCATCTCTGAGTCACTTTTACCCTTTCAACTTCACCCCCAGACATTCCACCCCAGCTGTGACACGTGGTGACCAGATTTGGAGGCTAGAGCCAAGTTGCTTAACATGCCTTCCAGGGTGTGAAATGCTCAGCAGCTCTGTCTTTGCCTCTCTCAGTTCTTCAAGGATTTGAACATGTTGCTAATTAGTTTGAGAGCACATAGGCTTCTCTTGGGGAGGCACAGAACAGTCTTTTATTCTGGGGAGAGCCAGTTTCCCACTCAACATATTCAGTAGGCACAGAGACCAGGGGACCACGGAAAGCTCCAGTGACCCCCAACTCCTCCTGACAGCATTTGACTCCTTGCCCTCCTCCATCAGAACCGTGCTTCCTGGAAGGAAAGTGATTGAAAAAGAAGAGAGGTAGTTCTGTAAAAGACATAAAACAGCTTGTTTTAAAAAAAATCATATTTTTCTGTTATGATGCAAATTTTTTCATGACTCTTCTTTCTCTCACTTTCCACAGTCATTTCATCTGCAGGTCCTGCCAGCTGTACCTCCCAAACCCATTGAGACTGTCTGCCGCTTTCTGCCTGCACCACCACCCCTAGTCTAGTGACCCTTGACCAGGGGAGATTTGGGCCTCTAGGGGACATTTGGCAATATGCTACTGGTATCTAGTGGGTGGAGGCCAGGGATGCTACGATACAGCCTTTAATGCACAGGATAGCCTCCACAACCAAGAATTATCTAGCCATAGTGCCAAGGTTGAGACACCTTGATCTGTGTAGTCCAAGCCACCATCTTCTCTTGCCTAGACACTGAATATCTTTTTTTTCTAGGAGACTGTTTCCACTCTTGTACCCTCCCACCCCAATCCATTTTCTGCTCCACCAGATGGATCTTTTAAAACAGAAATAAAACCATACATTCCCATGCTTAAAAGCCCCCATCACACTTGCAGTGAAATCGTTTTTTTCCCCACTCATGTGATCTGGGTCCTGCTGATCCTGCTGGTCTCATCTCACTGGCCACAACCCCACTTTTGTCCTGGCTGTTCTACATCCTGGGCTTTGCACTGGTGGTTTCTCTGCTCAAGGGCTTCATCCTCTGCCATCCCATGGCCAACTCCTTCTTGCCATCCAAGTCTCTTCCCAGATACCATCTCCTCAGAGAATCCCCCACCAATTGGCATTTTCTGTACTGTGCCTGTTGCTGGTGCTTTTCTTGTTGGTGTATTCTCTGTTTGTTTCTCCCACTAGATTGTGAGCTGCCTGCTAGCAGGCACCGTGCTCACTGCTGTATCCCTGGTATGGTGCCTGGCGCATACTAAGTGCCCGCTAAATGTTGGCTGTGGAATGAGTGAGTAAACTGCAAATGCATCTTCTCTCTCCAGCCTTCAACATTTTTTAAGTAATGAATTGGTTGTTTTAATAAATATCATAAATGATTATTTTTAAAAAAGTGAACAATATAGAGAAGTTCAAAAAAGCAAATTCCTCCCACCAGAAATACCAGTATTATTTTGGTGTTTGACTGAAACATTTCTCTCTGCATGTATAGAAGTAGAGCAGTGGGAGTGTGGCTGGACCACCAATAATTTTATGGGAATGGCAGCCTCCAACTTTTAATCTACCTTTGATCGACTACTCATTGTTCAGGGAAAAAGGAAAAAACACTCCACTGGAGAAAGCAGGACGGGTGGGCGTTTGGTCTTCCCTGTCTGACTTCCTTGCCATATCTGACTTCATATTTTAGAACCTAAAATCCACCGTAGATTTTAGAACCAAGTAGAGGGAATGTCCTTAACGCTGGTGTTTGTACCAGGACCGGTTTCTACTAACAGACTAGTTGCTTTAGGGCAGATTTTTAGTGCATGGTTGTTCTGATGGTCAAATAATATAAGGTATGTCTGAATTTATGTAGCACTTGCCTGTGCTTTGTCTGAATTACGCTGTTCTTTGTGGTTGTTTGTTCACACACCAAAGGAAGGCTGCTGGGGAAACAGGAGGGATCTCTCCACCTTGTTGAGGCCTTGCTTAGCTCATGGGTGGATTTTTAGAATCAAGAGACAACAAAGGATTTCAAAAGCTCCAAACCATCCGCTGGGGCCTGTCAGTTGATGGGATTTGGGGTGGGTTTCACGTGCTTGCTGGGTCACCCTCAGCCCGCTGTGGACTCAGGTGCTTTGCGTGCCTGAGCTCAGAGGGTGCCCCAGCCTCAGTCCTCCCTCAGACAGCTGCCTGGACAGAGGTCTGGAAAAGGCTGTTCTCAGAGCAGTGAGTCATTTTTCCTCTGGCTCCCCTGCTCTCCTCCCTCCACCCTTTTCCTCCTCCAGTCCCAGCGGACTGGACATTCGCAAGCAGGCAACATTTTTCTGGGGAGTTTCTTTGCTTGTTGGCTTCAAAGTTCTGACCTCTTTGTCTCTAAGTAAGAGGCCAAGCCAAGGAGCGTTCCTGTTTAAAATCATGAGATTGTCTGGGCTTTACTTTGCTCTCAGTGCTGCTTTTGTTGGCGAGTCTTGTTTTGGCAAAACTTTCTCTCCCACCTCAGTTTCAGAAGTACCATTTTTCCTGCTAAGCACATTGCTGCTTCCTCTAGGAAGAGACATTCTCACCTCTCTGATGTCCCTGGAATGAGGTAGCCTAGGGCAGGAGAGCTGATGAAGGCAGGCGTGTGTGCGTGACAGTGGAGGCGGCTGGGGGTGATAGAAGCAGTGTATTTGAAAGAGCTCACAACTGTCACGACCGCTACACAAGCTGTACACAAGCTGCTCACAACTGTCACGACCGCTGTACACGAACCTGCAAGGCGGAGGTTGCAGTGAGCCGAGATCGTGCCATTGCCCTCCAGCCTGGGCAACAAGAGCAAAACTCTGCCTGAGAGCCACCACCTGAGAGCCTCGTCCACTTTTATTCCTCAATCAGCGCGTGACCCAGGGAGGAGAAAGGAGGGCAGTGGTAGTGAGAAGAGATTAGAAATGAGGCCATGTAAGTTCGAGGTGAGATCATTTCCTTCTAATCCAGGTGACCGTGACTACAGTGGTATACATGTATCCAACTGGACCTATCAGTTAGGTTGTTGTGCTCATGGAGGCCCAAGTTTGTGGAATTAGGCTGTGGACTATACCTGAAAGGCATACTGACAGATCAGGGCGTTTAGTGACTCAAAGGTGGGTGGATCAGCCCTCACTTGAAAATACAACTAAAGATCCTAATAGACAATAACCTAGAATACTTCTTACTAAACCTTGTTGGCCAAATGCTGAGCACTATAAAACCTCTGCCTTTAATCCCAGTGTGAACATGCGAGGTTCTCAGTCTTCTCATCAAAGCCACCAGCTCAGTTGATTTTCTGATTTACTGAAGCATCCTAGCCTGAAGTTATTGGACCAGAAGATTTGTGGCCCAACTCAGATTTCGGCTGTGCTACTGAAAAACTATCTTGGCTGGGCGTGATGGTGCACGCCTGTAATCACAGCACTTTGGGAGGTTGAGGCAGGCGGATCACCTGAGGTCAGGAGTTTGAGACCAGCCTGGTCAACATGGTGAAACCCCGTCTCTACTAAAAATACAAAAAATAGCTGGGCATGGTGGTGCGTGCCTGTGATCCCAGCTACTTGGGAGGCTGAGGCAGGAGAATCACTTGAACCTGCAAGGCAGAGGTTGCAGTGAGCCGAGATCGTGCCATTGCACTCCAGCCTGGGCAACAAGAGCAAAACTCCATATCAAAAAAAACTATCTTATTTCAGGAGATCCTGCCTGTTTTTTCATTTTCTTTTTTTTTTTTTTTTTTGAGACAGAGTCTCACTCTGTCGCCCAGGCTGGAGTGTAGTGGCCGGATCT